>NC_140016.1:5439524-5577986 GCF_964263955.1 Coregonus lavaretus
CAGAATTTCCTATGTGAAACCAAATGCGGCTAAGAGCAGAGCTGAGCAGAGCTTCAAGGCTACAGGAAGCTCTTACATTCCCTCACAGAGTTTACTATAGGACAAGAAAGAGACAGAGAAGACGACAGAGGAAGTAAAACTCTTTCAAACTCCCAGCACCAAGCAAAAAATATTAGGCTGATTGTAATGAAACTTTCTGCAGTGTCTACTATGAGGTTTACTCTGTAAAGCCTACTCCCTACAGGCTTTACAGATGCGCCCCACCCCTTGGCTGCAACCCTTCTAATTTAGTGTACTCTGCACGCACAACCCATGTGGAATTCCTGGTCTCCAGCAGCGTTTGGAACTGCCGATCTGCAGTTAAGAATGCCAAGTTCATCTCAGCCTATGCTGCCCTTCAGTCCCTAGACTTTTTCGCCCTGACGGAGTCATGGCTCACCCCAGAGAACACTGCTACTCCAGCTGCGTTGTTTTCATCTGACTACGTGTTCTCTCATAGTCCGAGAGCATCTGGTCGTCGTGGTGATGGCACAGGGCTACTCATTTCTCCTAAGTGGAGATTTTCTATTTTCTCCCTCATTCACCTGTCCTTCTCCTCATTTGAATTCCATGCTGTCACTGTCACTTGTCCAATCAAGCTTAACATTGTCATCTTTCGCCCACCAGGTGCCCTTAGAGAGTTCCTCAATGAGCTTGACACCTTGATAAGATAATTTCCTAACAATAGCTCAATGCTCTTCGTACTAGGCGACTTCAACCTCCCGACGTCTGCCTTTGATTCATTTATTTCCAACTCTTTCTTTCCCCTCCTTGCCTCTTTTGACTTCACCCTTTCCAAGTCCCCTCCCACTAGAGGCTATTCCCCTACTAATCTCACTGCAAACCCCCTCCAGGTCTCTGATCACTACTTTGGTTTCCTTTTCTGTCTTCCAACAAGTCTCTGAATGTCCTTGAGTGGCCCAGCCAGAGCCCAGACTTGAACCCAATCGAACATCTCTGGAGAGACCTGAAAATAGTTGTGCAGCGACGCTCCCCATCCAACCTGACAGAGCTTGAGAGGATCTGCAGAGAAGAATGGGAGACACTCCCCAAATACAGGTGTGCCAAGCTTGTAGTGTCATACCCAAGAAGACTCAGGGCTAAAATCGCTGCCAAAGGTGCTTCAACAAAGTACTGAGTAAAGGGTCTGAATACTTACGTAAATATTATATTTCCGTTTTTTTATTTCTAATACATTTGCAAAAATTTCAGAAAATCTGTTTTTGCTTTGTCATTATGGGGTATTGTGTGTAGATTGATGAGGGTAAAAAACAATTTAATCAATTTTAGAATAAGGCTGTAACGTAACAAAATGTGGAAAGAGTCAAGAGGTCTGAATACTTTCCGAATGCACTGTATGCTAGCTATGCTACCAGCTTACACGAACAGGAGTTAGCATTTGCCGTCACTTCTTCTAAACCTGAAAAGGAACAACTTCTAAATGTTATGCAGCGAAAACAGCCAAATATATCAAGATCTGACGTTAGTAACCACATTGTGGGCCTGTTATAATACATAAATCATGAGCAATTTGACGAATATCTTCTTTGTTAGATCAGATTGGTTGAATGTGTGCCAATCCGGTGTCCTTCTTCTATCCCCCACGGTCTGCGTTCCGTTGACCTATTTTCCGTATATAAATATAGTTATGTAGCTACAGTCAACTGTAGGCTATCAGCGCGTCACCCACCACTTTAAGTCGCTCTGGATAAGAGCGTCTGCTAAATGACTACAATGCAAAAATGTAATGTGAGCTTGCTTGAAACCTGAACATTCTACTTTACTTTAAACAATGAAGCATGTCTTACCTTGCTTTAAAGTAGCCTAGCCAAAATACAACCCCATAGAAACGTGGAGGCAATTATTTTATAAAGACTTCCTCATGCCATTAACCCGAATTTATCTCCTTTCTATTGGCCTTCATATCAACTTTCTTTTGTCGTCCAGAAGCAAAAGGAACAATACAGTCATTTTAGCAACTCGTCTTATTTGTTGCTATTAGATTACCCCTGTTTCTAAGTTTCTAACAGAGACGTTCATCTCCTGTCATATATGAAACCACTTGCATTAGGTGCGCTGTTTAGAACTGTGTTTTCCCGCTAATTGCATTTTTGGCAAATATTTGAAAATGACATTTTATTAGCTGCTTCATTCCAGTTGTTGCATGTTCAGTAATAGGCTATAAGACGATAGGCTTGCTATTTATTGTTACATGTTACCATTTAGCTCTTAATGAAAAATGTCAGTTCCTTGTATGCATGCATAGGCCTAGTATTTTCTGCTGGTTATGTCATTTTACTGTTTGGAAAAAATGTAACCGTTGGTTGACCGGTTAATGAGGGTTGGTTAGTCGACAGGAAAATTGACCGAAATTTGCATCCTTACATACAGTGCCTTCAGAAAGTATTCATACCCCTGGACTTATTCCACATGTTGTTGTGTTACAGCCTGAATTCAAAATAGATTAAATATTAGTTTTTCCTCTCACCCATCTACACACAATCCCCATAATGACAAAGTGTGTTTTTAGAAATGTTGTCAAATTCATTGAAAATGAAATACAGAAATATCTAATTTACATAAGTATTCACACCCGAGTCAATAGTTTGAAGATTGAGCAACATTTATAATTATTTAGAATTCTTCAAGCTCTGTGAAATTAATTGTTGATCATTGATAACTAGACAACCATTTTAAGGTCTTGTCATTGGTTTTCAAGTAGATTTAAGTCAAAACATTAACTCGGACACTCTGGAACATTCCCTATCTAATTTTTAAGCAACTCCAGTGTAGATTTGGCCTTTGTGTTTTAGGTTATTGTCCTGCTGAAAGGTGACTTCATCTCACAGTGTCTAGTGGAAAGCAGCCTGAACCAGGTTTCCCTCTAGAATTCTGTCTGTGCATTCCGTTTCTTTTTGATCCTGAAAAATCTCCTCAGTCCTTAATGATTACAAGCATACCCATAACATGATACATGCAGCCACCACTATGCATGAACATATGGAAAGTGGTACTCAGTAATGTGTTGTATTGGATTTGCCCCAAACATAACACTTTGTAATCAGGACAAAAAGATAATTGCTTTGCTACATTTGTTGCAGTATTACTTCAGTTCCATGTTGCAAACAGGAAGCATGTTTTGAAATATTTGTATTCTGTTTAGGCTTCCTTACTTTCACTCTGTCAATTGGGTTAGTATTGTGGAGTAACTACAATGTTGTTCCACAATCCATCCTCAGTTTTCTACTATCAGAGCCATTAAACTCCGTAACTGTTTTAAAGTCACCATTGGCCTCATTGTGAAATCCCTGAGTGGTTTCCTTCCTCTCCTGCAACTGAGTTTGGAAGGACGCCTGTATCTTTGTAGTAACTGGGTGTATTGATACACCATCCAAAGTGTAATGAATAACTTCATCATGCTCAAAGGGATATTCAATGTCTGCTTTTGTTATTTTTACCAATCTACCAATAGGTGCCCTTCTTTGCGAAGCATTGTTAAACCTCCCTAGTCTGTGGTTGAATCTGTGTTTGAAATTCACTGCTCGACGTTGGGACCTTACAGATAATCGTACTGTATGTGTGGGGTACAGAGATGAGGTAGTCATTCAAAAATCATAACACTTTGATGGCTTAGGAAGGCCACCAAAAATTCAGAAATGTCCATCCCCAACTACAACATTTTCCGTCTCGATAGAACTGCCAAAGGGGGTGGGGTTGCAATCTACTGTAGAGATAGCCTGCAGAGCTCTATCATACTATCCAGGTCTGTGCCCAAACAGTTTGAGCTTCTACTTCTAAAAATCCACCTTTCCAGAAATAAGTCTCTCACTGTTGCCGCTTGCTACAGACCCCCTTCAGCCCTGAACTGATTGCCCCCCATCTATCCTCAGAGTTCGTACTGACACCCATTACTTTCAAAAGTATTTGAAAGCCAAGTTAACAAACAGATCACCGACCATTTCGAATCCCACCGTACCTTCTCCGCTATGCAATCCGGTTTCCGAGCTGGTCATGGGTACACCTCAGCCACGCTCAAGGTCCTAAACAATATTATAACAGCGATCGATAAAAGACAGTACTGCGCAGCCGTCTTCATCGACCTGGCCAACGCTTTCGACTCTGTCAACCACCGCATTCTTATTGGCAGACTAAATAGCCTTGGTTTCTCAAATGACTGCCTCGCCTGGTTCACCAACTACTTCTCAGATAGAGTTCAATGTGTCAAATCGGAGGGCCTGTTGTCTGGACCTCTGGCAGTCTATGGGGGTGCCACAGGGTTCAATTCTCGGGCCGACTCTATTCTCTGTGTATATAAATGATGTCGCTCTTGCTGCTGGTGGCGCTCGGATCCACCTCTATGCGGACGACCCCATTTTGTATACATCTGGCCCTTCATTGGACACTGTGTTAACAAACCTCCAAATGAGCTTCAACGCCATACAACACTCCTTCCGTAGCCTCCAACTGCTCTTAAACACAAGTAAAACTAAATGCATGCTCTTCAACCGAATGCTGCTTGCACCCGCCCACCCGACTAGAATCACTACTCTCGGCGGGTCTGACCTAGAGTATGTGGACAACTACAAATACCTAGGTGTCTGGTTAGACTGTAAACTCTCCTTCCAGACTCACATTAAGCATCTCCAATCAAAAGTTAGATCTAGAATCGGCTTCCTATTTCGCAACAAAGCCTCCTTCACTCATGCTGCCAAACATGCCCTCGTAAAACTGACTATCCTACCGATCCTTGACTTCGGCGATGTCATTTACAAAATAGCCTCCAACATTCTACTCAGCAAATTGGATGTAGTCTATCACAGTGCCATCCGTTTTGTCACCAAAGCCCCATATACTACCCACCATTGTGACCTGTACGCTCTTGTTGGCTGGCCCTCACTACATATTCGTAGCCAAACCCACAGGCTCCAGGTCATCTATAAATCACTGCTAGGCAAATCCCCGTCTTATCTTAGCTCACTGGTCACCATAGCAACACCCACCCGTAGTCTGCGCTCCAGCAGGTATATCTCCCTGGTCATCCCCAAAGCCAACACCTCCTTTGGCCGCCATTCCTTCCAGTTCTCTGCTGCCAATGACTGGAACGAACTGCAAAAATCTCTGAAACTGGAGACTCTTATCTCCCTCACTAACTTTAAGCATCAGTTGTCAGAGCAGCTTACCGATCACGGCACCTGTACACAGCCATTCTGAAATTAGCCCACCCAACTACCTCATCCCCATATTGTTATTTATTTAGCTAATTTTCACCCCAGTATCTCTATTTGCACATCATCTTTTGCACATCTATCATTCCAGTGTTAATACGAAATTGTAACTATTTTGCACTATGGCCTATTTATTGCCTTACCTCCATAACTTACTACATTCGCACACACTGTATATATATTTTCTGTTTATTTTTGTTTACCCCATATCTAACTCTGTGTTGTTGTTTTTATCGCACTGCTTTGCTTTATCTTGGCCAGGTCGCAGTTGTAAATGAGAACTTGTTCTCAACTGGCTTAAACCTGGTTAAATAAAGGTGAAAAAAAACAAACAAAACTTTAAACACTGGTATTGCACACAGAGTGAGTCCATGCAACTTACTATGTGACTTGTTTTGCACATTTTTACTCTTTAATTTATTTAGGCTTGCAATAACAAAGGGGTTGAACACTTATTGACTCAATACATTTTAGCTTTTCATTTCTTATTCATTTGTAAAAATTTCAAAAAACATAATTGCACTTTGACATTATGGGGTATTGTGTGTAAACCAGTGACAAAAAAAAAATCTCAATTGAACCGTCACCGACGGCGATGAGTCAGCCTACAGGGAGGACGTCAGAGACTTAGCACTGTGGTGCCAGGAGAACCGCTCCCTCAACATCAGTACGACCAAGGAGCTGATCGTGGACTATAGGGGAAAGAGGGGAGAGCCTGGATGTAGTGGAGCGGGTCGAGAGCATTAGGTTCCTTGGCAACCATTAGGTTCCTTGGCAACCACATCACTAAGGACTTAACATGGTCCACACACAGTCATGAAGAGGGCACGACAGCGCCTCTTCCCCCTCGGGAGGCTGAAAAGACATGGCATGGGTAGGGCTGTTGCGGTGACCGTATTACCGCCACACCGGCATTAATGAGTCATGACCGCAGTAAAATTCTACGTGACCGTTGAGTCATGGTAATCACCTCTTATGCAATAGTAGTAGGCTACCCAACTCGCTAATGATCATCAGGTCGCTAATGGCCTGGTACTCAGGGCTCTATTGTCCCTCTAACCACTCTGACATCAATGCAAATGCGATTTAAAATCACATCAACTGCTTATCATCAAAACACAATCATGCTTTTAAAACTCACCTCACTGTGATTGATCAATTTGAAGAAAGAAG
Organism: Coregonus lavaretus; assembly: GCF_964263955.1. NCBI lineage: Eukaryota > Metazoa > Chordata > Actinopteri > Salmoniformes > Salmonidae > Coregonus > Coregonus lavaretus. The sequence continues at coordinate 5,445,962 of NC_140016.1, forward strand.
TTAAACAATAGGTTGAAAGTGAGTGTAAAACATGGTCACTGTGGATGTTGTTTCAGAGCCTAACAACGAAATAGACAGTACTTTCGAGGGGTGACGATTAATTCAAAACAACCATATGCATATTAGAGCTTATGCTTATGCATAGGCCTGTACAGTGAGGGAAAAAAGTATTTGATCCCCGGCTGATTTTGTACGTTTGCCCACTGACAAAGACATGATCAGTCTATAATTTTAATGGTAGGTTTATTTGAACAGTGAGAGATAGAATAACAACAAAAAAATCCAGAAAAAAACGCATGTAAAAAATGTTATAAATTGATTTGCATTTTAATGAGGGAAATAAGTATTTGACCCCCTCTGCAAAAACATGCCTTAGTCCTTGGTGGCAAAACCAATCACAGAGGTCAGACGTTTCTTGTAGTAGGCCACCAGGTTTGCACACATCTCAGGAGGGATTTTGTCCCACTCCTCTTTGCAGATCTTCTCCAAGTCATTAAGGTTTCGAGGCTGACGTTTGGCAACTCGAACCTTCAGCTCCCTCCACAGATTTTCTATGGGATTAAGGTCTGGAGACTGGCTAGGCCACTCCAGGACCTTAATGTGCTTCTTCTTGAGCCACTCCTTTGTTGCCTTGGCCGTGTGTTTTGGGTCATTGTCATGCTGGAATACCCATTCACGACCCATTTTCAATGCCCTGGCTGAGGGAAGGAGGTTCTCACCCAAGATTTGACGATACATGGCCCCGCCCATCGTCCCTTTGATGCGGTGAAGTTGTCCTCTCCCCTTAGCAGAAAAACACCCCCAAAGCATAATGTTTCCACCTCCATGTTTGACGGTGGGGATGGTGTTCTTGGGGTCATAGGCAGCATTCCTCCTCCTCCAAACACGGTGAGTAGAGTTGATGCCAAAGAGCTCGATTTTGGTCTCATCTGACCACAACACTTTCACCCAGTTCTCCTCTGAATCATTCAGATGTTCATTGGCAAACTTCAGACGGCCCTGTATATGTGCTTTCTTGAGCAGGGGGACCTTGCGGGCGCTGCAGGATTTCAGTCCTTCACGGCGTAGTGTGTTACCAATTGTTTTCTTGGTGACTATGGTCCCAGCTGCCTTGAGATCTTTGACAAGATCCTCCCGTGTAGTTCTGGGCTGATTCCTCACAGATCTCATGATCATTGCAACTCCACGAGGTGAGATCTTGCATGGAGCCCCAGGCCGAGGGAGATCGACAGTTATTTTGTGTTTCTTCCATTTGCGAATAATCGCACCAACTGTTGTCACCTTCTCACCAAGCTGCTTGGCGATGGTCTTGTAGCCCATTCCAGCCTTGTGTAGGCCTACAATCTTGTCCCTGACATCCTTGGAGAGCTCTTTGGTCTTGGTCATGGTGGAGAGTTTGGAATCTGATTGATTGATTGCTTCTGTGGACAGGTGTCTTTTATACAGGTAACAAACTGAGATTAGGAGCACTCCCTTTAAGAGTGTGCTCCTAATCTCAGCTCGTTGCCTGTATAAAAGACACCTGGGAGCCAGAAATCTTTCTGATTGAGAGGGGGTCAAATACTTATTTCCCTCATTAAAATGCAAATCAATTTATAACATTTTTTACATGCGTTTTTCTGGATGTTTTTGTTGTTATTCGTTCTCTCACTGTTCAAATAAACCTACCATTAAAATTATAGACTGATAATTTCTTTGTCAGTGGGAAAACGTACAAAATCAGCAGGGGATGAAATACTTTTTTCCCTCACTGTATATGAACCCAAGCCCAAAAAAAACGTGAATTAAAATAATAATTGTGCCGTTATACAATACATAGTCTACTGCATATTACACATGGCAGAATAACAAACAAAATACTGATTTAAGATGTCTTTGGTACATAATTGGTCAAGCCTAAATTAAACAAATCCGGATTTAGCCTACAATTATAGTGAATAAGCATTTCATTTTGAATAGCTTAGTAATAGGGCATTTTATTTTTATTTTAGGCTGACATTACCTTTAGGCCGTAATTAATAGGCTGACATTACCTTTAGCTACAGAATATCTCACCACCGTGCGTTTCCATCTCCTCCCATCTCTTTCTCCAACGCGCAGAGCGAGGGGCTGGCAGTTTAATGAAATATGTTTCCTTGTGAAAACATGATACTATCGATGTTCACGAACAGATTTCAATTTGTTTCCCAAATTAAGCACTGGGTATCTGCAGGAACAGGGTTGGAGAGCCCATGGCATACAGAGTACTGGGTATCCGCAGGAACAGGGTTGGAGAGCCCATGGCATACAGAGTACTGGGTATCCGCAGGAACAGGGTTGGAGAGCCCATGGCATACAGAGTACTGGGTATCCGCAGGAACAGGGTTGGAGAGCCCATGGCATACAGAGTACTGGGTATCCGCAGGAACAGGGTTGGAGAGCCCATGGCATACAGAGTACTGGGTATCCGCAGGAACAGGGTTGGAGAGCCCATGGCATACAGAGTACTGGGTATCTGCAGGAACAGGGTTGGAGAGCCCATGGCATACAGAGTACTGGGTATCCGCAGGAACAGGGTTGGAGAGCCCATGGCATACAGAGTACTGGGTTTCTACAGGAACAGGGTTGGAGAGCCCATGGCATACAGAGTACTGGGTTTCTACAGGAACAGGGTTGGAGAGCCCATGGCATACAGAGTACTGGGTATCTGCAGGAACAGGGTTGGAGAGCCATGGCATACAGAGTTTGGGTGGAAAATCACCTGTTGAGCAGCGAAATGACGGGAGTAGCCTACCCAAAATGAGTGAAAAACTTACCGGGGGAAAGTTAGCTATTCCAGTGATGACATGTTTTTTTTGTCTTGCCCTTGTTCTTCCCATTTGATAATTCTAAATCTAAACTAATTTTACATATTAGTAAAGACAAGATGAAATCGAGAATAGTGTGATGGATGAAAATATGATCACTTGATGAGAGAACAGCGCGTGCAGCCGGAGGCAAGGAACAGAGCGCAAGCTTTTCTTTCTCAAATCATCAATAGCCTATAGTCACATCATCCAGGCCATATATCTTTTGACTTCTAAGGTATTCTAAGGTTTGTATCACTCACAACTAAAGTTGCCAAATTACTCTAAATCTAGCGTATAGGAGCTGTTTCAAATGATCCCTTTTACGCTCAACATAGCCACTTCATACGCGGGCACTCTCACTCTGGAATTGGAAAAATATCCATTCTATTTTATTCAGCTAAGTTCAATTACATTCTTCTGACTATAAAATCATATAATATAAAATAATGGCACGGGACTTATAAGCATATCTTGTCAGTTAAATGAACAAGCCTCCAGCCTATGGCATGGCGCATAGATAACATACAGTATTCCACCTCATATTCTGTTCTTCTGAAATACACATTTTCTTCATATCATGTTTCTTTAGACCTGCCTAAAATAAATAATGGATTTATTGTGATGGTGTATATTAAATAGATTTATTCTACTTTTTTAAACGTAGATGTTCCAAAGGTGTGCATCAGAGACTTGTATGCTGCTTGTATGCCTGGAGCTTGGAGATGCTAAAAATGTTTATGTTCATGAACTGTCAATTACCATGAGACCGGCAGTCTTTTGCATGACAATAACCGGCTGACAAAATGTCATGATCGTCACAGCCCTTGGCATCAGATCCTCAAAACGTTATACAGCTGCACCATAGAGAGCATCTTGACTGGCTGCATCACCGCCTGGTATGGAAACTGCACCGCCCGTGACCGCATAGCGTTACAAAGGGTGGTGCGGACAACCCAGTACATCACTGGGGCCCGAGCTCCCTGCAATCCAGGACCTCTAGATCAGGCGGTGTCAGAGAAAGGTCCGAAAAATTGCCAAAGACTCCATCCACCCAAGCCATAGACTGTTCACTCTGCTACCGTCTGGCAAACGGTACCGGATCATCAGCTCTCGAAGCAACAGGCTCCGAGACAGTTTCTACCCCCAAGCCATAGGCCTGCTAAATAGCCAGACTGCTAAACAGTCAACCAATGGTACCCAAACTATCTGCACTGACTCTATGCACACTCACTAGACTTTATATACAGTGCCTTCGGAAAGTATTCAGATCCCTTGATTTTTTGTTACACACAATACCCCATTATCACAAAGCAAAACCTGTTTTTTTTTAGATTTCAGCTAATTTATAAAAAATAAAAACCAAAAACATTTACATACAGTACCAGTCAACGGTTTGGACACACCTACTCATTCAATTATTTTTTTTTTTTTTCGTTTAATTTTTTAAAAATATTTTCTGCATTGTAGAATAATAGTGAAGACAAACTATGAAATAACACATATGGAATCATGTAGTAACCAAAAAAGTGTTAAACAAATCAAAATATATTTTATATTCTTCAAAGTAGTCATCCTTTGCCTTGATGACAGCTTTGCACACTCTTGGCATTCTCTCAACCAGCTTCCTGAGGAATGCTTTTCCAACAGTCTTAAAGGAGTTCCCACATATGCACTTGTTGGCTGCTTTTCCTTCACTCTGCGGTCCAACTCATCCCAAACCATCTCAATTGGGTTGAGATCGGGTGATTGTGGAGGACAGGTCATCTGATGCAGCACTCCATCACTCTTTCTTGGTCAAATAACCCTTACACAGCCTGGAGGTGTGTTTTGGGTCATTGTCCAGTTGAAAAACAAATGATAGTCCCACTAAGCGCAAAACAGATGGGATGACGTATCGCTGCAGAATGCTGTCGTAACCATGCTGGTTAAGTGTGCCTTGAATTCTAAATAAATCAGAGAAAGTGTCACCAGCAAAGCACCCTCACATCATCACACATCCTCCTCCATGCTTCACGGTGGGAACCACAGATGCAGAGATCATTCGTTCACCTACACTGCGTCTCACAAAGATACGGCGGTTGTAACCAGAAATCTCAAATTTGGACTCATCAGACCAAAGGACAGATTTCCACCGGTCTAATGTCCACTGCTCGTGTTTCTTGGCCCAAGCAAGTCTCTTCTTCTTATTGGTGTCCTTTAGTAGTGCTCTGCAGCAATTCGACCATCAAGGTCTGATTCACACAGTCTCCTCTGAACAGTTAATGTTGAGATGTGTCTGTTACTTGAACTCTGTGAAGCATTTATTTGGGCTGCAATTTCTGAGGTGCAGTTATTCTAATGAACTTATCCTATGCAGCAGAGGTAACTCTGGGTCTTCCTTTTCTGTGGTGGTCCTCATGAGAGCCAGTTTCATAGCGCTTGATGGTTTTTGCTACTGCACTTGAAGAAACGTTCAAAATTCTCGAAATTTTCCAGATTGACTGACCGTGTCTTAAAGTAATGATGGACTGTTGTTTCTCTTTGCTTATTTGAGCTGTTCTTGCCATAATATGGATTTGGTCTTTTACCAAAAAGGGCTATCTTCTGTATACCACCCCTACCTTGTCACAACACAACTGATCGGCTCAAATGCATTAAGAAGGAAAGAAATTCCACAAATCAACTTTTAACAAGGCACACCTGTTAATTGAAATGCATTCTAGGTGACTACCTCATGAAGCTGGTTGAGAGAATGCCAAGAGTGTGCAAAGCTGTCATCAAGGCTACTTTGAAGAATCTGAAATATAAAATATATTTTGATTTGTTTAACACTTATTTGGTTACTACATATGTGTTATTTCATAGTTTTGATATCTTCACTATTATTCTACAATGTAGAAAATAGTAAAAATAAAGAAGAAACCCTAGAATGAGTAGGTGTGTCCAAACTTTTGACTGGTACTGTAAGTATTCAGACCCTTTACTCAGTACTTTGTTGAAGCACCTTTGGCAGCGATTACAGCATCGTTCTACTTGGGTATGACACTGAAAGCTTGGTACACCTGTATTTGGGGAGTTTCTCCCATTCTTCTCTGCAGATCCTCTCAAGCTCTGTCAGGTTGGATGGGGAAGTTGCTGCACAGTTATTTTCAGGTCTCTCCAGAGGTGTTAGATCGGGTTCAAGTCTGGGCTCTGGCTGGGCCACTCAAGGACATTCAGAGACTTGTCCCCAAGCCACTCCTGCGTTGTCTTGGCTGTGTGCTTAGGGTTGTTGTCCTGTTGGAAGGTGAACCTTCGCCCCAGTCTGAGGACCTGAGCGCTCTGGAGCAGGTTTTCATCAAGGATCTCTCTGTACTTTGCTCCATTCAGCTTTACCTCGAGCCTGACTAGTCTCCCAGTCCCTGCCGCTGAAAAACATCGCCACAGCATGATGCTGCCGTAGAGATGGTGCCAGGTTTCCTCCAAAAGTGACGCTTGGCATTCAGGCCAAAGAGTTCAATCTTGGTTTCATCAGACCAGAGAATCTTGTTTCTCATAGTCTGAGAGTCTTTAGGTGCCTTTTGGCAAACTCCAAGTGGGCTGTCATGTGCCTTTAACTGAGGAGTGGCTTCCGTCTGGTCACTCTACCATAAAGGCCTGATTGGTGGAATTCTGCAGAGATGGTTGTCCTTCTGGAAGGTTCTCCCATCTCCACAGAGGAACTCTGGAGCTCTGTCAGAGTGACCATCGGGTTCTTGGTCACCTCCCTGACCAAGGCCCTTCTACCCCGATTGCTCAGTTTGGCCGGGTGGCCAGCTCTAGGAAGTGTCTTGGTGGTTCCAAACTTCTTCCATTTAAGAATGATGGAGGGCACTGTGTTCTTGGGGACCTTCAATGCTGCAGACATTTTTTGGTACCCTTCTCCAGATCTGTGCCTCGACACAATCCTGTCTCTGAGCTCTACGGACAATTCCTTTGACCTCATGGGTCATGTCTGTAGATTGCTGAGGATGTTTTTTTAAATCAATTTTAGAATAAGGCTGTAACGTAACAAAATGTGGAAAAAGTCAAGGGGTCTGAATATTTTCCGAAGGCACTGTGTAGCTACCTTAAGTACCTTGTACCTCTGCACATTGATCTGGTACTGGTACTCTCTTTATATAGATTGATTATTGTGTATTTTATTTTATTCCTCGTGTTAGTTACTATTTTATTTTGTATCATTATTTTTTAAACTCTGCATTGTTGGGAAAGGTTCATAAGCAAGCATTTCACTGTAAAGGCGCATGTGATGAATACAATTTTATTTTATTTTATTTTAAATTCAGGCTTTAACAACAAAATGTGGAAAATGTCAAGGGGTATGAATACTTTCTGAAGGCACTGTAGGAGCAAAGCAGGAAGTAAAATATGTGCTAAAATATGTGCTGCGATTTGTTGATTCAACTCAACTGACACTACAAAAAATACATTCAATTGCATGAGCCAAATCAGTTAACATAATTTGAATGAACATTCTACATTACCATGGAAAATATTGCATCACAATGCCAGGCAGCCATTTCGAGTGTACCCATGAGTTATCAGTCAAATTGCCAGGGTTAGAGGTTCCAAGCCTGTTCTATTTATTCTATTAATGTGTGCTGCTGCTGCATTTTGGGGGGGCGTTGCCAAGGCAACTGAAGACTCGTTTGCTACAACACCTTGCATGTTTCAGCAAGGAGCAACAAAGTTTCATTATGTTGTTAAGAGTCCATGTTACGGCGAAAAGATCTCAACTGCATGAATGCCCGGCCGTCCCGTCTTCAGTCAGCTGTTATTTTTGTAATTGTATTTTTGGTTATGACGGTTATTTTATTTTCATGACGGTATTCATCCATAACCGTCGGTTATATGGTAATTGTGCAAGCCCTATAGGGAATAGGGTGCCATTTGGGAAGCACCCTATAGGGAATAGGGTGCCATTTGGGAAGTACCCTATACCTCAGCTCATACTGTGGGGCAGGAAGAGTCTCTGCTTCGCAACACCCTACCTGACTGACATGGAGACAGAGAGAAGAGCAGAGTTAGTAGAGGAGGAGGAGAAATAAATGATTGTTGTTCTTCTTCCCTGAGGTGAAATCCACTCAAAAAGAAAATAGGAACTGGTCCACTCACTCTGAATCATCTTCACGCAATAACGAAATAACACAATAACATACACACACACACAGAGACAGAGACAGACAGACAGACAGACACACACACACACACACACACACACACAGAGACAGAGACAGACACACACACTACAACTTTGATCATTGGCAAAACACCAGCGTGTTATAGCCTACATACAATACATTGTTACTACCATTACATAATAAAGCTTTAGTGGGGAGAAAAGCACTTCATATAATTAATAATTAATATGGAAACACAAAACAGCAACATGGGGAGGGAGCTGTGAATGTTTGGATTAGGGCCTAAGCCTTTATCAAGAGACCGGCAGCCAGCCAACCACCCATCTCTCGCTCTCATCTAAGAAATTGAATTAGGCCATTACCATTAGTTGAGCTAGAGTTAGCATAGCATACCAATATTCCTCTCTCTGATTCCTCTCTCTTTCGCTTTAGCAGCATTCTCTCTCTTTCTCCCTCTGTCTCCCTCCCTTGGTCTCACTTTCCCTCGGTCTCTCTCTCTCTACCTCTCTCTGACAGCACCCTCTCTCTCTCTCTCTCTCTCTGACAGCATCATCTCTCTCTCTCTCTCCCCTTCACTCTCTGACAGCACCATCTCTCTCTGATAGCACCATCTCTCTCTCTCTGACAGCACCATCTCTCTCTCTCCCCATTCTCTCTCTGACAGCACCATCTCTCTCTGACAGCACCATCTCTCTCTCTCTCTCTCTGACAGCACCATCTCTCTCTATCTCTCTGACAGCACCATCTCTCTCTCTCTCTGACAGCACCATCTCTCTCTCTCTCTGACAGCACCATCTCTCTCTCTCTGACAGCACCATCTCTCTCTCTCTCTGACAGCACCATCACTCTCTATCTCTCTGACAGCACCCTCTCTCTCTCTCTCTGACAGCACCCTCTCTCTCTCTATCTGACAGCACCATCTCTCTCTCTCTGACAGCACCATCTCTCTCTCTCTCTGACAGCACCATCTCTCTCTATCTCTCTGACAGCACCATCTCTCTCTCTCTCTCTGACAGCACCCTCTCTCTCTATCTGACAGCACCATCTCTCTCTCTCTCTGACAGCACCATCTCGCTCTCTCTCTGACAGCACCATCTCTCTCTCTCTCTCTCTCTCTCTCTCTGACAGCACCATCTCTCTCTCTCTCTGACAGCACCATCTCTCTCTCTCTCTCTCTCTCTCTCTCTCTCTCTCTCTCTGACAGCACCATCTCTCTCTCTCTCTCTCTCTCTCTCTCTGACAGCACCATCTCTCTCTCTCTCTCTCTCTCTCTCTCTGACAGCACCATCTCTCTCTCTCTCTCTCTCTCTCTGACAGCACCATCTCTCTCTCTGACAGCACCATCTCTCTCTCTCTCTCTGACAGCACCATCTCTCTCTCTGACAGCACCATCTCTCTCTCTCTCTCTCTGACAGCACCATCTCTCTCTCTCTCTGACAGCACCATCTCTCTCTCTCTCTGACAGCACCATCTCTCTCTCTCTCTCTCTCTCTCTCTTTGACAGCACCATTTCTCTCTTTGACAGCACCATTTCTCTCTCTGACAGCACCATCTCTCTCCACTACAGCTGGTGTCATTCCAGTGCAGCTCATTGCTTCTTCATGCCTGCTGCTTGACATAAATGGCGCTGTACTGTACGGCTGTCGTTTTGCGAGCTCCGACACAACTTTGCTATTTTGGCGTTTATTTTTTACTTTACTTTCACGAAATGTATCCACTATAATTTCTTATAACTAACAAGAACTTTTGAACATCAGATCGGCAGTTACCTCATTTCCGGCTTCAACTTCGGCTCATCTGCCTGAGATGCTTTCTGTAATTCCGACCCAATTTTCAGGCTACCCAAGAGAAAATGCTCTTGTTACAGAGGCAAGAAAGGGGGAGTCCTGGCGAGATTAAGGCAAACGAAAAACAGGCCCCCTCTTCCCTCCATTCTATTGGCCAGTCACTTGATAATAAGACGTATGACCTCCAATCGCGGATTTGCTACCAACGGGACTCTTGTAACTGCAACATTCTCTGCTTTTCTGAAACATGGGTTTCGGACAAGATACCCCCATGGCTATCCAACTCAATGGATTCTCCATTCACCGGGTGGACAGGACAGTGGAGTCAGGGAAATCCAGAGGGGGAGGGGTTTGCCTCTTCATCAACAACAAATGGTGTGCTGACTTGAGCGCAGTGGATGTCTCGACCCATTGTTGACCCGTCATGGAATACCTGATGGTCAAATGCCGACCCTTATACCTCCCGAGAGAGTTTTCAGCTGTTACTGTGATTGTTGTTTACATTCCACGTCAGGACAAGAAAAATAACTAGCTGGCACTTAAACTATAGGAGGCTATAAACAAGCAAGAAAACTCACACCCGGAGGCTGCTTTTCTTGTAGACGCGTAATGCCCAACATCCATCAACACGTCTCCTTCGCCACTAGGGGGCGATAAAGTCCTAGACCACTGTTACTCTATCCACAAGCAAGCATACAAGGCCCTCCCTCATCCCCCCATTCGGCAAATCAGATCATAACTCCATACTCCTGCTTCCTGTTTACGAGCAGAAGCTCAAACAGAAAGTACCCGTGACTCGCTCCGTTGAGAAATGGTCATCAGAATCAGAGATTATGCTACAGGACTGCTTTGCTAGCGGTGATTCCGAGACTCCGCCGATAACGTCGACGAGCTAACCACCTCTAGTCGTCGGCTTCATTAGGAAATGCATCGGGTGACGTTGTCCCCAACAGTGAAGGTATGCTGCTTCCTTAATCAAAAGCCGTGGATTAACACAGAGGTTGGTGCTAAGAAAACAGACAGGGCTAGCGCACACAGGGCTATAGCAGCCAACCCCGGGGCTACGGCTGAGGACAGGAACAAGTACAGGAAGTCCCGCTAAGACCTCCGCCATTACTGGGCCGAGCTCCCTGCCACCCAGGACCTCTATATCAGACGGTGTGAAAGGAAGGGCCGGAAAATCGTTAAAAGACTCCAACCACTCAAGCCAGACTGCTCTCTCTGCTTCCTGCACGGCAAGCCGTAACGGTTCATCAAGTCTGATACCAACAGGCTCCTGAACAGCTTCTATTCCCAAGCCATAAGACCGCTAAACAGCTAACAAAATGGCTCCACAGACTATCTGAGTTTACCCTTATTTTTGCACTCTCTTTATGCACACCCACAGGACTCTACACACTCACGCACACTGACACTCAAACACGCATGCACACACATTTATACTGACTCTACACACATTTATACTGACTCTACACACACACACACACACACACACACACACAATCATCATATACGCTGCTGCTACTCTGTTTATCATAGAGTATATCCTGATGCCTAGTAACCTTACCCCTATACATATCTACCTCTATCTAGGCTTGTGTGGTATCCAGATGGTCATACCTTCAAACAGACCTTGTGCCATACCGGGATACTCGGTAAAACCGGCAGTGAACACAAGGGGTGCCGTTTTCAAAACCCACTGATACTCTGTAATCCGAAGGTTAGCAATGCTAACAAGTACATCTAAAATCACATGGAGAATGCTAACTAAATGCTAACTAATAGTTGCGTAAACTCTTCACAGTTGTGTTCTGTGGGTGTCACCGAGTAGACTGATACTCCATTTCATTGCTCCACATTCCAACCTTGTTTAATATTATCTAGTCTAAATATTGCATGATTTCACCAATTGTAACCTTTTGCGTCACTTTCAAAGAGGTACTTTTATTTTGAAGGCTAACCGCAAATTCCACTATTGTGGCTAATCCTTATTGTGGCTATCTTCAGAACACATAACCCGGTCCGGTCAAGCCTCACCAGCCAGATGAAGTTTACTGGCTGCTTATAACGTTAGCTTTGGGCAACAGGGTTAAGTAGCTGGCTAGCTAGTTATTTTCATGAACTGAAGTTCAATTTCAAGTTCAAGTGGCTACCTTGCTAATACTTACTCACATGGATTCCTAAATCATTGCTAAGAATATTGAAAATGACTGCAGTTTCTATTGGTCATTGTTTTCAGGCTAACGTTAGGTGCATTGGTGCTAGCTAGGTAACGTTACCAAGCTAAAGCTAGCTAGCTACCCCAGAAGTTGCTAATAACACCTGTATCAAAGATATTTGGTGTGTGCTTGTTTGCAGACTTTTTTTTTTTTTTTTACAGCTTTGACAGTGCTACTGATGGTAGTGGTGGTGCTTGGCTTGACCATGCAAATTCAGCACACACAACATTCTATAATAGAATTGTGTTATTTGACATGTATCTATCTTTTTTGACACGCAAAGACCCAAACAGCGTTCCATACGTATATATTCTTACTTTCTCATGTTCTTCTTATTTCTATTTCTGGTGTGTTTTTGTTCTACCTCATGTTATTTTTAGCACTACATTGATATTGATTACTGCATTGTTGGGTTTAGAGCTGGCGAGGCATTTCACTGTACGTGCACACGTACACACGTGACATTAAAACTAATTTCACATACAGTAGAATTCCATCGCTAGGAACATCAGTGACTGAAGCAGCCTGGCCTGCGCTGTGTGTGAGTGAGTGACTGTGTGTGTGTGTGTGTGTGTCGTAGGTGTGTGTGTGTGTGTGTGTGTGTGTGTGTGTGTGTGTGTGTGTCGTAGGTGTGTGTGTGTGTGTCGTAGGTGTGTGTGTGTTGAAGCAGCAAGGCTGTGGCTTTAGGTAAAACTTAGAGCCTAACCCCCTCTACAAACACACACACACAGACAATAACGCTCTCTCTCCCCCTGGATCTCAGTTTCCATATTAGAGCTGGTGAGTTCAATGAGTGTAGGTGTTAAGAAGGACTACTGGACTGGAACTGGGCCCGTGGGAGCGCTGATCTAGGATCAGTATTTAGATCATAATAAAAAAGATGACATGGACAGGCAGGCGGGACCTGATTCTAGACCAGCACTCCCACTCTAAAAGGCTTTATGAATATGGCCTATGGCTACTGGGCAGTTAGGCTAGCTGACTGTAGTTTTAGCTGGAGTGTGTGTGTGTGTGTGTTTTTGTGTGTGTGTGTGTGTGTGTGTGTGTGTGTAGCTAAGACCTAACTGTAGCTTTAGCTAGGGTTCAGTCAGTGCACACTGCATACCACTGCATACCACTGCATACCACTGCATACCACTGCATACCACTGCTGGATGAAGCAAGAGGATCACGTGCCTCAAACTACAGATCCTCACAATTCTGCTGACTCAACTAAAAGCCAAACGCTAAACCAAACCACATTATTATTAAACTATTAACCACACAAGCGTCTTCCTTTTAGTCCCTGCGGCAGAAACTTAAAAAAATCAACATGAAAAACACACACAACAATAACAACACTCAGACATGCCAGAAGTCTTCAATAACGTGAAAACAATGTGAATGGGCATGCATTTCATCCTCTGTATTTTTCCTGTAAGTTGCTCTGGATAAGAGTGTCTGCTAAAATGACTAAAATGTCAAAACGTATTTAAATATAATCAAGGATTGAATCATGACAACACTAATGCTATGTAGCTATATATGGAAATTCATGGTTAGTGTCTCTCACCAGCAAATTCTTATAGAAAGCTGTTAGATAGAGAGAGGAAGGGCGTGAGAGAGAGAGAGCGTGAGAAGGATAGCGTGAGGGAGAGAGAGAGCGTGAGGGAGAGAGCGTGAGAGAGAGAGAGCAGGATGAGAGAACCAAGCCAATGGGTTCGTAGCTTCAACCCCGCGGCACACTTTCACACCAACTGATTAATGGACTGCTGAATGTATGTTTTTTTTTTTTATCTTGCTTTGTTTGCTCTTTTCTATATTATGTCTATCTCTGATAAGCTACCCAGGAAAGGGCTGAAAATAGCCCATAATAATGAATGTAGCCTTAGAAATAATGAAATCAATAACTTGCTAACATCAGATAACATTAATATATTAGCCATTTCTGAGACTCACTTAGATTATCATTTGATGATACAGCAGTAGAAATACAATAATATAACATCTATAGAAGAGACAGGAATGCTTATGGGGGAGGTGTTGCTGTATATATTCAGAGCCATATCCCTGTAATGCTTAGAGAAGATCTTATGTCAAGTGTTATTGAAGTGTTGTGGTTGCAGGTTCACCTGGCACATCTAAAGCCTTTTCTTTTCGGGTGTTGCTATAGGCTACCAAGTGCGAACAGTCAGTATCTAAATATTATGTGTGAAATGCTTGATAGTTTATGTGATGTAAACAGAGAGGTCTACTTTCTTGGGGACCTAAATATTGACTGGTTTTCATCAAGCTGTCTGCTCAAGAGGAAGCTTCTCACTGTAACCAGTGCCTGTAATCTGGTTCAGGTTACTCCTATCTGTCCTATCTTTAATCTGAGCCTAGAGGAGAGTATTTGTCCTCAGGCCTGGAGGGAAGCCAAAGTAATTCCGCTACCCAAGAGTGGTAAAGCTGCCTTTACTGGTTCAACAGCAGACCTATAAGCTTCAAATCAAATCTAATCTAATCAAATTTTATTGACCACATTCGCCGAATACAACAGGTGCAGACATTACAGTGAAATGCTTACTTACAGCCCTTAACCAACAGTGCATTTATTTTTTATAAAAAAGTAAAATAAAACAACAACAAAAAAGTGTTGAAAAAAAAAGAGCAGAAGTAAAATAAAAAAACAGTAGGGAGGCTATATGTACCGGTGCAGAGTCAATGTGCGGGGGCACCGGCTAGTTGAGGTAGTTGAGGTAATATGTACATGTGGGTAGAGTTAAAGTGACTATGCATAAATAATTAACAGAGTAGCAGCAGCGTAAAAAGATGGGGTGGGGGGGCAGTGCAAATAGTCCGGGTAGCCATGATTAGCTGTTCAGGAGTCTTATGGCTTGGGGGTAGAAGCTGTTGAGAAGTCTTTTGGACCTAGACTTGGCACTCCGGTACCGCTTGCCGTGCGGTAGCAGAGAACAGTCTATGACTAGGGTGGCTGGAGTCTTTGACAATTTTGAGGGCCTTCCTCTGACACCGCCTGGTATAGAGGTCCTTGCTTGCTGCCAGGCAATGGTGTTTGACCAAATACAATGCTATTTCTCTGTAAACAAACTAACAAGAGACTTTCGGCAGGCTTATAGAGAAGGGCACTCAACATGTACTGCACTGACACAAATGACTGATGATTGGTTGAAAGAAATTGATAATAAGAAGATTGTTGGAGCTGTACTGTTAGATTTCAGTGCAGCCTTTGATATTATTGACCATAACCTGTTGTTGAGAAAACTTATGTTCCATCCCATATTGCTCAAATAAACAGCAAACCTGGTTTCAAAAAACAGATAAAGCAACACCTCACGGCACAACGCCTCTCCCCTATTTGACCAAATAGTTTGTGTGTATGTATTGATATGTAGGCTACATGTGCCTTTACATTTGTTTTATGTAGTTCTGTCCTTGAGCTGTTCTTGTCTATTAATGTTCTGTATTATGTCATGTTTCATGTGGACCCCAGGAAGAGTAGCTGCTGCTTTTGCAACAGCTAATGAGGACCCTAATAAAATACCAAAGGTCAGGGGAAATAATTATTCAGAGCAGTGGTTTGCGGCCTGATGCATGCTACAGCGCTGGCGACAAACACACACACACACACACACACACACACACACACACACACACACACACACACACACACACACACACACACACACACAATACCTTATAGGCCTGAGGAGAGTACCGATAATACAGGACCTTATAGGCCTGAGGAGAGTCCCAATAATACAGGACCTTATAGGCCTGAGGAGAGTACCGATAATACAGGACCTTATAGGCCTGAGAACAGTACCAATAATACAGGACCTTATAGGCCTGAGGAGAGTACCGATAATACAGGACCTTATAGGCCTGAGGAGAGTACCGATAATACAGGACCTTATAGGCCTGAGAACAGTACCAATAATACAGGACCTTATAGGCCTGAGGAGAGTACCAATAATACAGGACCTTATAGGCCTGAGGAGAGTACCAATAATACAGGACCTTATAGGCCTGAGGAGAGTACCGATAATACAGGACCTTATAGGCCTGAGGAGAGTACCGATAATACAGGACCTTATAGGCCTGAGAACAGTACCAATAATACAGGACCTTATAGGCCTGAGAACAGTACCGATAATACAGGACCTTATAGGCCTGAGGAGAGTACCGATAATACAGGACCTTATAGGCCTGAGGAGAGTACCGATAATACAGGACCTTATAGGCCTGAGGAGAGTACCAATAATACAGGACCTTATAGGCCTGAGGAGAGTACCAATAATACATGACCTTATAGGCCTGAGGAGAGTACCGATAATACAGGACCTTATAGGCCTGAGGAGAGTACCGATAATACAGGACCTTATAGGCCTGAGAACAGTACCAATAATACAGGACCTTATAGGCCTGAGAACAGTACCGATAATACAGGACCTTATAGGCCTGAGGAGAGTACCGATAATACAGGACCTTATAGGCCTGAGGAGAGTACCGATAATACAGGACCTTATAGGCCTGAGAACAGTACCAATAATACAGGACCTTATAGGCCTGAGAACAGTACCAATAATACAGGACCTTATAGGCCTGAGGAGAGTACCGATAATACAGGACCTTATAGGCCTGAGGAGAGTACCAATAATACAGGACCTTATAGGCCTGAGGAGAGTACCAATAATACAGGACCTTATAGGCCTGAGGAGAGTACCGATAATACAGGACCTTATAGGCCTGAGGAGAGTACCGATAATACAGGACCTTATAGGCCTGAGGAGAGTACCAATAATACAGGACCTTATAGGCCTGAGGAGAGTACCAATAATACATGACCTTATAGGCCTGAGGAGAGTACCGATAATACAGGACCTTATAGGCCTGAGGAGAGTACCGATAATACAGGACCTTATAGGCCTGAGAACAGTACCAATAATACAGGACCTTATAGGCCTGAGAACAGTACCGATAGTACAGGACCTTATAGGCCTGAGGAGAGTACCGATAATACAGGACCTTATAGGCCTGAGGAGAGTACCGATAATACAGGACCTTATAGGCCTGAGAACAGTACCAATAATACAGGACCTTATAGGCCTGAGAACAGTACCAATAATACAGGACCTTATAGGCCTGAGGAGAGTACCGATAATACAGGACCTTATAGGCCTGAGGAGAGTACCAATAATACAGGACCTTATAGGCCTGAGGAGAGTACCAATAATACAGGACCTTATAGGCCTGAGAACAGTACCAATAATACAGGACCTTATAGGCCTGAGGAGAGTACCGATAATACAGGACCTTATAGGCCTGAGGAGAGTACCGATAATACAGGACCTTATAGGCCTGAGAACAGTACCAATAATACAGGACCTTATAGGCCTGAGGAGAGTACCAATAATACAGAACCTTATAGGCCTGAGAAAAGTACCAATAATACAGGACCTTATAGGCCTGAGAACAGTACCAATAATACAGGACCTTATAGGCCTGAGGAGAGTACCGATAATACAGGACCTTATAGGCCTGAGGAGAGTACCAATAATACAGGACCTTATAGGCCTGAGGAGAGTACCAATAATACAGGACCTTATAGGCCTGAGAACAGTACCAATAATACAGGACCTTATAGGCCTGAGAACAGTACCAATAATACAGAACCAAATGTAGTGCACTAAATAAGGGAATAAGGTGCCATTTGGGACACAGATGTTATAGGCCTGAGTGCCAACAATACAGGACCTTAGGCCTGCCTGAGTAATAAGATTCTGTATAATTTATATTCATGATAAAACCATTTATCATATATTATCCTAAGTGACTCATACATACACACTCAGACATTCAGCATATGTTGCCCATGTGGGAATCAAACCCACGACTGTTGTGTTGCCAGCAGACTGAGCAGGACAATAGCAACCAATACAGGACCTTAGGCCTGAATAATGATAAGTAGCCTTGCCTGAGTGAGAACGACCTATAGAGCTATCTCCTGTTTCTGTAGTGTGTAGCTTGATCTCAGGGTTTCCGCTTGCCAGCTATTGGCCAATATATATATTTTTTAAAGATGATGAATAAAACTGGCACCGGCCAATTGGCCAAGAAAAAAAGAAAAAAATCCCATCGCAAAATAATGCTCTTTAGTCTAAATACATTAGACCGTCGTGGTTATCGGTCTATGGGTTCATTTGCATAATTTAGCAGTAAGCACAGCATACAAATCAAATGTTATTTGCTACATGCGCCGAATACAACAGGTGTAGACATTACAGTGAAATGCTTACTTACAAGCCCTTAACCAACAATGCAGTTAAAAAAAAGAAAAAAGAAAAAAAGTGTTAAGTAAAAAAAACAAAATATCAAATATTTAAAGAGCAGCAGTAAAATACAATAACACTAGGGAGGCTATATACAGGGGGTACCGGTACAGAGTCAATGTGCGGGGGCACCGGCTAGTCGAGGTAATTGAGGTAATATGTACAAGTGGGTAGAGTTAAAGTGACTATGCATAAATAATAAACAGAGTAGCAGCAGGGTAAAAGGTGGTGGGGGGGGGGGGGGGGGGCAGTGCAAATATTCCGGGTAGCCATGATTAGCTGTTCAGGAGTCTTATATACAGAGCCTATGAACAGAAATCTGTCAGACAAAGCGAGAGCTGCTGCTGCTCATCAAACAGATCATTCGTTGCATTACGTAGCAATTCTAAATGCAATCGCGTGTTAAAAACAGTTTTGATGGCCACGATTAAAATTAGCTACTATTTTTATTTCTCAACTGGTAATTGAAGCGCTCTTCCCATTCACCGTTCAAGTGCTTATAGGCAACGGTAGGCAGGCTTCAGCACGCCACACACCACTTTGCAATGAGCTGGAGGCAGTAAGCATTTTGAAAACATATACAGTGCATTACGAAATGTATTCAGACCCCTTTACTTTTTCCACATTTTGTTACGTTACAGCCTTATTCTAAAATTGATTACATTATTTTTAATCTACACACAATACCCCATAATGACAAAGCAAAAAAACATGTTTTTAGAATTTTTTGCAAATCTATTAAAAATAAACAACAGAAATACCTTATTTCTGTTGTTATTCAGACCCTTTGCTATGAGACTCGAAATTGAGCTCAGGTGCACCCTGTTTCCATTGATCATCCTTGAGATGTTTCTACAACTTGATTGCAGTCCACCTGTGGTAAATTCAATTGATTGGACATGATTTGGAAAGGCACACACCTGTCTATTTAAGGTCCCACAGTTGACAGTGCATGTCAGAGCAAAAACCAAGCAGAGGTCGAAGGAATTGTTCGTAGAGCTCCGAGACAGGATTGTGTCGAGGCACAGATCTTGGGAAGTGTACCAAAAAATGTCTGCAGCATTGAAGGTCCCCAAGAACACAGTGGCCTCCATCATTCTTAAATGGAAGAAGTTTGGAACCACAAAGACTCTTCCTAGAGCAATAGGGGGGAAAAGGCCTTGGTCAGGGAGGTGACCAAGAACTCGATGGTCACTCAAACAGAGCTCTAGAGTTCCTCTGTGGAGATGGGAGAACCTTCCAGAAGGACAACCATCTCTGCAGCACTCCACCAATCAGGCCTTTATGGTAGAGTGGCCAGACGGAAGCCACTCCTAAGTAAAAGGCACATGACAGCCCGCTTGGAGTTTAAAAAAGGCACCTAAAGACTTTCAGACCATGAGAAACAAGATTCTCTGGTCTGATGAAACCAAGATTGAACTCTTTGGCCTGAATGCCAAGCATCACGTCTGGAGGAAACCTGGCACCATCCCTACGGTGAAGCATGGTGGTGGCAGCATCATGCTGTGGGGATGTTTTTCAGCAGCAGGGACTGGGAGACTAGTCAGGATCGAGGGAAAGATGAACAGAGCAAAGTACAGAGAGATCCTTGATGAAAACCTGCTCCAGAGTACTCAGGACCTCAGACTGAGGCGAAGATTCACCTTCCAACAGGACAACGTCTCTGAATGTCCTTGAGTGGCCCAGCCAGAGCCCGGACTTGAACCCAATCGAACATCTCTGCAGAGACCTGAAAATAGCTGTGCAGCGACGCTACCCATCCAACCTGACAGAAGAATGGGAGAAACTCCCCAAATTCAGGTGTGCCAAGCTTGTAGTGTCATACCCAAGAAGACTCGAGGCTGTAATCGCTGCCAAAGGTGCTTCAACAAAGTACTAAGTGAAGGGTCTGAATACTTACGTAAATGTGATATTTCAGTTTTTTGTTTTTAATAAATTTGCAACATTTTCTAAAAACCTCTTTTTGCTTTTTCGTTATGGGGTATTGTGTGTGGAAAAAACAACATGTAATCAATTTTAGAATAAGGCTGTAACATAACAAAATGTGGAAAAAGTGAAGGGGTCTGAATACTTTCCGAATGCACCTGTTGAGCTCCTGTTAGACAGATTCCATTTGGTTTCTCAAAAGGAGGCTGTGTCCGTTCAGATAGGACAGGTTCAGCCGGATACAGAGGCTATTTCTTATGGGCTATTGCCTGTGTATATTTGATCAATCTACTTGTTTGTTTTGTATGATATGGCGCTTTCACTATTTGATCATCAAAACCTGTAAATAAATCTACACTCTGAGCACATCAACCTGCCTTGCCTTCTGTTTATTTGCTGCCCTTTACGACTGCTACAAGGTCCCTATTTTTCAATTACATAATTACAATGTGTTGTAGACAAAATACTGAAAAGGGCTGTCTAGTAGATTCAATAAATAGAGTTAAACTAGTCATTGCATGCATCGATCTTGAGACTTGACTTGCAACAACTTGTCACTCGACGTGCTCTTAGAATGCACAACATGGACTTGACTAGAGACTCGACCCGTTCTACTTGGGAGTCGACTTGAGACTCTGACTTTGTGACTTGAGACTTGCTTATGACTCGAATAATAGTGACTTGAAACCAGTAGCCTATTTCTCTCATGTTCTAGTAGTTTTCAAATCAACTTTCTTTCATTGTCCAGTAGCCAAAGGCACAATACTATTCATATTAGCAACCCATGGTAGTTGTTGCATCTTTAGATCTCCCTTCTTTCTAAATTTCTAATGGATATTTTAATCTCTGTAACATGAAACCACTAGCATGTGGGGTGCCCTTTTGACATTGGTATTTTCCTGCTACTTGCAATATGGAACGAACATTCGTGTGTAGCGTACTGCCTTGTGCGCATTGCTGCGCTTATAATGTCCAGAAATAATAGTTTATTAACATTTTAAGCTAAACGTTCTGCTGTTGCAAGTTTGTTTTATGTAGCCTAGGCCTACTGGTTGGATGAATTTGGGATCTATCGTGCCACAACTGTCCCAGAGTCTGTTTGGAATAGGCTGTTGCTTTCTCGCACAGAACGACATGCTGACCAATAAAATAGGTAAACTTTTCTACTATGGGGAATATTAGATTGACATAGGTTAGTCATTTTTCTGATCGTTACTGGCTGAGGAAAAGTAAATGTGGCAGTTATTCTAACATCGGAATTCAGTAAGAAGGACGCACGCTGCTGCTACTCTCTGTTTATTATCTATGCATAGTCACTTTAACTCTACCCACATGTACGGTGGGGAAAAAAAGTATTTAGTCAGCCACCAATTGTGCAAGTTCTCCCACTTAAAAAGATGAGAGAGGCCTGTAATTTTCATCATAGGTACACGTCAACTATGACAGACAAATTGAGAAAAAAAAATCCAGAAAATCCCATTGTAGGATTTTTAATGAATTTATTTGCAAATTATGGTGGAAAATAAGTATTTGGTCACCTACAAACAAGCAAGATTTCTGGCTCTCACAGACCTGTAACTTCTTCTTTAAGAGGCTCCTCTGTCCTCCACTCGTTACCTGTATTAATGGCACCTGTTTGAACTTGTTATCAGTATAAAAGACACCTGTCCACAACCTCAAACAGTCACACTCCAAACTCCACTATGGCCAAGACCAAAGAGCTGTCAAAGGACACCAAAAACAAAATTGTAGACCTGCACCAGGCTGGGAAGACTGAATCTGCAATAGGTAAGCAGCTTGGTTTGAAGAAATCAACTGTGGGTGCAATTATTAGGAAATGGAAGACATACAAGACCACTGATAATCTCCCTCGATCTGGGGCTCCACGCAAGATCTCACCCCGTGGGGTCAAAATGATCACAAGAACGGTGAGCAAAAATCCCAGAACCACATGGGGGGACCTAGTGAATGACCTGCAGAGAGCTGGGACCAAAGTAACAAAGCCTACCATCAGTAACACACTACGCCGCCAGGGACTCAAATCCTGCAGTGCGAGACGTGTCCCCCTGCTTAAACCAGTACATGTCCAGGCCCGTCTGAAGTGCATTTGGATGATCCAGAAGAGGATTGGGAGAATGTCATATGGTCAGATGAAACCAAAATATAACTTTTTGGTAAAAACTCAACTCGTCATGTTTGGAGGACAAAGAATGCTGAGTTGCATCCAAAGAACACCATACCTACTGTGAAGCATGGGGTTGGAAACATCATGCTTTGGGGTTGTTTTTCTGCAAAGGGACCAGGACGACTGATCCGTGTAAAGGAAAGAATGAATGGGGCCATGTATCGTGAGATTTTGAGTGAAACCCTCCTTCCATCAGCAAGGGCATTGAAGATGAAACGTGGCTGGGTCTTTCAGCATGACAATGATCCCAAACACACCGCCCGGGCAACGAAGGAGTGGCTTCGTAAGAAGCATTTGAAGGTCCTGGAGTGGCCTAGCCAGTCTCCAGATCTCAACCCCATAGAAAATCTTTGGAGGGAGTTGAAAGTCTGTGTTGCCCAGCGACAGCCCCAAAACATCACTGCTCTAGAGGAGATCTGCATGGAGGAATGGGCCAAAATACCAGCAACAGTGTGTGAAAACCTTGTGAAGACTTACAGAAAACGTTTGACCTGTGTCATTGCCAACAAAGGGTATAAAACAAAGTATTGAGAAACTTTTGTTATTGACCAAATACTTATTTTCCACCATCATATGCCAATAAATTCATAAAAAATCATTTTCTCATTTTGTCTGTCATAGTTGACGTGTACCTATGATGAAAATTACAGGCCTCTCATCTTTTTAAGTGGGAGAACTTGCACAATTGGTGGCTGACTAAATACTTTTTTTCCCCACTGTACATATTACATCACTTACCTCGACTAACCGGTGCCCCCGCACATTGACTCTGTACCGGTACTCCCTGTATATAGCCTCCCTACTGTTATTTTATTTTACTGCTGCTCTTTAAATATTTGTTATTTAAAAATTTTTACTTAACACTTTTTAACACATTGTTGGTTAAGGGCTTGTAAGTAAGCATTTCACTGTAAGGTCTGCCCTGTTGTATTTGGCGCATGTGGCAAATAAATGTGATTTGATTTGACGATAACCTGACAGCAAAAAAGGCATAGTCTAGTCTTAGTGAATGAACAATCTCTGGATTAAGACCCACAAAAACATCAATGGTCTGCCTGTTTTGCTTAAACACGTGTTATTAATAAGGTCCTGTATATGCCATCATATGATACCACACAAAACCTTTTTGTGATATCAACAACTCTCCATGAGACACATGATCTGCCATTGGACACACACACACACGCAGACTGGGAAGTTCATGGACCGGGGAGTTGCCATTGGACACACACACACGCAGACTGGGAAGTTCATGGACCGGGGAGTTGCCATTGGACACACACACGCAGACTGGGAAGTTCATGGGCCGGGGAGTTGCCATTGGACACACACACGCAGACTGGGAAGTTCATGGACCGGGGAGTTGCCATTGGACACACACACACGCAGACTGGGAAGTTCATGGGCCGGGGAGTTCGTAGTAGCAGGATAAAGAGTGGATAGAGTTGAAGTTTTATGGCCATATGACATAAATTAACTGTTCTATATATATTTCAACAAGCGGGAAAATCATTAACGTTGTGTTCAATCCCTTATATTAGACATTCATAGTACAGAGGCTTATTTAACAGAAATAGGATGTATGCTTGGCTTTGCCTCTAGAGGATGACCGGGGATGTCTCGTAAATAAGTCCATCTATTACAAGGAAATTAATAATGGTGTTGCCGTGCAGACTATTCAATCACTTCCTTGTCAACAAGCAGGTCATTTCATGTTTGTGCCACAAATAATAAGTTCCCAATGATTGAGTGTATTTCATAAGAAGATAGGCCCATTAAGCTATCATTCACCACCCATCAAACAAACAACTCACAAGTTCACAATGTGGGTGTGGCTTTCCATAAGAGAAGGCAGAGACAATAGAGCTATTGACCCATCACTAACCTCCCAAACTGAACCATGTGTGCCAAACTGTTCCCTTCCCACAAGACAAACTCAAAATGTCGCTCACAACAAAGGGAACTAAGAAAGAAAATCACTTTGACAACCAAAACAAAACAGGAAGGGGTTCTGAAAGGCACCCGTGTGTGTGCCCACTGAAAGTTGTCAAAGCCCCTAGTAAAGGGTTCTAAAAGACACCCACCATGGATGCCCACTGTGTTTGCCTCCTAAAAGACAAACTAAAATAAAAAACCCAAAACAACTTAGGATAGGGACATGGAGCAAAACAAACAGCGGAAACCAAAACTCAGGCTTCTTTCAAACTTCAATAGGTTGAGTTGGAAATCGCACCTCAGCTGACGTGAAGTGGTAGCTCTCCCAACATCCCTCAAGCTCCACTGGAGCACTGGGCCACTCACACTGGGCCACTCACACTGGGCCACTCACACTGGGCCACTCACACTGGGCTACTCACACTGGGCCACTCACACTGGGCCACTCACACTGGGCCACTCACACTGGGCCACTCACACTGGGCCACTCACACTGGGCTAGCATAGTTGAAACACCTTCCGACTAATGAGATGGACAAGCCAGCACAGGTGTAACAACTACTGACTAACGAGGTGACAATCGGTGCGCCCTACGTGGTAACGTGCCATAGGTGCTAAAGGTCCGACCTCACAACAAACAGAAAAACCAAAACCTATAAACACAAAGCATTGCTCTTTGGAGTTTTAGGCTGAGCATCTTTAAAGCACTTTGTGACAATCAGAGGTCTCAATAAGAAAGATAAAAACGCGGAAAAAATATCTTGCTGCTTTTGGTAAACAAAGGTTTAAAATGCTTCTTATTGTACGGTACCCCCTGTATATAGCTTCATTATTTGTATTTTATTTTCTTACTTTTTTTCTTACTTTAGTTTATTTTATTTTGTATACATTTAGTTTAGCAAATATTTTCTTACTTTTTAACTCTGCATTGTTGGTTAAGGGCTTGTAAGTACAGTGCATTCGGAAAGTATTCAGACCCCTTGACTTTTTCCACATTTTGTTACATTACAGCCTTATTCTAAAATGTATTAAATTGTTTTATTTTCTTCATCAATCTTCACACAATACCCCATAATGACAAAGCAAAAACAGTTGTATTTATTTTGCAGATTTCTAAAAAAATGTAAACTGAAATAGTACATTTACATAAGTATTCAGACCCTTTACTCAGTACTTTGTTTTAAGCACCTTTGGCAGCGATTACATCCCATCTCTTCTTCGGTATGAGGCTACAAGCTTGGCACACCAGTATTTGGGGAGTTTCTCCCATTCTTCTCTATAGATCCTCTCAAGCTCTGTCAGGTTGGATGGGGAGCGTCGCTGCACAGCTATTTTCAGGTCTCTGCAGAGATGTTAGATCGGGTTCAAGTCCGGACTCTGGCTGGGCCACTCAAGGACATTCAGAGACTTGTCCCGAAGCCACTCCTGCGTTGTCTTGTCTGTGTGCTTAGGGTCATTGTCCTGTTGGAAGGTGAACCTTCGCCCCAGTCTGAGCAGGTTTTAATCAAGGATCTCTCTGTACTTTGCTCCGTTAATCGTTGCCTCGATCCTGACTAGTCTCCAAGTCCCTGCCGCTGAAAAACAAGATGCTGCCACCACCATGCTTCACCGTAGGGATGGTGCCAGGTTTCCTCCAGACGTGGCGCTTGGCATTCAGGCCAAAGAGTTCAATCTTGGTTTCATCAGATCAGAGAATCTTTTTTCTCATGGTCTGAGAGTCCTTTAGGTGGCTTTTGGCAAACTCCTGGTGGGCTGTCATGTGCCTTTTACTGAGGAGTGACTTCCGTCTGGCCACTCTACCATAAAGGCTTGATTGGTGGAGTGCTGCAGAGATGGTTGTCCTTCTGGAAGGTTCTCCCATCTCCACAGAGGAACTCTGGAGCTCTGTCAGAGTGACCATCGGGTTCTTTGTCACCTCCCTGACCAAGGCCCTTCTCCCCCGATTGCTCAGTTTGGCCGGGCGGCCAGCTCTAGGAAGAGTCTTGGTAGTTCTTCCATTTAAGAATGATGGAGGCCACTGTGTTCTTGGGGACCTTCAATGCTGCAGAAATGTTTTGGTACCTTTCCCCAGATATGTGCCTCGACACAATCCTGTCTCGGAGCTCTACGGACAATTCCTTCGACCTCATGACTTGGTTTTTGCTCTGACATGCAAAAGCTATCCAAGGATTGTTCCATAGGGGTGTGTTTTTAGGGAGTTACAGTGGGGGGAAAAAGTACACTGCTCAAAAAAATAAAGGGAACACTTAAACAACACAATGTAACTCCAAGTCAATCACACTTCTGTGAAATCAAACTGTCCACTTAGGAAGCAACACTGATTGACAATACATTTCACATGCTGTTGTGCAAATGGAATAGACAACAGGTGGAAATTATAGGCAATTAGCAAGACACCCCCAATAAAGAAGTGGTTCTGCAGGTGGTGACCACAGACCACTTCTCAGTACCTATGCTTCCTGGCTGATGTTTTGGTCACTTTTGAATGCTGGTGGTGCTTTCACTCTAGTGGTAGCATGAGACGGAGTCTACAACCCACACAAGTGGCTCTGGTAGTGCAGCTCATCCAGGATGGCACATCAATGCGAGCTGTGGCAAGAAGGTTGGCTGTGTCTGTCAGCGTAATGTCCAGAGCATGGAGGCGCTACCAGGAGACAGGCCAGTACATCAGGAGACGTGGAGGAGGCCGTAGGAGGGCAACAACCCAGCAGCAGGACCGCTACCTCCGCCTTTGTGCAAGGAGGAGCAGGAGGAGCACTTCCAGAGCCCTGCAAAATGACCTCCAGCAGGCCACAAATGTGCATGTGTCTGCTCAATCGGTCAGAAACAGACTCCATGAGGGTGGAATGAGGGCCCGACGTCCACAGGTGGGGGTTGTGCTTACAGCCCAACACCGTGCAGGAAGTTTGGCATTTGCCAGAGAACACCAAGATTGGCAAATTCGCCACTGGCACCCTGTGCTCTTCACAGATGAAAGCAGGTTCACACTGAGCACATGTGACAGACGTGACAGTCTGGAGACGCCGTGGAGAACGTTCTGCTGCCTGCAACATCCTCCAGCATAACCGGTTTGGCGGTGGGTCAGTCATGGTGTGGGGTGGCATTTCTTTGGGGGGCCGCACAGCCCTCCATGTGCTCGCCAGAGGTAGCCTGACTGCCATTAGGTACCGAGATGAGATCCTCAGACCCCTCGTGAGACCATATGCTGGTGCGGTTGGCCCTGGGTTCCTCCTAATGCAAGACAATGCTAGACCTCATGTGGCTGGATGTGTCAGCAGTTCCTGCAAGAGGAAGGCATTGATGCTATGGACTGGCCCGCCCGTTACCCAGACCTGATTCCAATTGAGCACATCTGGGACATCATGTCTCGCTCCATCCACCAACGCCACGTTGCACCACAGACTGTCCAGGAGTTGGCGGATGCTTTAGTCCAGGTCTGGGAGGAAATCCCTCAGGAGACCATCCACCACCTCATCAGGAGCATGCCCAGGCGTTGTAGGGAGGTCATACAGGCACGTGGAGGCCACACACACTACTGAGCCTCATTTTGACTTGTTTTAAGGACATTACATCAAAGTTGGATCAGCCTGTAGTGTGGTTTTCCACTTTAATTTTGAGGGTGACTCCAAATCCAGACCTCCATGGGTTGATAAATTTGATTTCCATTGATACATTTTGTGTGATTTTGTTGTCAGCACATTCAACTATGAAAAGAAAAAAGTATTTAATAAGATTATTTCATTCATTCAGATCTAGGATGTGTTGTTTAAGTGTTCCCTTAATTTTTTTGAGCAGTGTATTTAGTCAGCCACCAATTGTGCAAGTTCTCCCACTTAAAAAGATGAGATAGGCCTGTAATTTTCATCATAGGTACACGTCAACTATGACAGACAAAATGAGGAAATAAATTCCAGAAAATCACATTGTAGGATTTTTAATGAATTTATTTGCAAATTATGGTGGAAAATAAGTATTTGGTCAATAACAAAAGTTTCTCAATACTTTGTTATATACCCTTTGTTGGCAATGACACAGGTCTAACGTTTTCTGTAAGTCTTCACAAGGTTTTCACACACTGTTGCTGGTATTTTGGCCCATTCCTCCATGCAGATATCCTCTAGAGCAGTGATGTTTTGGGGCTGTCGCTGGGCAACACAGACTTTCAACTCCATCCAAAGATTTTCTATGGGGTTGAGATCTGGAGACTGGCTAGGCCACTCCAGGACCTTGAAATGCTTCTTACGAAGCCACTCCTTCGTTGCCCGGGCGGTGTGTTTGGGATCATTGTCATGCTGAAAGACCCAGCCACGTTTCATCTTCAATGCCCTTGCTGATGGAAGGAGGTTTTCACTCAAAATCTCACGATACATGGCCCCATTCATTCTTTCCTTTACACGGATCAGTCGTCCTGGTCCCTTTGCAGAAAAACAGCCCCAAAGCATGATGTTTCCACCCCATGCTTCACAGTAGGTATGGTGTTCTTTGGATGCAACTCAGCATTCTTTGTCCTCCAAACACAATGAGTTGAGTTTTTACCAAAAATTTCTATTTTGGTTTCATCTGACCTTATGACATTCTCCCAATCCTCTTCTGGATCATCCAAATGCACTCTAGCAAACTTCAGACGGGCCTGGACATGTACTGGCTTAAGCAGGGGGACACGTCTGGCACTGCAGGATTTGAGTCCCTGGCGGCGTAGTGTGTTACTGATGGTAGGCTTTGTTACTTTGGTCCCAGCTCTCTGCAGGTCATTCACTAGGTCCCCCCGTGTGCTTCTGGGATTTTTGCTCACCGTTCTTGTGATCATTTTGACCCCACGGGGTGAGATCTTGCGTGGAGCCCCAGATCGAGGGAGATTATCAGTGGTCTTGTATGTCTTCCATTTCCTAATAATTGCTCCCACAGTTGATTTCTTCAAACCAAGCTGCTTACCTATTGCAGATTCAGTCTTCCCAGCCTGATGCAGGTCTACAATTTTGTTTCTGGTGTCCTTTGACAGCTCTTTGGTCTTGGCCATAGTGGAGTTTGGAGTGTGACTGTTTGAGGTTGTGGACAGGTGTCTTTTATACTGATAACAAGTTCAAACAGGTGCCATTAATACAGGTAATGAGTGGAGGACAGAGGAGCCTCTTAAAGAAGAAGTTACAGGTCTGTGAGAGCCAGAAATCTTGCTTGTTTGTAGGTGACCAAATACTTATTTTCCACCATAATTTGCAAATAAATTCATAAAAAAATCCTACAATGTGATTTTCTGGATAATTTTTTCTCAATTTGTCTGTCATAGTTGACGTGTACCTATGATGAAAATTACAGGCCTCTCTCATCTTTTTAAGTGGGAGAACTTGCACAATTGGTGGCTGACTAAATACTTTTTTCCCCCACTGTATATTGGTTCTTGTACAATCCATGTTGCTATAGTGTTCTTAACTATGAAGTTGTTAATGTTCTTAGCTTTATCCTTTGAAAACAGACACATGAAAATATTCTGGGGATGAGAATGCGCATCTTTAATATGTACAATTCCTTTGACCTCAAGGCTTGGTTTCTGCTCTGACATGCACTGTCAACTGTGGGACCTGATATAGAAAGGCGTGTGCCTTTCCAAATCATGTCCAATCAATTGAATTTACCACAGGTGGACTCCAATCAAGTTGTAGAAACATCTCAAGCATGATCAATGGCAACAGGATGCACTTGAGCTCAACTTCGAGTCTCATATAAAAGGGTCTGAATACTTATGTAAATAAGGTATGTTTTTATTTTCAATACATTTGCAAAAAAAAAAAAAAAAAAAAACCTGTTTTCACTTTGTCATTATGGGGTATTGTGTGTAGATTGATGAAGATTTGTATTTATTTAATCAATTTTAGAATAAGGCTGCAATGTAACAAAATGTGGAAAAAGGGAAGGGGTCTGAATACTTTCCGAATGCACTGTAAAAAATAGTTTCAACCATATTGAAAAAACATGACGTGGCTTTTTCCAAATACCCCGGTATACGGTATACCGCCCAAGCCTAGCGACAGCAGCTCGAACTAGGAACAGATGGACGAGACACAAGATAGGTCTTGTCTTCCACTTACATCTGGGTCTAATCACACTTGTGTGCGTGTCTCTCTGTCTGTGTATCTGATGAGTGGGATATGAGTATGGTTTCATTTGTGCGCCTGTCTGCCTGCGGTGACGTGTGTCTCAACCTGTGTGACATTTAGCGGCTTGCTGTTAGCTGAGCCCCAGCCCTCTTCCTCTAAGCTTGGCCCCAGGTCATCACCCTCTCTCTCTCTCTCCTCTGCCTTCTCACGCAACACTGCTGAACCACATCAGACACTGATGGACTGGGTCTGGCTGGCACTCTGTGGGTGCGTTACAGGTTTACTTCATTGCAGCCGCAGCAGATTGAAAATATCACATTCATGTGGTTCCACTTCCTCCAGAGATGTTATTGACTTGGTCAGGCGTTACGAAATCAGCTGTAGTAAAGACGGTCTGGAACACACCCTAAGCTTGGCCTCAGGGTTTGGTGTGTTCCTCTGTCTGTCATGATGCTGATGAGCTGCATAGCTGTAGTACAGACCCCCTGGAACGCGTCCACAATGCACCCTTTTATGTCATGTTGGCCTCAAGGTTTGGTGTTGCTCCTAGATCGCTCAGTCATTAGCTGTTACAAGCTGGCACTAATACCTAATGACACACTAGTCTCTCATCTCTGTTTTGATTCTTAACCTTCCTGGGAAATGACTTCATGCCTCACCCTTACACCCTATGACTCAGTTGTTTGAAATGGCACCCTATTCCCTATATAGTGCACTACTATTCCCTATATAGTGCACTACTTAGGACCCTTTTAAAAGCCCTTTTTACATCAGCAGCAGGGTTCACATTAGCGTTCAGAAATGTGCATTTTCAAAATGCGGACCATAACAAAAAAATCTGCCTTTTCAAGCCATTTCACCTGCGTTTTATATTCAAAGTCAACTGTGTTTCTTTGCTTCAATAGAGAGATTAGTGCAACACATTTGGAAGAAAATAGCTTTATTTTTATCAGATGACAACAGAAGTGCAATGCTATTTGGCTGGCAGCCACACAAGTAAATGAGCCTGCAATGAAAAAGCAAGGTAAAACGATGCATGGCCATCACCGACTACATTTCCTAGTGTTTTGGTTAAAGTTAATCTTGCATTTTACCAGAGAAAAGTAGGCTGGCTACACCAAGGAAAATACAGGAGAAAAGTAGGCTGGCTACACCAAGGAAAATACAGGCGAAAAGTAGGCTGGCTACACCAAGGAAAATACAGGAGAAAAGTAGGCTGGCTACACCAAGGAAAGTACAGGAGAAAAGTAGGCTGGCTACACCAAGGAAAAAGTACAGGAGAAAAGTAGGCTGGCTACACCAAGGAAAGTACAGGAGAAAAGTAGGCTGGCTACACCAAGGAAAATACAGGAGAAAAGTAGGCTGGCTACACCAAGGAAAGTACAGGAGAAAAGTAGGCTGGCTACACCAAGGAAAGTACAGGAGAAAAGTAGGCTGGCTACACCAAGGAAAATACAGGAGAAAAGTAGCTCCACATCAGCCAGAGCTCTGTCTGCTGATAGAATGCTGTTCTTGAATTCTCATCTGAGTGGAGAAGAGCAACTGAAGCACAAACTTTGTCTGATGCTGAACAGGAAATTACAATAAGAAGCATTTTAGATCTGTATTTACAAAACGCAGCAAGATATTTCCTATGCGTTTTATTAAAAAAATATGCGTGAAAAACAAAGAATTCTGCATTAACGTGACCCCTAAATTTAAGTTGCTAGTTATCTAATGAAGTGGCCGTGGGTTGAGTTATCTGTCCAGCTGCCACTGCTATCCTGGATTTCTAGTGTTTTTTCTCCTCCCCAGTCTTCTCCTCCCCAGTCTTCTCCTCCCCCGTCTTCTCCTCCCCAGTCTTCTCCTCCCCCATATTCTCCTCCCCCGTCTTCCCTGAGCAGAGCAGGTAGGCCCGTTGCCCTAGCGCAGGGTTACCCAACCCTGTTCGTGGAGAGCTACCCTCCTGTAGGTTTTGGCTCCAACCCCAGGTGTTACTAACCTGATTCATCTTATCAACCTGCTAATTATTAGAATCAGGTGTGCTAGATTAGGGTTGGAGCAAAAACCTAGAGGACGGTAGCTCTCCAGGAACAGGGTTGGGCGGTCCTGCCCTAGTGACTCCACACAGACACAACGTGTACATTGCTGCTCCAGAGCCAGTACTGTTCTTCCTTCAGACAAGCTGCTGCTCCAGAGCCAGTCCTGTTCTTCCTTCAGACAAGCTGCTGCTCCAGAGCCAGTACTGTTCTTCCTTCAGACAAGCATACGTCCAAACTTAGTTCATTTGTACAATGTCTCTCATTCACATTTGCTTACAAATGTCCAAACTCACCAAAAAATGATATTCGGTAGCTCCTATCTATATACAGTTGAAGTCCACATACACTAAGGTTGGAGTCATTAAAACTCGTTTTTCAACCACTCCACAAATGTATTTTTAACAAACTATAGTTTTGGCATGTCGGTTAGGACATCTACTTTGTGCATGACACAAGTAATTTTTCCAACAATTGTTTACAGACAGATTATTTCACTTATGATTCACTGTATCACAATTCCAGTGGGTCAGAAGTTTACATACACTAAGTTGACTGTGCCTTCAAACAGCTTGGAAAATTCCAGAAAATGATGTCATGGCTTTAGAAGCTTCCGATATGCTGATTGACATCATTTGAGTCAATTGGAGGTGTACCTGTGGATGTATTTCAAGGCCACAACATTAGTCTGATGCTGAGCAGAAATTACAATAAGAAGCATTTTAGATCTGTATTTACAAAACGCAGCAATATATTCCTTATACATTTAATCTTTTTTTCCTGCATGAAAAAAAGCAGAATTCTGCATTAATGCGACTAAATGTAACTTGTTAGTTATCTAAGTAAGTGACTGAATTAATAAGGTGACTAGGCATTATATTGTTTTAGCTTTCTGCTGTGTTTGAGAAGTCAAAGCCCTTTGGATGAGTTATTTGTACAGCTCTCCGCTCTCATGTCCCCATCTTCTCCGAGCAGAGCAGGCAGGCCCGTTGCCCTAGCGACTCCAGACTCCACACAGACACAGCATGTACACATGCTGCAGTAGAGCCAGTACTGTTCTTCCTTCAGACGAGCACGAATCAAAACTTAGTTAATTTGCAAAATCTCTCTCGTTCACATTCGCTTGTAAATGTCCAAACTCAACAAATATGACTTTCGGTAGTGCCTACCTATGTATGTACACTACCAGTCAAAGGTTTGGACACCTACTTATTCAAGGGTTTTCTTTATTTAAAAAAAAATTGTTTACATTGTAGAATAATAGTGAAGACATCAAAACTATGAAATAACACATATGGAATCATGTAGTAACCAAAAAAGTGTTAAACAAATCAAAATATATTTTATATTTGAGAATTTTCAAATAGCCACCCTTTGCCTTGACAGCTTTGCACACTCTTGGCATTCTCTCAACCAGCTTCTTGAGGTAGTCACCTGGAATACATTTCAATTAACAGGTGTGCCTTCTTAAAGGTTAATTTGTGGAATTTATTTCCTTCTTAATGCATTTGAGCCAATCAGTTGTGTTGTGACAAGGTAGGGGGGTTATACAGAAGATAGCCCTATTTGGTAAAAGACCAAGTCCATATTATGGCAAGAACAGCTCAAATAAGCAAAGAGAAACGACAGTCCATCAATACTTTAAGACATGAAGGTCAGTCAATACTGAAAGTTTCACGAACATTGAAAGTTTCTTCAAGTGCAGTCGCAAAAACCATCAAGCGCTATGATGAAACTGGCTCTCATGAGGACCACCACAGGGATGGAAGACCCAGAGTTACCTCTGCTGCAGAGGATAAGTTCATTAGAGTTACCAGCCTCAGAAATTGCAGCCCAAATAAATGCTTCACTGGGTTCAAGTAACAGACACATCTCAACATTAACTGTTCAGAGGGGACTGTATGAATCAGGCCTTCATGGTTGAATTGCTGCAAAGAAACCAATACTAAAGGACACTAATAATAAGAAGAGACCTGCTTGGGCCAAGAAACATGAGCAATGAACATTACACCTGTGGAAATGTGTCCTTTGGTCTGGAGTCCAAATTTGAGATTTTTGGCTTCAACCGCCGTGTGAGACACGGAGTGGGTGAATGGATGATCTCCACATGTGTAGTTCCCACCGTAAAGCATGGAGGAGGTGGTGTTATGGTGTGGGAGTGCTTTGCTGGTGGCACTGTCTGTGATTTATTTAGAATTTAAGGCACACTTAACCAGCATGGCTACCACAGTATTCTGCAGCGATAAGCCATCCAATCTGGTTTGGGCTTAGTGGGACTATAATTTGTTTTTCAACAGGACAATGACCCAACACACCTCCAGGCTGTATAAGGGCTATTTTACCAAGAAGGAGAATGATGGAGTGCTGCATCAGATGACCTGGCCACCACAATCCCCCGACCTCAACCCAATTGAGATGGTTTGGGATGAGTCGGATGGCAGAGTGAAGGAAAAGCAGCCAACAAGTGCTCAGCATGTGGGAAATCCTTCAAGACTGTTGGAAAAGCATTCCAGGTGAAGCTGGTTGAGAGAATGCCAAGCGTGTGCAAAGCTGTCATCAAGGCAAAGGGTGGCTATTTGAAGAATCAAAAAAAAACAACATATTTTGATTTGTTTAACACTTTTTTGGTTACTACATGATTCCATATGTGTTATTTCATAGCTTTGATGTCTTCACTATTATTCTACAATGTAAAAATAAAGAAAAACCCTTGAATGAGTAGGTGTGTCCAAACTTCTGACTGGTACTGTATAACTTAATGAATTGCTTGTCTTGGCAATTTGTTTATTTTCATTTGTGCTCGTTAGCATATTTAGCTAGCAGCCTCCATAAAAATTAACTATTACTTGTGCAAATTTTGTTAGCATTCTGGTAATAGCCACCCAATGGACTTCTTTGCGTTCTTTTGGCACCCCCTTTGTGTACTAAGCCGATAATACCGTATATACCGGTATGAGA
The DNA here is from genome assembly GCF_964263955.1 of Coregonus lavaretus. Lineage (NCBI taxonomy): Eukaryota > Metazoa > Chordata > Actinopteri > Salmoniformes > Salmonidae > Coregonus > Coregonus lavaretus. The sequence goes on from NC_140016.1 coordinate 5,481,365, forward strand.
GAAGGACGGTATGATAATATGTAAATCTGGATACCGCCCAACCCTAGCTGTCACCCTACATTAGAGATGGTGACAGACACTCAAGACACTGCCATCATCTAGCCTTCTGGACCCATATTCATAAAGCATCCCCCACCCCTCCCCCCACTAGGGGGCTAAACACAACTTTATGGGCTACCACCTACCACTGGCCACGAAAATATACTGTCTGCAAATATATTGCTAGAAAGATAAGACAAAGCTGAGTAGGCTAGGGTTGGGCGATATATCAAATTAATGATTTAGCGCGATATTTCAAATGCCTGTATCACAAGAATAATTTTTTTATTTTATTTTATCTATTTTCTGAGCGTTTATGTCTGCTTGTTCTCATGTTCTTCTCATTCGCTCTTTCTGTGCACCTTCCCATTTACACACACCAAGCCCCTCCCCCTGCCACTCACAACAACAAAGAGCGATCACTTCTTCCTCGTTGACAAGCAGTTTCCACACGCTATTTGAATTTGAGGTTTGGTCGAACAGAATTGGTCATATGGACACCGAAACACATTGAGACATTATTTTACTGTAATCGAGAAGTTAACCTTTCTAATGATACCCTTTTTATGTCTTAACTCCTCAAATTGTGCGCAGAGCAGACACTACTATAACAGGAGTATCAATTAATATTGATTTTGGAAAATTAATGCTCAGTTTGTCATGCACCGCCAGCAGCATTTTAGCCAAAGACCGTTATACTAGCTGTCTAGTCTGTGTTTTATAAATGTGCAATAATCATAAAACACAATTATGTAAGGAATTGGCAACTCATTCTCATTCTGAAAAATAAGGTAGGCCACTTGATTTCAACATCTGAACAAAGAGGACAGGCTAGCATGCTGTTCAAACAGTTGGAGACGGACAGAAGGGTGAGTTCATATCAACTGTTCTGCCTTGTAAGCTAGCAAATAGATCCAAGTTGGCTAAACTTGAAATATAAAGATTAGCTGGCTTCTCACTAGCACGTGGGCTTGTGGTTGAGAGATTGTTTATGAGACCTGTGTTCATTTTCTATAATGCTACAAGAAGTTAGTTATTATTAGTGAACGTGCATTATAGATGGTTCTGGTAACAAAAGGGCATTTTTATAAACAGACTTGAAAGCCAGATCAGTGATTATTGCAAAAAAGCAAGGTAAACTATTTTGATAAAATAATTACATTATTAGAGGGTCTTATATTTAGGCTCGGTATAATTTCACAAGCCCTGAATTAATTTAGATTATTGCTGACCGTTTGAAATGCAGTGTATTTGACCTTTCAATTGTACAACAAAGCTTATTTAAATTATTATTTTAGTTTTTTATCGAGATTCAGTTGCGGCCAAATATATTTGCACCCTTGCTCTAAATTCCTTCTATGCTCGTTTTGAGGCAAGCATTTACATTTTTTACATTTTAGTCATTTAGCAGACGCTCTTATCCAGAGCGACTTACATTATCTTTTTTATTTTTATTTTTCATACTGGCCCCCCGTGGGAACTGAACCCACAACCCTGGCGTTGCAAACGCCATGCTCTACATCCCTGCCGGTCATTCTCTCCCCTACCCTGGACGACGCTGGGCCAATTGTGCGCCGCCCCATGGGTCTCCCGGTCGTGGCCGGCTACGACAGAGCCTGGATTCAAACCAGGATCTCTAGTGGCACAGCTAGCACTGCGATGCAGTGCCTTAGACCACTGCGCCACTCGGGAGACCACTGCGCCACAAGCAACACTGAACCATGCATGAGAGCACCATCTGTTCCGGAAGACTGTGTGATATCGCTCTCTGTAGCTGAGTAAGACATTTAAAACAGGTTAACATTCACATATCCAGACAAATTACCAGGACGCGTACTCAGAGCATGCGCTGACCAGCTAGCAAGTGCCTTCACTGACATTTTCAACCTCTCCCTGACAGTCTGTAATACCTACATGTTTCAAGCAGACCACCATAGTCCCTGTGCCCAAGAATGTCTAAATGACCATTGTGGCGCTCACATCTGTAGCCAAGAAATGCTTTAAAAAAGGCTGGTCATGGCTCACATCAACACCATCATCCCAGCTACCCTGGACCCAGTCCAATTCGCATACCGCCCCAACAGATCCACAGATGACGCAATCTCTATTGCACTCCACACTGCCCTCTCCCACCTGTACAAGAGGAACACCTACACTATATTCAGCTATTTCAGCCACACCGGTGTAGGTGCATAAAATCGAGCACACAGCCATGCAATCTCCATAGACAAACATTGGCAGTAGAATGGCTAAGTGACTTTCAACGTGGCGCCGTCATAGGATGCCAACTTTTCAACAAGTCAGTTCGTAAAATGTCTGCCCTGCTAGAGCTGCCCCAGTCAACTGTAAGTGCTGTTATTGTGAAGTAGAATCATCTAGGAGCAACAACGGCTCAGCCGTGAAGTGGTAGGCCACACAAGCACACAGAACGGGACCGCAGAGTGCTGAAGCGCATAAAAATCGGCTGTCCTCGGTTGCAACACTCACTACAGAGTTCCAAACTGCCTCTGGAAGCAACGTCAGCACAATAACTGTTGGTCGGGAGCTTCATGAAATGGGTTTCCATGGCAGAGCAGCCGCACACTAGCCTAAGATCACCATGCGCAATGCCAAGCGTCAGCTGGAGTGGTGTAAAGCTTGGCACCATTGGACACTGGAGCAGTGGAAACACGTTCTCTGGAGTGATTAATCACGCTTCACCATCTGGCAGTCTGACGGACAAATCTGGGTTTGGCGGATGCCAGGAAAACGCTACCTGCCCCAATGCATAGTGTCAACTGTAAAGTTGGGTGGAGGAGGAATAATGGTCTGGGGCTGTTTTTCCATGGATCGGGCTAGGCCCCTTAGTTCCAGTGAAGGGAAATCTTAACGCTACAGCATACAATGACATTCTAGACGATTCTGTGCTTCCAACTTTGTGGCAACAGTTTGCGGAAGGCCCTTTCCTGTTTCAGCATGACAATGCCTCGTGCACAAGGCGAGGTCCATACAGAAATAGTTTGTCGAGATCGTGTGGAAGAACTTGACTGGCCTGCACAGAGCCCTGACCTCAACCCCATCGAACACCTTTGAGCAAAGCCCTAATCACCCAACATCAGAGCCCAACCTTGTGGCTGAATGGAAGCAAGTCCCTGCAGCAAAGACTTCCCAGAAGAGCGGAGGCTGTTATAGCAGCAAATGGGGGACCAACTCCAGATTAATGCCCATGATTTTGGAATGAGATGTTCGACGAGCATAGTTTTGGTCATGTAGTGTATGAGAGAATGCTTTTCATTGACTATAGCTCAGCGTTCAACACCATAGTGCCCCTCAAAGCTCATCACTAAGCTAAGCATCCTGGGACAAAACACCTCCCTCTGCAACTGGATCCTGAACTTCCTGACGGGCCGCCCCCAGGTGGTAAGGGTAGGCAACAACACATCCGCCACGCTGACCCACAAAACGAGGGCCCCTCATGGTTGCTTGCTTAGTCCCCTCCTAAGCACGCAATGTCAGAATGATAGTAGCGAGAATTATTTCTTTCAGCTTTTATTTCTTTCATCACATTCCCAGTGGGTCAGAAGTTTACATATACTCAATTAGTATTACTATATATATATATATATATAGTATTACAAATAGTATTGGTAGCATTGCCTTTAAATTGTTTAACTTGGGTCAAACGTTTCGGGTAGCCTTCCACAAGCTTCCCACAATAAGTTGGGTGAATTTTGGCCCATTCCTCCTGACAGAGCTGGTGTAATCGAGTCAGGTTTGTAGGCCTCCTTGCTCGCACACGCTTTTTCAGTTCTGCCCACACATTTTCTATAGGATTGAGGTCAGTGCTTTGTGATGGACACTCCAATACCTTGACTTTGTTGTCCTTAAGCCATTTTGCCACAACTTTGGAAGTATGCTTGGGGTCATTGTCCATTTGGAAGACCCATTTGCGACCAAGCTTTAACTTCCTGACTGATGTCTTGAGATGTTGCTTCAATATATCTACATAATTTTCCTTCCTCATGATGCCATCTATTTTGTGAAGTGCACCAGTCCCTCCTGCAGCAAAGCACCCCCACAGCATGATGCTGCCACCCCCGTGCTTCACGGTTGGGATGGTGTTCTTCGGCTTGCAAGCTATCCCCTTTTTCCACCAAACATAACGATGGTCATTATGGCCAAACAGTTCTATTTTTGTTTCATCAGACCAGAGGACATTTCTCCAAAAAGTACGATCTTTGTCCCCATGTGCAGCTGCAAACCGTAGTCTGGCTTTTTTATGGCGGTTTTGGAGCAGTGGCTTCTTCCTTGCTGAGCGTTATGTCGATATAGGACTCGTTTTACTGTCGATATAGATACTTTTGTACCTGTTTCCTCCTGCATCTTCACAAGGTCCTTTACTGTTGTTCTGGGATTGATTTGCACTTTTCGCACCAAAGTAAGTTCATCTCTAGGAGACAGAACGTGTCTCCTTCCTGAGCGGTATGACGGCTGCGTGGTCCCATGGTGTTTATACTTGCGTACTATTTAAAAAAAAAAAATGTTTAGGGGGGTAGATCAGCTTAATATTGCAGATAGATTGTAACTTCCATCAATGTAATTGTCTGCATCACTTCCAATCCCCCATATGTTTTTTTCCCCTCGCAAATATATACATATATATAGCTCTGGGAAAAATTAAGAGACCACTGCAAAAATATACGTTTCTCTGGTTTTACTATTTATAGGTATGTGATTGGGTGACATTAACATTTTTCTTTTATTCTATAAACTACTGACAACATTTCTCCCAAATTCCAAATAAAAATATTGTCATTTAGAGCATTTATTTGCAGAAAATGACAACTGGTCAAAATAACAAAAAAGATGCAATGTTGTCAGACCTCGAATAATGCAAAGAAAACAAGTTCATGTTCATTTTTAAACAACACAATACTAATGTTTCAACTTAGGAAGAGTTCAGAAATCAATATTTGGTGGAATACCCCTGCTTTTCAATCACAGCTTTCATGTGTCTTGGCATGCTCTCCACCAGTCTTTCACATTGATGTTGGGTGACTTTATGCCACTCCTGGCGCAAAAATTCAAGCAGCTCGGCTTTGTTTGATGGCTTGTGACCATCCACCTTCCTCTTGATCACATTCCAGAAGTTTCAATGGGGTTCAGGTCTGGAGATTGGGCTGGCCATGACAGGGTCTTGATCTGGTGGTCCTCCATCCACACCTTGATTGACCTGGCTGTGTGGCATGGCGCATTGTCCTGCTGGAAAAACCAATCCTCAGAGTTGGGGAACGATGTCAGAGCAAAAGGAAGCAAGTTTTCTTCCAGGACAACCTTGTACGTGGCTTGATTCATGCGTCCTTCACAAAGACAAATCTGCCCGATTCCAGCATTGCTGAAGCACCCCCATATCATCACCGATCCTCCACCAAATTTCACAGTGGGTGCGAGACACTGTGGCTTGTAGGCCTCTTCAGGTCTGCGTCTAACCATTAGACGACCAGGTGTTGGGCAAAGCTGAAAATTGGACTCATCAGAGAAGATGACCTTCCTCCAGTCCTCTACGGCCCAATCCTAATGGTATTTTGCAAACCTCAGCCTGGCTCTTCTTTGCTTCTCATTGATGAAGGGCTTTTTTCTAGCTTTGCACGACTTCAGGCCTGCCCCTAGGAGCCTGTTTCGAACCGTCCTCGCCGTGCACTTCACCCCAGCTGCCGTCTGCCATTATTTTTGTAGGTCACTTGATGTCATCCTACGGTTGTTGAGTGACATTCGAATGAGTTGGCGGTCATCCCGGTCAGTAGAGAGTCGTTTTCACCCTCTGCCGGTGTGTAGCTTTGTTGTCCCCAATGTCTGCTGCTTGACCTTGTTCTTATGAACCGACGTCTTTGAAATTCTAAGGATGGAAGCAACCTGACGCTCACTGTATCCCTCTGCCAGTAAAGCCAGAATTGAACCCTTCTTTTCCTCACTCAAAACGTTCCTTTTCAACTCTTTTGGCATGGACAATAGTTATGTTTAGATTAATATTACTTTTGAGGTACTATTAGCATCCAGCTGGTCCTATTGTAAGAGGATAGTTATGACCACAGTAGTGGATTTTATACTTTTCCTCGTTAAATAAGATTTGGTTCATGTGATCACCTAATCAGTACCTAATTCAGTAGAATGAGGTGTGCCTGTGTTGGAATTCAACAGACACTGGAATGGAATGGCTGTCATACATGTAGAGATGCTGATTTAAGAAAAGTTGGCAGTGGTCTCTTAATTTTTTCCAGAGCTGTATATACACATATATACACACGCATACACATGCACACATATCCTTAATTTTTTATTTATTTCCCTTTATTATCTTGCAACCCCACCACCCCTTCCCTAATTGGAGTAAACTACTGAACAACAATGCTTAGGCCTCTACTTCCAGCTTATACATACTATATACATTTTATGGACACAGTCAATTTTACAATAATTCTATTTTGTTTGTTTTTACTCCTGAACTTCCTCTACCTTCAACCTCTCAGATCATTTTCATGATGTCCCTCCGGTTTGCTTCTATATACCATATCTTTCTAACTGCACTCTTTCACAAAAGCTCTCAACCTTTAACCTATATACAGTGAGGGAAAAAAGTATTTGATCCCCTGCTGATTTTGTACGTTTGCCCACTGACAAAGAAATGATCAGTCTATAATTTTAATGGTAGGTTTATTTGAACAGTGAGAGACAGAATAACAACAAAAAAATCCTGAAAAACACATTTCAAAAATGTTATAAATTGATTAGCATTTTAATGAGGGAAGTAAGTATTTGACCCCCTCTCAATCAGAAAGATTTCTGGCTCCCAGGTGTCTTTTATACAGGTAACGAGCTGAGATTAGGAGCACACTCTTAAAGGGAGTGCTCCTAATCTCAGCTTGTTACCTGTATAAAAGACACCTGTCCACAGAAGCAATCAATCAATCAGATTCCAAACTCTCCACCATGGCCAAGACTAAAGAGCTCTCCAAGGATGTCAGGGACAAGATTGTAGACCTACACAAGGCTGGAATGGACTACAAGACCATCGCCAAGCAGCTTGGTGAGAAGGTGACAACAGTTGGTGCGATTATTCGCAAATGGAAGAAACACAAAAGAACTGTCAATCTCCCTCGGCCTGAGGCTCCATGCAAGATCTCACCTCGTGGAATTGCAATGATCATGAGAACAGTGAGGAATCATCCCAGAACTACACGGGAGGATCTTGTCAATGATCTCAAGGCAGCTGGGACCATAGTCACCAAGAAAACAATTGGTAACACACTACGCCGTGAAGGACTGAAATCCTGCAGCGCCCGCAAGGTCCCCCTGCTCAAGAAAGCACATATACAGGCCCGTCTGAAGTTTGCCAATGAACATCTGAATGATTCAGAGGAGAACTGGGTGAAAGTGTTGTGGTCAGATGAGACCAAAATTGAGCTCTTTGGCATCAACTCAACTCGCCGTGTTTGGAGGAGGAGGAATGCTGCCTATGACCCCAAGAACACCATCTCCACCGTCCCAAAAATATATGCACGCATGACTGTAAGTCGCTTTGGATAAAAGCGTCTGCTAAATGGCATATTATTATTATTATTGCCAACAAGGGTTTTGCCACCAAGTACTAAGTCATGTTTTGCAGAGGGGTCAAATACTTATTTCCCTCATTAAAATGCAAATCAATTTATAACATTTTTGACATGCTTTTTCTGGATTTTTTTGTTGTTATTCTGTCTCTCACTGTTCAAATAAACCTACCATTAAAATTATAGACTGATCATGTCTTTGTCAGTGGGCAAACATACAAAATCAGCAGGGGATCAAATACTTTTTTCCCCTCACTGTACTTATTATGGACACAGTATGCTTACATTATTAGTTATCTTGTTGTTATTGCTTGTTGTTAGATGTTATTAGTCCCATCCTTCAACTCCATTCAACACCACCCATATATCTCTTAATACCATCCATATTGGATTTCAATTTGCCATATCTTTTTCAACTGTACTGTGATGTTTTACAAAAGTTCTGAACCTTTCTATTCTCATTGTTTCTACAGATTGTAAATAAACATTTTTGCTAAGAGTATTATTATATTATTGATCGATTGACTATGACTTTTCAGATCACCCAGTAATGCTATCTGCAGCGTTAGTTCCAGGTAAATATTGCAATCCTTTAGCCATTCCTGGACCTGTGTCCAAAAACAAGCTACAAATGGACAGTACCAAAACAAATGATCTAATGATTCTGTCTCTTCGCAGAAAAATCTGCAGAGCTGGGAAGATTATATGGGGGATACAAATAACATTATATTGGTTGCAAGAATGTTATATAATAATTTAAATTGAAAAATTCAAAGTTTTGAATCCGGCGTCGTTTTGCGTATCAATTCATAAACACTATGCCATGGAATTGGTACGTCAAAAATCTCTTCCCAACTATTTTGCAATCTATATGGGATGGCTGTCAATCCTTTGGTCCTTAAATGAAACTGGTATACTTTTTTATTTATCACAATTTTCTTTAACCAATTATGTTCTTTAATGCAAGGCCGACAGACAAGTTCCTTACTTTTTCCCCCTTCCACTTTCCTCTTCCATTTTTGCGGTAATACTGCAATTATTTGGTTGTAATTTTGGGTAGAGCAGACATTTCCATATGTTTTTGTTAGCTGCATGTGCGACATAACTCCACCAGTCCTACCGATGAGATCATTTACGAAGATTATACCTTTTTTAAACATAAAAAAATAAAAAAATAAATGATCAATTAGTATATTTGAGTTTAACCACAATATTTGTTGCATTATTTGTTCTGTCGTTTCTGGAGGATTCAGTTGAAATTGCAACCAACTTTCTATGGTTTGTTTTAGAAATAGTGATATTTGGGAGATTATTTCCTTTTCAAATAACTGAAAGTGAGAGGTTGTAATCTGAATAAAGGGAAAAAGGCCATTCTTGAACATTGGGTGAGACAATCTTACTAATTTGCTAGAGAACCAGTTCGGATTTAAGTATAACTTTTGTATGACTGAAGCTTTTAGTGATAGGTCTAATGCTTTAATAGTTTATAATTTCTGTCCTCCGAATTAATATTCATTATATAAATAGGCCAATAAAATTTTGTCTGGCTTGCCGTTCCAAATAAAATTGAATTTTTTTTCTTCTCATATAATTAAAAAAAACTGTTCACTAGGCATAGGCAAGACCATAAGCAAATAGGTAAACTGGGATAATACTAAAAAGTTAAATCAGGGTGATTTTACCACAAATTGACCTTCCCATGGTAGCAAAATTTTATCTATTTTTGCTAACTTTCTATTAACATTTATTGGAGTGAGATCATTTATTTCCTTTGGGATATGTATTCCGAGTACATCAACATCACCATCAGACCATTTTATTGGTAAACTACATGGTCATGTAAATTCTTTATTTTTTAGTGATCCAATACGTAATATAGCACATTTATCATAATTTGGTTGTAATCCAGAGAGGTTAGATAATGTATCTAGATCTTCAATGAGGCTGTGGAGGGATTCAAGTTGTGGATTTAAAAGAAAACATGAATCATCAGTGTACAATGACACCTTTGTTTTTAAGCCCTGGATGTCTAATCCCTTGATATTATTGTTGGATCTGATTTTAATAGCTAACATCTCGATGGCCATAATAAATAGATATGCCGATAGTGGACAACCTTGTTTCACTCCTCTTGACAGTTTAAAACTTTGAGAAATAACCATTATTTACTATTTTACACCTAGGGTTAGTATACATGATTTTAACCCAATTTATAAGAGATTCTCCAAAATTGAAATGCTCCAGGCATTTGTATATAAACCCCAGTCGTACTTTATCAAATGCCTTTTCGAAGTCTGCTATGAATAGCATTTTTCATAGTGTTCTATTGTTTCCAGTACTTGCCTTATATTATCTCCAATGTATCGTCCATGTAAAAAACATGTCTGATTAGAATGAATAATGTCCCCCATGTAAAAAACCTGTCTGATTAGAATGAATAATGTCCGACAATACCTTTTTAATTCTATGCGCTATACATTTTGCTAGAAGTTTTGCATTACAACACTAAGTGTAAGGGGCCGCCAATTTTTTTAATGGACTGGATCTTTATATTTTCCACTTGTATCCTGTTTCAGAAATGATGAAATCAGGCCTTCTTCTTGAGTGTCTGATATCTACCGTTTACAAAAGAGTGGTTAAAACATGCTAATAACGGTCCTCTGAGTATATCAAAAAAGGTTTGGTATACCTCGACTGGTATGCCATCCAACCCTGGAGTTTTCCCGGACAAAAAGTATTTAATTGCATCCAGAAGTTCCTCCTCTGTAATTTCACCTTCACATGAGTCTTTCTGTATGGCTGTTAATTTTACATTATCAATAGAAAAAAATTATCTACAATTTGCTTCAGTTAGAGGAGATGGAGGCGACTGAAACGAAAACATATGCTTAAAGTCACCCCTTTTGAGTTTCTTAGCCCATGGGAGAAGTATATTTCTCCCCCACATTCCTTTTACCACACAACTTCATCTAGAATTGCTGAATGAGTTTCCTGTAAACAATAGATATTATATTCCTTCTCTTTGAGCCATGTAAATATTGTTCTTCTTTTGTTATTATCTGCTAAAACATTACAATTATAACTGGCTATAGTTATTTCACCACATACCATAATGAGATACAAGTTTAAATTCTATTTATCATTATATATGTTTGTAAATTTACCAATAAAAATAGCATAGTGATTGAGTGTCCATATACAGTGGGGAGAACAAGTATTTGATACACTACCGATTTTGCAGGTTTTCCTACTTACAAAGCATGTAGAGGTCTGTAATTTTTATCATAGGTACACTTCAACTGTAAGAGACGGAATCTAAAACAAAAATCCAGAAAATCACATTGTATGATTTTTAAATAATTAAGTTGCATTTTATTGCATGACATAAGTATTTGATACATCAGAAAAGCAGAACTTAATATTTGGTACAGAAACATTTGTACGCCATTACAGAGATCATACATTTCCTGTAGTTCTTGACCAGGTTTGTACACACTGCAGCAGGGATTTTGGCCCACTCCTCCATACAGATCTTCTCCAGATCCTTCAGGTTTCGGGGCTGTCGCTGGGCAATACGGACTTTCAGCTCCCTCCAAAGATTTCCTATTGGGTTCTGGTCTGGAGACTGGCTAGGCCACTCCAGGACCTTGAGATGCTTCTTACGGAGCCACTCCTTAGTTACCCTGGCTGTGTGTTTCGGGTCGCTGCCATGCTGGAAGACCAGCCACGACCCATCTTCAATGCTCTTACTGAGGGAAGGAGGTTGTTGGCCAAGATCTCGCGATACATGGCCCCATCCATCCTCCCCTCAATACGGTGCAGTCATCCTGTCCCCTTTGCAGAAAAGCATCCCCAAAGAATGATGTTTCCACCTCCATGCTTCACGGTTGGGATGGTGTTCTTGGGGTTGTACTCATCCTTCTTCTTCCTCCAAACACGGCGAGTGGAGTTTAGACCAAAAAGCTATATTTATGTCTCATCAGACCACATGACCTTCTCCCATTCCTCCTCTGGATCATCCAGATGGTCATTAGCAAACTTCAGACGGGCCTGGCCATGCGCTGGCTTGAGCAGGGGGACCTTGCGTGCGCTGCAGGATTTTAATCCATGATGGCGTAGTGTGTTACTAATGGTTTTCTTTGAGACTGTGGTCCCAGCTCTCTTCAGGTCATTGACCAGGTCCTGACGTGTAGTTCTGGGCTGATCCCTCACCTTCCTCATGATCATTGATGCCCCACGAGGTGAGATCTTGCATGGAGCCCCAGACTGAGGGTGATTGACCGTCATCTTGAACTTCTTCCATTTTCTAATAATTGCGCCAACAGTTGGTGCCTTCTCACCAAGCTGCTTGCCTATTGTCCTGTAGCCCATCCCAGCCTTGTGCAGGTCTACAATTTTATCCCTGATGTCCTTACACAGCTCTCTGGTCTTGGCCATTGTGGAGAGGTTGGAGTCTGTTTGATTGAGTGTGTGGACAGGTGTCTTTTATACAGGTAATGAGTTCAAACAGGTGCAGTTAATACAGGTAATGAGTGGAGAACAGGAGGGCTTCTTAAAGAAAAACTAACAGGTCTGTGAGAGCCGGAATTCTTACTGGTTGGTAGGTGATCAAATACTTATGTCATGCAATAAAATCCAAATTAATTATTTAAAAATCATACAATGTGATTTTCTCTCACAGTTGAAGTGTACCTATGATAAAAATTACAGACCTCTACATGCTTTGTAAGTAGGAAAACCTGCAAAATCGGCAGTGTATCAAATACTTGTTCTCCCCACTGTAGCTGTACCATGATATTTGCATTGCTACTAAGTAACCCTCCAATTGTTCTCGACTAATTCCCCCGCTAAAGCCCCTCCCCATCCCAAGTTGTTCCGGCATCCCAGTGATCGGCATACCACCCCCGTCCCCCCGAATCCCTAGGCCCCCGAGAGGCCAGGACCCATCCATCGAAAACAGCATACAGTGCCACCCACAAAACAGAAGCAGGTCAACCGCCAAAAGCATTTCCAATGCTCTCACCTCAATATATATAGCCATTTAAAAATATATATCTATTCAAATATCTTACATATCTTATTTTCCATCATTATCAATTAATATGCGTAATAATGTCGGCAGTTCATGCCTAGGATTTTAGCCTATAACCCGGATTGCCATTGTTTTACGTTACATTTTTGACAAGCAATTATTATTTTAGCAAACAATTATTGTGGTTCATCCTATATTCTCCCTAACATCCTTACCTCCTTGCAACAGATGTGGGATAAACACACACGCACATACTCTAACACACTCAACCCCTTTCCTCCACAATCAACCATAACATCAGATGCTCAACGGTTGTTACATCCCAGAGCCCAACTCAAGAAAGGACCTGATTTACGAATGCATATACAGTTACAGCTGTTTGAGAAAGCAAGCAAGATCGAGCAAAAATTGACAACAATGTGAGATTTGATTAATCAATTTAATCTATGTCAAGTCCTAGGTGCTGGAGATCAGATCGTACTATTGTTTGTACAGATGAACGTGGCACCTTCAGGCATTTGGAAATTGCTCCCAAGGATGAACCAGACTTGTGGAGGTCTACATTCTTTTTCTGAGGTCTTGGCTGATTTCTTTTGATTTTCCCATGATGTCAAGTAAAGAGGCACTGAGTTTGAAGGTAGGCCTTGAAATACATCCACAGGTACATTTCCAATTGACTTAAATGATGTCAATTAGCCTATCAGAAGCTTCTAAAGCCATGACATCATTTTCTGGAATTTTCCAAGCTGTTTAAAAGGCACAGTCAACTTAGTGTATGTAAACTTCTGACTCACTGGAATTGTGATACAGTGAATTATAAGTGAAATAATCTGTCTGTAAACAGTTGTTTGAAAAATTACTTGTGTCATGCACAAAGTAGATGTCCTAACCGACTTGCCAAAACTATAGTTTGTTAACAAGAAATCTGTGGAGTGGTTGAAAAACAAGTTTTAAATTACTCCAACCTTAGTGTATGTAAACTTCCGACTTCAACTGTATGTCCCCATCCACATCGACGGGGCTGTAGTGGAGCGGGTCGAAAGCTTCAATTTCCTTGGTGTCCACATCAGTAAGGAAAGATCATGGTCCACACACAGCCGATGGTCACTCTGACAGAGCTCCAGAGTTCCTCTGTGGAGATGGGAGAACCTTCCAGAAGGACAACCATCTCTGCAGCACTCCACCAATCAGGCCTTTATGGTAGAGTGGCCAGACGGAAGCCACTCCTCAGTAAAAGGCACATGACAGTCACATAAAGACAAGATTCTCTGGTCTGATGTAACCAAGATTGAAGTCTTTGGCCTGAATGCCAAGCGTCACGTCTGGAGGAAACCTGTCACCATCCCTACGGTGAAGCATGGTGGTGGCAGCATCATGCTGTGGGGATGTTTTTCAGCGACAGGGACTGGGAGACTAGTCAGGATCGAGGGAACGATTAACGGAGCAAAGTACAGAGAGATCCTTGATGAAAACCTGCTCCAGAATGCTCAGGACCTCAGACTGGGGTGAAGGTTCACCTTCCAACAGGACAACGACCCTAAGCACCCAGCCAAGAAAATGCAGGAGTGGCTTCAGGACAAGTCTCTGAATGTCCTTAAGTGGCCCAGCCAGAGCCCGGACTTGAACCCCATTGAACATCTCTGGAGAGACCTGAAAATAGCTGTGCAGCGACGCTCCCCATCCAACCTGACAGAGCTTGAGAGGATCTGCAGAGAAGAATGGGAGAAACTCCCCAAATACAGGTGTGCCAAGCTTGTAGCTTCATACCCAAGAAGACTCAAGGCTGTAATCTCTGCCAAAGGTGCTTCAACAAAGTACTGAGTAAAGGGTCTGAATACTTATGTATATGTGAAAATACTGTTTTATGCTTTGTCATTATGGGGTATTGTGTGTCGATTGGTTAGGGGAAAAAACGATTTCATCCATTTTAGAATAAGGCTGTAACGTAACAAAATGTCCGAATACTTTCCGAATGCACTGTATGTGTGAGTAGATAAAGTCTACATTACTAGGCCTATCATAATTAATAGCATAACATCAATAGCCGACTCATTCATCCCACAACGTCTTTGTCCACTGGTCTCCAACCTCATCCCTACTAGGAAAGAATTTCCCTTCTGAAGGACAATAACAAACTTAATTCATTCATTCAATCAATCAAATCATCAGCATTGTATTGTATTGTTGAATGAACCCAACACGTCAACCCCCAACCCCAACCCCTATCCTGTAGGCTGGGCTTGTTCTGACAGTAGTCACATCACTCATCCAGAGAAGTCAGACCTGTGTGGGTTCAAATTATATTACAAATCATTTCAAATACTTTATCTGCACTTGATTGAGTTTGCCTGTTGAACTAGAACTAATAGAAAAAGTCTCCTGAATGCAAAATCCAGGCAGGCTAGAGCAAACGCTCAAGGTAGTGTATTCCCCAGAGCCCTTTATGGCAGTGGTCTACTGTACCCTAACTATATGTGTCCCAAATGGCACCCTATTTCCTATATAGTGCATTACTTTACTTTTGACCAGAGCATAGACTCTGGAATAGGGTGCCATTTGGGATCACATCCTGTGAGATGTGGCAATTATTTAGCAAACATTTCTAAAGCCTGCAGTAAGACACCATTATGGTATCACAGAAACACATGACCCACTTTCTACTATCCACCGCTTTAGAGGCAATAGCTCTGTTGAAAAGATAAGCCATGATAACATTTGTTGGGCTGGTGACTGAAAGCGGCTACATTATTCGTCTGTGATATTTCATTCCCCTGCACAGTTGACACACAGTGTTTTAGGGCATGTTGATACAAGCAAAACAAAAAAAAAACACTAAAATAATCTCTAACCCTCTCCAGTTCAGTTTCAAACTGACCAATTGACTGGACCGAACCACACTAGGATAATCTCTAACCCTCTCCTGTTCAGTTTCAAACTGACCAACTAACTGGACCGAACCACACTAGGATAATCTCTAACCCTCTCCAGTTCAGTTTCAAACTGACCAATTGACTGGACCGAACCACACTAGGATAATCTCTAACCCTCTCCAGTTCAGTTTCAAACTGACCAATTGACTGGACCGAACCACACTAGGATAATCTCTAACCCTCTCCAGTTCAGTTTCAAACTGACCAACTGACTGGACCGAACCACACTAGGATAATCTCTAACCCTCTCCAGTTCAGTTTCAAACTGACTGGACCGAACCTGTTATGATGAGTTTCTGGTATTGAGAAGTTCAGGATGCAAGAGAGCAGTTGACACAGATGGATATTGGATTCAGTCATTATTTAATGGTCACAATGTTTGATTCAATGACAGGGGGTACGGACATAGACTCCTGCCATCTGAATGTCTCAGTTTATATCCTGCTCTTCCAATCTACTTTTATCTTACCCAGCTGCTAACCATTATTGATTGTCACTCATCTAACACCATATCATTCACCTCCTTGGTGTAGTGTGGCACCCTAGCCAGGCCATTTCCTCACGCACCCATCCTAAGATTAGCACCAGTGGCCCCCCAATCTATCTTGGCACACTGACCTTCTAGTACTCACTCGTGACACCACTAACACATGGTGTGTCCTTGTCCTGTCCACATACAGCTTATGAGTTGCACATACATTAATGAATCTTGTATCACAAAATCATCATAACAGAACCACACTAGGATAATCTCTAACCCCTCTCCAGTTCAGTTTCAAACTGACCAACTGACTGGACCGAGTTGCCTTGACATGTTCACAAATCAAGTCAGTAACTATGTTCCAGAAATATTCTCCTCTCTCGGATATCTCCTCTGCCCTGGCTTATACACTATGCTAGTTCTATTCCACAGTTCCCAACATAGCACTGTGAAACCAGCCTCACCGCCGAACCGCAGCAGGCTGGCCAGACCACCACCAAACTTCCACCAGACCAACTACAGGACAGTTTCTTTATTAGCAACATTCCATCAATTCTCCTCCTTACCTGGCATAGCTGTTGGAGAAGGAGGAGGTAGGGCTGGAGAGACCTTGTATTCCAGAAGCTCCATCCCCATAGCTACTGTTGTTCCAGACCTCTCCTATGGTCCCCAGTGGAGGATACAGGCTGAACACAGAGGGCTTCTGGTCCTTCTGCTGAGAAGCTCCACTGGTCGTGGAAGCCAAGGGGGTGTTGATGGTGCTGTTGACTCCAAAGTGGTAGCTCTGTCCTCCAGAGGTGCTCACCCCACAGATGGAGATGGGACTGGGGCTGGACAGCTCTGAGGGGGAGGAGGAAGTGGAGCCGCCGGTACTACCGCTCATCTGGCAGGTGTAGCTACGCGTGGCCGACGTCTTCTCCTGTTTGATCACCCCTGGAGTACACAGCTGGATGAAGCCAACTTCCTTCTCTATCTTCACCACAGGAAAAGTGGTGGGGGTGGTGGGGGTGTTGGCTGTCGTAGAGGTGCTGGAGTTGGATTCATCCTGACATGCTAGTAGACTGCTACCATTCAATGTGGTGGTGTTGGAACCGCTAAAACCACCACTATTGGTGGTAGTAGCAGCTGGCTTGGATGTGGAGCTGGACACCCCACGATCCTGGCTCTCATCCCCCAGGAGAGAGTCATCAGCCAGGGAGGAAAGGAAGGCGTCATCCCCTACGTAAAAGTCTGAGGGGCAGCCTGTCAGCTCAAAGTCCTGGAGGAGATCCAGAGTGTTGTCGTTGAACAGTTTCTGGTCTTTTCCAATGTACCCTTCCTGATCCAGATCCACAGGGTCCTGGTCCCGGGAAAAGTCTGTCTCCGTCCTCATGGACATGGGGAACAGGTTAGGGTCCGAGCCACCGATCAGGGAGTCCATGCTGGGTGAGGAGCGGTGGAAGTCAGCGATGCTGTCTTCCAGGCGGGAGTAGGTTTCCCCAAGGGTGAAGAGTCTGAGGCCCAGGGACGTGTTAGTCTGCTGGGGAAGGAGCTTAGATAAGAATAAATACTTTATTAATAACAGATGGGAAATTGGTTTGTCAAATCTTCGCTGAGAAGAAAGAAAAAAAAACGTTTAAATTCCGTCAATTCAGGAAGTAACCTGACATTCCAATGCTTCTCTATGAGAAAAAATTCCTGCATTACTGAACTGAAATGGACCCAAACCCTGAAATAGAACAAACCTGAAATAGAATTGACCCATTGCCAAATTGTATTTGTCACATGCTTTGTAGACAACAGCGAAATGCTGTTTTCTACAAAGTGAAATGCTTACTTACGGGTCCTTTTCCAACAATGCAGAGTAAAAGATAAGATACAACATTTAAATAGAAATAGTGACACAAGGAAAAAATACACAGTGAATAATGAATAAAAATAATGAGTAAAAACAACATGGCTATATACAGGAAGTACCAGGTGACAACGTGGCTATATACAGGGAGTACCAGGTAACAACGTGGCTATATACAGGAAGTACCAGGTGACAACGTGGCTATATACAGGGAGTACCAGGTAACAACGTGGCTATATACAGGGAGTACCAGGTAACAACATGGCTATATACAGGGAGTACCAGGTAACAACGTGGCTATATACAGGGAGTACCAGGTAACAACGTGGCTATATACAGGGAGTACCAGGTAACAACGTGGCTATATACAGGGAGTACCAGGTAACAACATGGCTATATATCAGGGAGTACCAGGTAACAACGTGGCTATATACAGGGAGTACCAGGTAACAACGTGGCTATATACAGGGAGTACCAGGTGACAACGTGGCTATATATCAGGAAGTACCAGGTAACAACGTGGCTATATATCAGGGAGTACAAGGTAACAACGTGGCTATATACAGGGAGTACCAGGTAACAACGTGGCTATATACAGGGAGTACCAGGTAACAACATGGCTATATACAGGGAGTACCAGGTAACAACATGGCTATATACAGGGAGTACCAGGTAACAACATGGCTATATACAGGGAGTACCAGGTGACAACGTGGCTATATACAGGGAGTACCAGGTAATAACGTGGCTATATATTAGGGAGTACCAGGTAACAACGTGGCTATATACAGGGAGTACCAGGTGACAACGTGGCTATATATCAGGGAGTACCAGGTGACAACGTGGCTATATATCAGGGAGTACCAGGTGACAACGTGGCTATATATCAGGGAGTACCAGGTGACAACGTGGCTATATACAGGGAGTACCAGGTAACAACGTGGCTATATACAGGGAGTACCAGGTAACAACGTGGCTATATACAGGGAGTACCAGGTAACAACGTGGCTATATACAGGGAGTACCAGGTAACAACGTGGCTATATACAGGGAGTACCAGGTAACAACGTGGCTATATACAGGGAGTACCAGGTAACAACGTGGCTATATACAGGGAGTACCAGGTAACAACGTGGCTATATACAGGGAGTACCAGGTAACAACATGGCTATATACAGGCAGTACCAGGTAACAACATGGCTATATACAGGGAGTACCAGGTAACAACATGGCTATATACAGGGAGTACCAGGTAACAACATGGCTATATACAGGGAGTACCAGGTAACAACATGGCTACATATCAGGGAGTACCAGGTAACAACGTGGCTATATATCAGGGAGTACCAGGTAACAACGTGGCTATATACAGGGAGTACCAGGTAATAACATGGCTATATACAGGGAGTACCAGGTAACAACATGGCTACATATCAGGGAGTACCAGGTAACAACGTGGCTATATACAGGGAGTACCAGGTAACAACATGGCAATATACAGGGAGTACCAGGTAACAACATGGCAATATACAGGGAGTACCAGGTAACAACATGGCTATATACAGGGAGTACCAGGTAATAACATGGCTATATACAGGGAGTAGCAGGTAATAACATGGCTATATATAGGGAGTACCAGGTAATAACATGGCTATATATAGGGAGTACCAGGTAATAACATGGCTATATATAAGGAGTACCAGGTAATAACATGGCTACATATCAGGGAGTACCAGGTAATAACATGGCTATATATAACATGGCTATATACAGAGAGTACCAGGTAATAACATGGCTGTATACAGGGAGTACCAGGTAATAACATGGCTATATATAAGGAGTACCAGGTAATAACATGGCTACATATCAGGGAGTACCAGGTAATAACATGGCTATATATAACATGGCTATATACAGAGAGTACCAGGTAATAACATGGCTATATACAGAGAGTACCAGGTAATAACATGGCTATATACAGAGAGTACCAGGTAATAACATGGCTGTATACAGAGAGTACCAGGTAATAACAAGGCTGTATACAGGGAGTACCAGGTAATAACATGGCTATATGCAGGGAGTACCAGTACCGAGTCATGCATGTGTGTGCATGTTACGTGTGTGTGTGTATGTATATGTGGGTGTGGTGGGGTGTTGGGGTGTCAGTGTAAGCATGTGTGGGTAGAGTCAAGGGTGTCTGGGTAGAGTCAAGGGTGTCTGGGTAGAGTCAAGGGTGTGTGTGTGTGTGTGTGTGTGTGTGTGTGTGTGTGTGTGTGTGTAAAGTCCAGCACGCGTGGGTAGAGTCCAGAGTGTGTGTGTGTATAGAGTCCAGTGTGTGTGTGTGTGTGTGTGTGTGTGTGTAGAGTCCAGTGTGTGTGTGTGGGTAGAGTACAGTGTGTAGTAGAGTCCAGTGTGTAGTAGAGTCCAATGTGTGTGGGTAGAGTCCAGTGTGTGTGTGTGTAGAGTCCAGTGTGTGTGTGTGGGTAGAGTACAGTGTGTAGTAGAGTCCAGTGTGTAGTAGAGTCCAATGTGTGTGGGTAGAGTCCAGTGTGTGTGGGTAGAGTCCTGTGTGTGTGTGTGTGTGTATAGAGTCCTGTGTGTGTGTGTGTGTGTGTGTGTGTGTGTGCGTGTGTGTGTGTGTGTGTGTGTGTATAGAGTCCAGCGTGTGTGGGTAGATTCCAGTGTGTGTGTGTGTGTGTGTGTGTGTGTGTGTGTGTGTGTGTGTGTAGAGTCCAGTGTGTGTGTGTGTGTGTGTGTGTGTCTGTATAGAGTCCAGTGTGTGTGTGTGTGTGTGCGTGTGTGTGTAAAGTCCAGTGTGTGTCTGGGTAGATTCGAGTGTGTGTGTGTGTGTGTGTGTGTGTGGAGTCCAGTGTGTGTGTGTGTGTGTGTGTGTGTGTGTGTGTGTGTGTGTGTGTGTGTGTGTGTGTAGAGTCCAGTGTGTGTGTGTGTGTGTGTGTGTGTGTATATAGAGTCCAGCGTGTGTCTGGGTAGAGTCCAGTGTGTGTGTGTGTGTGTGTGTGTGTGTGTAGAGTCCAGTGTGTGTCTGGGTAGAGTCCAGTGTGTGTGTGTGTGTGTGTGTGTGTGTGTGTGTGTGTAGAGTCCAGTGTGTGTCTGGGTAGAGTCCAGTGTGTGTGTGTGTGTGTGTGTGTGTGTGTGTGTGTGTGTGTGTGTGTGTGTGTGTGTGGGGGGGGGGGGGGGGTAGAGTCCAGTGTGTAGTAGATTCCAGCGTGCGTGGGTATAGTCCAGAGTGTGTGGGTAGAGTCCAGAGTGTGTGTGTAGAGTCCAGTGTGTGTGTGTGTTCGTAGAGTCCAGTGTGTGTGTGTGTGTGTGTGTGTGTGTGTGTGTGTAGAGTCCAGCGTGTGTGGGTAGAGTCCAGTGTGTGTGTGTAGAGTCCAGAGTGCGTGGGTAGAGTCCAGAGTGTGTGGGTAGAGTCCAGTGTGTGTGGGTAGTGTCCAGCGTGTAGTAGAGTCCAGTGTGTGTGTGTGTGTGGGTAGAGTCCAGTGTGTGTGGGTAGAGTCCAGTGTGTGTGTGTGTGTGTGTGTGTGTGTAGAGTCCAGTGTGTGTCTGGGTAGAGTCCAGTGTGTGTGTGTGTGTGTGTGTGTGGGTAGAGTCCAGCGTGCGTGGGTAGAGTCCAGAGTGTGTGGGTAGAGTCCAGTGTGTGTGTGTGTGTGTGTGTGTGTGGGTAGAGTCCAGTGTGTGTGTGGGTGGGTAGAGTCCAGTGTGTGTGGGTAGAGTCCAGTGTGTGCATAGATTCCCGTGTCTAGTAGAGCGCAGTGTGTGGGTAGTCCAGTGTGTCTGGGTAGAGTCCAGTGCATTAAGTAGAGTCCAGTGCTTCTAGGTAGAGTCCAGTGCTTCTAGGTAGAGTCCAGTGCTTCTAGGTAGAGTGCAGTGTGTGTGGGTAGAATCCAGTGTGTGTGGGTAGAGTCCAGTGTGTGTGGGTAGAGTCCAGTGTGTGTGGGTAGAGCCAAGTGCATCTGGGTAGAGTCCAGTGTGTGTGGGTAGAGTCCAGTGTGTGTGTGTGTGTGTGTGTGTGTGTGTATAGAGTCTAGTGTGTGTGTGTGTATAGAGTCTAGTGTGTGTGTGTGTGTGTAGAGTCTAGTGTGTGTGTGTGTGTGTAGAGTCAAGTGTGTGTGTGTGTGTAGAGTCTAGTGTGTGTGTGTGTGTAGAGTCCAGTGTGTGTGGGTAGAGTCCAGTGTGTGTGGGTAGAGTCCAGTGTGTGTGGGTAGAGTCCAGTGCTTTAAGGTAGAGTCCAGTGTGTGAATAGATTCCCATGTCTAGTAGAGCGCAGTATGTGGGTAGTCCAGTGTGTCTGGGTAGAGTCCAGTGCTTTAAGGTAGAGTCCAGTGCTTTAAGGTAGAGTCCAGTGCTTCTAGGTAGTGTGTAGTGTGTAGTAGAGTGTGTAGTAGAGTCCAGTGTGTAGTAGAGTCCAGTGTGTGTATAGAGTCCAGTGTGTGTGTGTGTGTGTGTGTGGGTAGAGCCCAGTGCATCTGGGTAGAGTCCAGTGTGTGTGGGTAGAGTCCAGTGTGTTTGGGTAGAGTCCAGCGTGTAGTAGAGTCCAGTGTGTGGGTAGAGTACAGTGTGTGTTTGTAGAGTCCAGTGTGTGTGTGTGTGTGTGTGTGTGTGTGTATATATAGAGTCCAGTGTGTGTGGGTAGAGTCCAGCGTGTGTGGGTAGAGTCCAGCGTGTGTGGGTAGAGTCCAGTGCTTCTAGGTAGAGTCCAGTGCTTCTGGGTAGAGTCCAGTGTGTCTGGGTAGAGTCCATTGTGTGTGGGTAGAGTCCAGTGTGTGTGGGTAGAGTCCAGTGTGTGTGGGTAGAGTCCAGTGTGTGTGTGTGTGTGTGGGTAGAGTCCAGTGTGTGTGTGTGTGTGTGTGTGTGTAGAGTCCAGTGTGTGTGGGTAGAGTTCAGTCCTTCTAGGTAGAGTCAAGTGTGTGGGTAAAGTCCAGTGTGTGTGGGTAGAGTCCAGTGTGTGTGTGTGTGTGTGTGGGTAGAGTCCAGTGTGTGTGGGTAGAGTCCAGTGTGTGTGTAGAGTCGTGTGTGTGTGTGTGTGTATAGAGTCCAGTGTGTGTGTGTGTACAGAGTCCAGTGTGTGTGTGTGTGTGTGTGTGTGTGTGTGTGTGTGTGTGTGTGTGTGTGTGTGTGTGTGTGTGGGTAGAGCCCAGTGCGTCTGGGTAGAGTCCAGTGTGTGTGTGTGTGTGTGTGTGTGTATAGAGTCCAGTGTGTGTGTGTGTGTGTGTGTGTGTATAGAGTCCAGTGTGTGTGTGTGTGTATAGAGTGTGAGTGTGTTTGTGGGTAGAGTCCAGTGTGTGTGTGTGTGTGTGTGTGTAGAGTCCAGTGTGTGTGGATGTGTAGAGTCCAGTGTGTGTGTGTAGAGTCCAGTGTGTGTGGGTAGAGTCCAGTGTGTGTGGGTAGAGCCCAACGTGTAATAGAGTCCAGTGTGTGTGTAGGGTCCAGTGTGTGTGTGTGTTTGTAGAGTCCAGTGTGTGTGGGTAGAGCCCAATGTGTAGTAGAGTCCAGTGTGTGTGTAGGGTCCAGTGTGTGTGGGTAGAGTCCAGTGTGTGTGTGTGTGTGTGTGTGGGTAGAGTCCAGTGTGTGTGGGTAGAGTCCAGCGTGTGTGTGTGTGTGTGTGTGTGTGTGTGTAGAGTCCAGTGTGTGTGTGTGTGTGGGGATAGAGCCCAGTGTGTGTGTGTGTGTATAGAGTCCAGTGTGTGAGTGTGTGTGTAGATTCCAGTGTGTGTGTGTGTGTGTGTGTGTGTGTGTAGAGTCTAGTGTGTGTGTGTAGAGTCCAGTGTGTGTGTGTGTGTTTGTGTGTGTGTGTGTAGAGTCTAGTGTGTGTGTGTGTGTGTGTGTGTGTGTGTAGAGTCGTGTGTGTGTGTGTGTGTGTGTGTGTGGAGTCTAGTGTGTGTGTGTGTAGAGTCCAGAGTGTGTGGGTAGATTCCCATGTCTAGTAGAGCGCAGTGTGTGGGTAGTCCAGTGCTTCTAGGTAGAGTCCAGTGCTTCTAGGTAGAGTCCAGTGCTTCTAGGTAGAGTCCAGTGTGTGTGGGTAGAATCCAGTGTGTGTGGGTAGAGTCCAGTGTGTGTGGGTAGAGTCCAGTGTGTGTGGGTAGAGTCCAGTGTGTGTGGGTAGAGCCCAGTGCATCTGGGTAGAGTCCAGTGTGTGTGGGTAGAGTCCAGTGTATGTGGGTAGAGTCCAGTGTGTGGGTAGAGTCCAGTGTGTGGGTAGAGTCCAGTGTGTGGGTAGGGTCCAGTGTGTGTGGGTAGAGTCCAGTGTTTGTGGGTAGAGTCCAGTGTGTGTGGGTAGAGTCCAGTGTGTGTGGGTAGAGTCCAGTGTGTGTGTGTGTGGGTAGAGTCCAGTGTGTGTGGGTAGAGTCCAGCGTGTGTGTGTGTGTGTGTGTGTGTGTGTGTGTGTGTGTGTGTGTGTGTAGAGTCCAGTGTGTGTGTGTGTGTGGGGATAGAGCCCAGTGTGTGTGTGTGTGTATAGAGTCCAGTGTGTGAGTGTGTGTGTAGATTCCAGTGTGTGTGTGTGTGTGTGTGTGTGTAGAGTCTAGTGTGTGTGTGTGTAGAGTCCAGTGTGTGTGTGTTTGTGTGTGTGTGTGTAGAGTCTAGTGTGTGTGTGTGTGTGTGTGTGTGTAGAGTCGTGTGTGTGTGTGTGTGTGTGTGTGTGGAGTCTAGTGTGTGTGTGTGTGTGTGTGTGTGTAGAGTCCAGAGTGTGTGTGTAGAGTCCAGAGTGTGTGGGTAGATTCCCATGTCTAGTAGAGCGCAGTGTGTGGGTAGTCCAGTGTGTCTGGGTAGAGTCCAGTGCTTCTAGGTAGAGTCCAGTGCTTCTAGGTAGAGTCCAGTGTGTGTGGGTAGAATCCAGTGTGTGTGGGTAGAGTCCAGTGTGTGTGGGTAGAGTCCAGTGTGTGTGGGTAGAGCCCAGTGCATCTGGGTAGAGTCCAGTGTGTGTGGGTAGAGTCCAGTGTGTGTGGGTAGAGTCCAGTGTGTGTGGGTAGAGTCCAGTGTGTGTGTGTAGAGTCCAGTGTGTGTGGGTAGGGTCCAGTGTGTGTGGGTAGAGTCCAGTGTTTGTGGGTAGAGTCCAGTGTGTGTGGTTAGAGTCCAGTGTGTGTGTGGGTAGAGTCCAGTGTGTGTGTGTGTGGGTAGAGTCCAGTGTGTGTGGGTAGAGTCCAGCGTGTGTGTGTGTGTGTGTGTGTGTGTGTAGAGTCCAGTGTGTGTGTGTGTGTATAGAGTCCAGTGTGTGAGTGTGTGTGTAGATTCCAGTGTGTGTGTGTGTGTGTGTGTGTGTAGAGTCTAGTGTGTGTGTGTGTAGAGTCCAGTGTGTGTGTGTGTGTTTGTGTGTGTGTGTAGAGTCTAGTGTGTGTGTGTGTGTGTGTGTGTGTGTAGAGTCGTGTGTGTGTGTGTGTGTGGAGTCTAGTGTGTGTGTGTGTGTGTGTAGAGTCCAGAGTGTGTGTGTAGAGTCCAGAGTGTGTGGGTAGATTCCCATGTCTAGTAGAGCGCAGTGTGTGGGTAGAGTCCAGTGTGTGTGTAGAGTCGTGTGTGTGTGTGTGTGTATAGAGTCCAGTGTGTGTGTGTGTATAGAGTCCAGTGTGTGTGTGTGTGTGTGTGTGTGTGTGGGTAGAGCCCAGTGCGTCTGGGTAGAGTCCAGTGTGTGTGTGTGTGTGTGTGTGTGTGTGTGTATAGAGTCCAGTGTGTGTGTGTGTGTGTATAGAGTCCAGTGTGTGTGTGTGTGTATAGAGTGTGAGTGTGTTTGTGGGTAGAGTCCAGTGTGTGTGTGTGTGTGTGTGTAGAGTCCAGTGTGTGTGGATGTGTAGAGTCCAGTGTGTGTGTGTAGAGTCCAGTGTGTGTGGGTAGAGTCCAGTGTGTGTGGGTAGAGCCCAACGTGTAATAGAGTCCAGTGTGTGTGTAGGGTCCAGTGTGTGTGTGTGTTTGTAGAGTCCAGTGTGTGTGGGTAGAGTCCAGTGTGTGTGGGTAGAGTCCAGTGTGTGTGGGTAGAGCCCAATGTGTAGTAGAGTCCAGTGTGTGTGTAGGGTCCAGTGTGTGTGGGTAGAGTCCAGTGTGTGTGTGTGTGTGTGTGTGTGTGGGTAGAGTCCAGTGTGTGTGGGTAGAGTCCAGCGTGTGTGTGTGTGTGTGTGTGTGTGTGTGTATAGTCCAGTGTGTGTGTGTGTGTGGGGATAGAGCCCAGTGTGTGTGTGTGTGTATAGAGTCCAGTGTGTGAGTGTGTGTGTAGATTCCAGTGTGTGTGTGTGTGTGTGTGTGTGTGTGTGTGTGTGTAGAGTCTAGTGTGTGTGTGTAGAGTCCAGTGTGTGTGTGTGTGTTTGTGTGTGTGTGTGTAGAGTCTAGTGTGTGTGTGTGTGTAGAGTCGTGTGTGTGTGTGTGTGTGTGTGTGTGTGGAGTCTAGTGTGTGTGTGTGTAGAGTCCAGAGTGTGTGTGTAGAGTCCAGAGTGTGTGGGTAGATTCCCATGTCTAGTAGAGCGCAGTGTGTGGGTAGTCCAGTGCTTCTAGGTAGAGTCCAGTGCTTCTAGGTAGAGTCCAGTGCTTCTAGGTAGAGTCCAGTGTGTGTGGGTAGAATCCAGTGTGTGTGGGTAGAGTCCAGTGTGTGTGGGTAGAGTCCAGTGTGTGTGGGTAGAGCCCAGTGCATCTGGGTAGAGTCCAGTGTGTGTGGGTAGAGTCCAGTGTGTGTGGGTAGAGTCCAGTGTGTGGGTAGAGTCCAGTGTGTGGGTAGGGTCCAGTGTGTGGGTAGGGTCCAGTGTGTGTGGGTAGAGTCCAGTGTTTGTGGGTAGAGTCCAGTGTGTGTGGGTAGAGTCCAGTGTGTGTGGGTAGAGTCCAGTGTGTGTGTGTGTGGGTAGAGTCCAGTGTGTGTGGGTAGAGTCCAGCGTGTGTGTGTGTGTGTGTGTGTGTGTGTGTGTAGAGTCCAGTGTGTGTGTGTGTGTGGGGATAGAGCCCAGTGTGTGTGTGTGTGTATAGAGTCCAGTGTGTGAGTGTGTGTGTAGATTCCAGTGTGTGTGTGTGTGTGTGTGTGTGTGTGTAGAGTCTAGTGTGTGTGTGTGTAGAGTCCAGTGTGTGTGTGTTTGTGTTTGTGTGTGTGTGTGTAGAGTCTAGTGTGTGTGTGTGTGTGTGTGTAGAGTCGTGTGTGTGTGTGTGTGTGTGTGTGGAGTCTAGTGTGTGTGTGTGTGTGTGTGTAGAGTCCAGAGTGTGTGTGTAGAGTCCAGAGTGTGTGGGTAGATTCCCATGTCTAGTAGAGCGCAGTGTGTGGGTAGTCCAGTGTGTCTGGGTAGAGTCCAGTGCTTCTAGGTAGAGTCCAGTGCTTCTAGGTAGAGTCCAGTGTGTGTGGGTAGAATCCAGTGTGTGTGGGTAGAGTCCAGTGTGTGTGGGTAGAGTCCAGTGTGTGTGGGTAGAGCCCAGTGCATCTGGGTAGAGTCCAGTGTGTGTGGGTAGAGTCCAGTGTGTGTGGGTAGAGTCCAGTGTGTGGGTAGAGTCCAGTGTGTGTGTGTAGAGTCCAGTGTGTGTGGGTAGGGTCCAGTGTGTGTGGGTAGAGTCCAGTGTTTGTGGGTAGAGTCCAGTGTGTGTGGTTAGAGTCCAGTGTGTGTGTGTGTGGGTAGAGTCCAGTGTGTGTGTGTGTGGGTAGAGTCCAGTGTGTGTGGGTAGAGTCCAGCGTGTGTGTGTGTGTGTGTGTGTGTGTAGAGTCCAGTGTGTGTGTGTGTGTATAGAGTCCAGTGTGTGAGTGTGTGTGTAGATTCCAGTGTGTGTGTGTGTGTGTGTGTGTAGAGTCTAGTGTGTGTGTGTGTGTAGAGTCCAGTGTGTGTGTGTGTGTGGGGATAGAGCCCAGTGTGTGTGTGTGTGTATAGAGTCCAGTGTGTGAGTGTGTGTGTAGATTCCAGTGTGTGTGTGTGTGTGTGTGTGTGTGTGTGTGTGTAGAGTCTAGTGTGTGTGTGTGTAGAGTCCAGTGTGTGTGTGTTTGTGTTTGTGTGTGTGTGTGTAGAGTCTAGTGTGTGTGTGTGTGTGTGTGTAGAGTCGTGTGTGTGTGTGTGTGTGTGTGTGTGTGGAGTCTAGTGTGTGTGTGTGTGTGTGTGTAGAGTCCAGAGTGTGTGTGTAGAGTCCAGAGTGTGTGGGTAGATTCCCATGTCTAGTAGAGCGCAGCGTGTGGGTAGTCCAGTGTGTCTGGGTAGAGTCCAGTGCTTCTAGGTAGAGTCCAGTGCTTCTAGGTAGAGTCCAGTGTGTGTGGGTAGAATCCAGTGTGTGTGGGTAGAGTCCAGTGTGTGTGGGTAGAGTCCAGTGTGTGTGGGTAGAGCCCAGTGCATCTGGGTAGAGTCCAGTGTGTGTGGGTAGAGTCCAGTGTGTGTGGGTAGAGTCCAGTGTGTGGCTAGAGTCCAGTGTGTGTGTGTAGAGTCCAGTGTGTGTGGGTAGGGTCCAGTGTGTGTGGGTAGAGTCCAGTGTTTGTGGGTAGAGTCCAGTGTGTGTGGTTAGAGTCCAGTGTGTGTGTGGGTAGAGTCCAGTGTGTGTGTGTGTGGGTAGAGTCCAGTGTGTGTGGGTAGAGTCCAGCGTGTGTGTGTGTGTGTGTGTGTGTGTGTAGAGTCCAGTGTGTGTGTGTGTGTATAGAGTCCAGTGTGTGAGTGTGTGTGTAGATTCCAGTGTGTGTGTGTGTGTGTGTGTGTAGAGTCTAGTGTGTGTGTGTGTGTGTAGAGTCCAGTGTGTGTGTGTGTGTTTGTGTGTGTGTGTAGAGTCTAGTGTGTGTGTGTGTGTGTGTGTGTAGAGTCGTGTGTGTGGAGTCTAGTGTGTGTGTGTGTGTGTGTAGAGTCCAGAGTGTGTGTGTAGAGTCCAGAGTGTGTGGGTAGATTCCCATGTCTAGTAGAGCGCAGTGTGTGGGTAGTCCAGTGTGTCTGGGTAGAGTCCAGTGCTTCTAGGTAGAGTCCAGTGCTGTCTGGGTAGAGTCCAGTGCTTCTAGGTAGAGTCCAGTGCTTCTAGGTAGAGTCCAGTGTGTGTGGGTAGAATCCAGTGTGTGTGGGTAGAGTCCAGTGTGTGTGGGTAGAGTCCAGTGTGTGTGGGTAGAGTCCAGTGTGTGTGGGTAGAGCCCAGTGCATCTGGGTAGAGTCCAGTGTGTGTGGGTAGAGTCCAGTGTGTGTGGGTAGAGTCCAGTGTGTGTGTAGAGTCCAGTGTGTGTGGGTAGGGTCCAGTGTGTGTGGGTAGAGTCCAGTGTGTGTGGGTAGAGTCCAGTGTGTGTGTGGGTAGAGTCCAGTGTGTGTGTGGGTAGAGTCCAGTGTGTGTGTGGGTGGGTAGAGTCCAGTGTGTGCATAGATTCCCGTGTCAAGTAGAGCGCAGTGTGTGGGTAGTCCAGTGTGTCTGGGTAGAGTCCAGTGCTTTAAGGTAGAGTCCAGTGTGTGTGTGTGTGGGTAGAGTCCAGTGTGTGTGTGTGTGGGTAGAGTCCAGTGTGTGTGGGTAGAGTCCAGCGTGTGTGTGTGTGTGTGTGTGTGTGTGTAGAGTCCAGTGTGTGTGTGTGTGTATAGAGTCCAGTGTGTGAGTGTGTGTGTAGATTCCAGTGTGTGTGTGTGTGTGTGTGTGTAGAGTCTAGTGTGTGTGTGTGTGTAGAGTCCAGTGTGTGTGTGTGTGTGGGGATAGAGCCCAGTGTGTGTGTGTGTGTATAGAGTCCAGTGTGTGAGTGTGTGTGTAGATTCCAGTGTGTGTGTGTGTGTGTGTGTGTGTGTGTAGAGTCTAGTGTGTGTGTGTGTAGAGTCCAGTGTGTGTGTGTTTGTGTTTGTGTGTGTGTGTGTAGAGTCTAGTGTGTGTGTGTGTGTGTGTGTAGAGTCGTGTGTGTGTGTGTGTGTGTGTGTGGAGTCTAGTGTGTGTGTGTGTGTGTGTGTAGAGTCCAGAGTGTGTGTGTAGAGTCCAGAGTGTGTGGGTAGATTCCCATGTCTAGTAGAGCGCAGTGTGTGGGTAGTCCAGTGTGTCTGGGTAGAGTCCAGTGCTTCTAGGTAGAGTCCAGTGCTTCTAGGTAGAGTCCAGTGTGTGTGGGTAGAATCCAGTGTGTGTGGGTAGAGTCCAGTGTGTGTGGGTAGAGTCCAGTGTGTGTGGGTAGAGCCCAGTGCATCTGGGTAGAGTCCAGTGTGTGTGGGTAGAGTCCAGTGTGTGTGGGTAGAGTCCAGTGTGTGGGTAGAGTCCAGCGTGTGTGTGTAGAGTCCAGTGTGTGTGGGTAGGGTCCAGTGTGTGTGGGTAGAGTCCAGTGTTTGTGGGTAGAGTCCAGTGTGTGTGGTTAGAGTCCAGTGTGTGTGTGGGTAGAGTCCAGTGTGTGTGTGTGTGGGTAGAGTCCAGTGTGTGTGGGTAGAGTCCAGCGTGTGTGTGTGTGTGTGTGTGTGTGTGTAGAGTCCAGTGTGTGTGTGTGTGTATAGAGTCCAGTGTGTGAGTGTGTGTGTAGATTCCAGTGTGTGTGTGTGTGTGTGTGTGTGTAGAGTCTAGTGTGTGTGTGTGTGTAGAGTCCAGTGTGTGTGTGTGTGTTTGTGTGTGTGTGTGTAGAGTCTAGTGTGTGTGTGTGTGTGTGTGTGTGTAGAGTCGTGTGTGTGGAGTCTAGTGTGTGTGTGTGTGTGTGTAGAGTCCAGAGTGTGTGTGTAGAGTCCAGAGTGTGTGGGTAGATTCCCATGTCTAGTAGAGCGCAGTGTGTGGGTAGTCCAGTGTGTCTGGGTAGAGTCCAGTGCTTCTAGGTAGAGTCCAGTGCTGTCTGGGTAGAGTCCAGTGCTTCTAGGTAGAGTCCAGTGCTTCTAGGTAGAGTCCAGTGCTTCTAGGTAGAGTCCAGTGTGTGTGGGTAGAATCCAGTGTGTGTGGGTAGAGTCCAGTGTGTGTGGGTAGAGTCCAGTGTGTGTGGGTAGAGTCCAGTGTGTGTGGGTAGAGCCCAGTGCATCTGGGTAGAGTCCAGTGTGTGTGGGTAGAGTCCAGTGTGTATGGGGAGTCCAGTGTGTGTGTAGAGTCCAGTGTGTGTGGGTAGGGTCCAGTGTGTGTGGGTAGAGTCCAGTGTTTGTGGGTAGAGTCCAGTGTGTGTGGGTAGAGTCCAGTGTGTGTGTGGGTAGAGTCCAGTGTGTGTGTGGGTGGGTAGAGTCCAGTGTGTGCATAGATTCCCGTGTCAAGTAGAGCGCAGTGTGTGGGTAGTCCAGTGTGTCTGGGTAGAGTCCAGTGCTTTAAGGTAGAGTCCAGTGTGTGTGTGTGTGGGTAGAGTCCAGTGTGTGTGTGTGTGGGTAGAGTCCAGTGTGTGTGGGTAGAGTCCAGTGTGTGTGTGTGTGTGTGTGTGTGTGTGTGTGTGTGTGTGTGTGTAGAGTCCAGTGTGTGTGTGTGTGTGGGGATAGAGCCCAGTGTGTGTGTGTGTGTATAGAGTCCAGTGTGTGAGTGTGTGTGTAGATTCCAGTGTGTGTGTGTGTGTGTGTGTGTGTGTGTGTGTGTGTGTGTGTGTGTAGAGTCTAGTGTGTGTGTGTGTAGAGTCTAGTGTGTGTGTGTGTGTGTGTTTGTGTGTGTGTGTGTAGAGTCTAGTGTGTGTGTGTGTGTAGAGTCGTGTGTGTGTGTGTGTGTGTGTGGAGTCTAGTGTGTGTGTGTGTGTGTGTGTAGAGTCCAGAGTGTGTGTGTAGAGTCCAGAGTGTGTGGGTAGATTCCCATGTCTAGTAGAGCGCAGTGTGTGGGTAGTCCAGTGTGTCTGGGTAGAGTCCAGTGCTTCTAGGTAGAGTCCAGTGCTTCTAGGTAGAGTCCAGTGCTTCTAGGTAGAGTCCAGTGTGTGTGGGTAGAATCCAGTGTGTGTGGGTAGAGTCCAGTGTGTGTGGGTAGAGTCCAGTGTGTGTGGGTAGAGTCCAGTGAGTGTGGGTAGAGCCCAGTGCATCTGGGTAGAGTCCAGTGTGTGTGGGTAGAGTCCAGTGTGTGTGGGTAGAGTCCAGTGTGTGGGTAGAGTCCAGTGTGTGTGTAGAGTCCAGTGTGTGTGGGTAGGGTCCAGTGTGTGTGGGTAGAGTCCAGTGTTTGTGGGTAGAGTCCAGTGTGTGTGGGTAGAGTCCAGTGTGTGTGTGGGTAGAGTCCAGTGTGTGTGTGGGTGGGTAGAGTCCAGTGTGTGCATAGATTCCCGTGTCAAGTAGAGCGCAGTGTGTAGGTAGTCCAGTGTGTCTGGGTAGAGTCCAGTGCTTTAAGGTAGAGTCCAGTGCTTCTAGGTAGAGTCCAGTGCTTCTAGGTAGAGTCCAGTGTGTGTGGGTAGAGTCCAGTGTGTGTGGGTAGAGTCCAGTGTGTGTGGGTAGAGTCCAGTGTGTGTGGGTAGAGTCCAGTGTGTAGTAGAGTCCAGTGTGTGCATAGATTCCCGTGTCTAGTAGAGCGCAGTGTGTAGGTAGTCCAGTGTGTCTGGGTAGAGTCCAGTGCATTAAGTAGAGTCCAGTGTGTGGGTAGAGTCCAGTGCTTCTAGGGAGAGTCCAGTGTGTCTGGGTAGAGCGTCTGCTAAATGATAAATTGTAATGTAAATGTAGAGTCCAGTGCGTGTGGGTAGAGTCCAGTGTGTGTGGGTAGAGTCCAGTGTGTGGGTGTGTGTGCGGGTAGAATCCAGTGTGTGTGGGTAGAGTCCAGTGTGTGTGGGTAGAGTTCAGTCCTTCTAGGTAGAGTCCAGTGTGTGTGGGTAGAGTCCAGTGTGTGTGGGCAGAGTCCAGTGTGTGTGGGTAGAGTCCAGTGTGTGGGTGTGTGTGCGGGTAGAATCCAGTGTGTGTGGCTAGAGTCCAGTGTGTGTGGGTAGAGTTCAGTCCTTCTAGGTAGAGTCCAGTGTGTGGGTAAAGTCCAGTATGTGGGTAGAGTCCAGTGTGTGTGTGCGTAGAGTCTAGTGTGTTTGTGTGTGTGTAGAGCCAAGTGTGTGTGTGTGTGTGGGTAGAGCCCAGTGCATCTGGGTAGAGTCCAGTGTGTGTGGGTAGAGTCCAGTGTGTGGGTAGAGTCCAGTGTGTGTGTGTAGAGTCCAGTGTGTGTGTGTGTGTGTATAGAGTCCAGTGTGTGTGGGTAGAGTCCAGTGTGTGTGGGTAGAGTCCAGTGTGTGTGTAGAGTCCAGTGTGTTTGTGTGTGGGTAGAGTCCAGTGTGTGTGGGTAGAGTCCAGTGTGTGTGTGTGTGTGTGTGTATATAGAGTCCAGTGTGTGTGGGTAGAGTCCAGTGTGTGTGGGTAGAGTCCAGTGTGTGTGGGTAGAGTCCAGTGTGTGTGGGTAGAGTCCAGTGTGTGTGGGTAGAGTCCAGTGTGTGTGGGTAGAGTCCAGTGTTTGTTGGTAGAGTCCAGTGTGTGTGTGGGTAGAGTCCAGTGTGTGTGTGTGGGTAGAGTCCAGTGTGTGTGTGTGTGGGTAGTGTCCAGTGTGGGTGGGTAGAGTCCAGTGTGTGTGGGTAGAGTCCAGTGTGTGCATAGATTCCCGTGTCTAGTAGAGTGCAGTGTGTGGGTAGTCCAGTGTGTCTGGGTAGAGTCCAGTGTGTGGGTAGAGTTCAGTGTGTGGGTAGAGTCCAGGGGTTCTAGGTAGAGTCCAGTGTGTGTGGGTAGTCCAGTGTGTGTGGGTAGAGTCCAGTGTGTGTGTGTGTGTGTGTGTGTGTGTGTGTGTGTGTGTGTGTGTGTGTGCATAGATTCCTGTGTGTAGTGGAGCGCAGTGTGTGGGTAGAGTCTAGCGTGTTTGGGTAGAGTCTAGTGCGTCTGGGTAGAATCCAGCGCGTCTGGGTAGAGTCCAGTGTGTCTGGGTAGAGTCCAGTTTGTCTGGGTAGAGTCCAGTGTGTCTGGGTAGAGTCCAGTGTGTGTGTGTGTGTATAGAGTCCAGTGTGTGTGGGTAGAGTCCAGTGTGTGTGGGTAGAGTCCAGTGTGTGTGGGTAGAGTCCAGTGTGTAGTAGAGTCCAGTGTGTGTGGGTAGGGTCCAGTGTGTGTGGGTAGAGTCCAGTGTGTGTGGGTAGGGTCCAGTGTGTGTGGGTAGAGTCCAGTGTGTGTGGGTAGAGTCCAGTGTGTGTGGGTAGAGTCCAGTGTGTGTGTGGGTAGAGTCCAGTGTGGGTGGGTAGAGTCCAGTGTGTGGTAGAGTCCAGTGTGTGCATAGATTCCCGTGTCTAGTAGAGCGCAGTGTGTGGGTAGTCCAGTGTGTCTGGGTAGAGTCCAGTGCATTAAGTAGAGTCCAGTGCTTCTAGGTAGAGTCCAGTGCTTCTAGGTAGAGTCCAGTGCTTCTAGGTAGAGTCCAGTGTGTGTGGGTAGAGTCCAGTGTGTGGGTAGAGTCCAGGGGTTCTAGGTAGAGTCCAGTGCTTCTAAGTAGAGTCCAGTGTGTGTGGATAGTCCAGTGTGTGTGGGTAGAGTCCAGTGTGTGTGGGTAGAGTCCAGTGTGTGTGTGTGTGTATGTGTGTGTGTGTGTGTAGAGTCCAGTGTGTGTGTGTAGAGTCCAGTGTGTGCATAGATTCCTGTGTGTAGTGGAGCGCAGTGTGTGGGTAGTCCAGTGTGTCTGGGTAGAGTCCAGTGTGTGGGTAGTCTAGCGTGTTTGGGTAGAGTCCAGTGCGTCTGGGTAGAGTCCAGTGCGTCTGGGTAGAGTCCAGTTTGTGTGGGTAGAGTCCAGTGTGTCTGGGTAGAGTCCAGTTTGTGTGGGTAGAGTCCAGTGTGTCTGGGTAGAGTCCAGTGTGTCTGGGTAGAGTCCAGTTTGTGTGTGTGTGTGTGTATAGAGTCCAGTGCCAGAACGTTAGTACAACAAATAAGTAGCAGTACCTTTGTGGTGGGAGGCTCTGCTTCTTCCAGGTAGAGGCCCACGGAGGCTGTGACTGAGGCTGAGGTGAGGTCCTCACCTGAGTGATGGGGGCTGTTACTGAGTCCGCTGGGTACCTCACCTGATTGCATCAGCTGGCTGGATGGAAGGAATGCAGCTGTGGTGGTTGCCAAGGCAACTGACATGGCACTGCATGGAGTGCTGGTGAGAGGGGTTCCCTCTGAGGGGTTTTCACTCAGACAGATCTTATCGCTGCTGTTGTTTTTGTTACTCCTGCCCTTCTTTAATCCTCCTTGATCCATTTTACGATCCTGGGTAGAGGGGAAGGGGAAAGGGTAATGTCGTTAGCATGGATTCCAGGATGTATTCATTACATCTCGAAGTGGAAACCGTAACCGTTTAAGTACCTAACGTAAGCAAACAGAACGAAGCGGGGAGGGACCTACCTGAATTTGTCCAATAAACTTCATTGCAAACCCATTTCTGTTTTGCAACAGAATCGGCATAATGAATATACCCCTAGTAAGGCGCTAGATTGGTGTCTGCCACATGTAGATTGGTGTCTGCCACATGTAGATTGGTGTCTGCCACATGTAGGCTAATAGAAACCTGCATGGAGATGTATCAAATAGCCTGCCTGAGTGTATAGACACAAACATACTACACACGTGGCAAGTTATACCTAATATGCTAGCTGTAGCATCAACATGTCAAATTATTATGTTTTCAATGAATGAATAATATCTACTTTTAAATGATCTAGTTAAAGTGACATTACACATGTGACGTGTTAAATTAATTTGTACACTTCATATGGGCATAATTGTTGACAAATTGAGCAATTCTATGAAGTTGACCTGACCTACTGAATCCCCCCTCCCGCCCTCGGTGGTAGCGCAGTGCCGGTTAGATATTAGCTACCTAGCTAAGTGGCTAACAATTCCGTTGTTTGACTTAATTATTGGAAAGCGACAAAAACATAAGCATTTGTGGCGTATTTATTGAAATAACAGTGTTCATGCAACCTAACTAATTACCCCGCGTGTTCATCTATTTTGCAACTGCAAGCTTGCTACATTTACGTAGCTAGCTAGATAAGTAGTTCACGTTAGTCAGCTAGCTAGCGCCTGTTAATGAGTCCCCCCAAATGTCGTTGAGTGACATGTTGCGCTAACATAATCAATCTCTGGTTATTAATTCCAAATGAATGTATGGCACATTATATGACTTCAAATACAATAAATATAAAGCGTTTGCCTACCCTTCAGGCGTTTGGTAGTTGATGTGACTCCATGCATCGTCTGACATTGTTGTTTTTGTTTGGTGTTGTTTTGCTTGCAAACGAGCTAGAAACACGAAAACATCGGATTGCGTTCTCCTTGCAAATCGTACCAGGACACGAATAAGCAAGTAATCGATCAGATCATCCAATCCACTCCAATGTGTTAGGTGTCCAATTGCATCCAAAATGCACGGAATTAGCTGTGTCGTTCCCAGCCAAAAGGAAAGTAGGCTCTAACCTCTACGAAAAACATACAAAATGGAGATCTCACTGTTTACAACTCGCAGTGCAACCTGTTGGCAAAGACGAGATACTGCAACTTGTGTACTCCACGCCCACTTACAGTAGCTGTGCATAGTCATAGGTCGTCATTGGCCAATAGTAGCTAGACAGATGTATATCTAATAGTAGGCTATGTATGAAACTTGATGAGGTATATTCAGCCAGGGAAGGGAAATCACCTATTTTTTGGACAAAATAGAATGCACACGACAAACCTGCTCATTTTCAAAAATGATCGGAAAATATTTTTGTATGCGGTTAGGACATCTACTTTGTGCGTGACACAAGTACATTTTCCAACAATTGTTTACAGACAGATTATTTAATTCACTGTATCACAATTCCAGTGGGTCAGAAGTTTACATACACTAAGTTGACTGTGCCTTTAAACAGCTTGGAAATTTCCAGAAAATGATGTCATGGCTTTAGAAGCTTCTGATGGGCTAATTGACATCATTTGAGTCAATTGGAGGTGTACGTGTTGATGTATTTCAAGGCCTACCTTCAAACTCAGTGCCTCTTTGCTTGACATCATGGGAAAATCAAAAGAAATCAGCCAAGACCTCAGAAAAATAATTGTAGACCTCCACAAGTCTGGTTCATCCTTGGGAGCAATTTCCAAACACCTGAAAGTACCACGTTCATCTGTACAAACAACAGTACGCAAGTATAAACACAATGGGACCACGCAGCCGTCATACAGCTCAGGAAGGAGACGCGTTCTGTCTCCTAGAGATGAACGTACTTTGGTGCGAAAAGTGCAAATCAATCCCAGAACAACAGCAAAGGACCTTGTGAAGATGCTGGAGGAAACGGGTACAAAAGTTTCTATATCCACAGTAAAACGAGTACTATATTGACATAACCTGAAAAGCCGCTCAGCAAGGGAGAAGCCACTGCTCCAAAACCGCCATAAAAAAGCCAGACTACGGTTTGCAACTGCACATGGGGACAAAGATCGTACTTTTTGGAGAAATGTCCTCTGGTCTGATGAAAAAAAAATTGAACTGTTTGGCCATAATGACCATCGTTATGTTTGGAGGAAAAAGGGGCTACTTGCAAGCCGAAGAACACCATCCCAACCGTGAAGCACAGGGGTGGCAGCATCATGCTGTGGCGGTGCTTTGCTGCAGGAGGGACTGGTGCACTTCACAAAATAGATGGCATCATGAGGAAGGAAAATTATGTGGATATATTGAAGCAACATCTCAAGATATCAGTCAGGAAGTTAAAGCTTGGTTGCAAATGGGTCTTCCAAATGGATAATGACCCCAAGCATACTTCCAAAGTTGTGGCAAAATGGCTTAAGGACAACAAAGTCAAGGTATTGGAGTGGCCATCACAAAGCCCTGACCTCAATCCTATAGAAAATGTGTAGGCAGAACTGAAAAAGTGTGTGTGAGCAAGGAGGCCTACAAACCTGACTCAGTTACACCAGCTCTGTCAGGAGGAATGGGCCAAAATTCACCCAACTTATTGTGGGAAGCTTGTGGAAGGCTACCCGAAACGTTTGACCCAAGTTAAACAATTTAAAGGCAATGCTACCAAATACTAATTGAGTGTATGTAAACTTCTGACCCACTGGGAATGTGATGAAATAAATAAAAGCTGAAATAAATCATTCTCGCTACTATTATTCAGACATTTCACATTCTTAAAATAAAGTGGTGATCCTAACTGACCTAAAACAGGAACTCTTTACTAGGATTAAATGTCAGGAATTGTGAAAAACTGAATATAAATGTATTTGGCTAAGGTGTATGTAAACTTCCGACTTCAACTGTAGCTCTGCATCACATTTGAATGTACCAGCTTGTCCCATCCCACTCCATTTGAATATAACTACCATGAGTGTTACTAGCATATCTATTTTTGTTTGGAGTGATTTTGCATACCTCATCCCTTTCCTTGTTCTCACCTGCAGAAACAACAGGAGTCCACAAGACACGTCACATACAGTATGAGTAGGGCTGGAGAAGTAGTACACTTTGGTTAAGTGGCCTGGCTGTAGGCTATGAAACCATAAAACATTTGTATTTGTATCTAAAAGCAATCGAACTTCTAGGTTAAAACCACATACAAATCGAACAGGACTTGTACAAATGGGTTAGCCATTGAAATGTACCTACAACTCTTGATGAAATGAAAGTTGAGAACAAAATATTTTTAATGAATAATAGCTACAAATTATGTAGGCCTAAACTCGTATTTGTTGTTGCATTGGACAAGGTCTAGCTGTTTGTTCCCAATGGTTTGTCCCTAATGCTGATGCTTCATTACAGTCAATGTGATTTTTATGAGAGTTATTTAGGGAGTCAGTCAGCCCTGATTATGAATGAGGATGCAACGTCAGGGTTGTTGACAGTTCTTCCTGAGTCTTCACTGAATACTCAAATCAACAATTAGTCCTCATTTAGACACACACACATATCTGTATTCAATAATCACATTTTAATTATTAATTTGCATCTCAAATATGCATCTGCATTGTTGTCATTGCAGCTAACGACACCTTCACAGTGCAATGCCACTCACGAGAGGCATGAATAGGGGAAATATTTAAACTGTTGTGAAGGGATCTCCTCTCCCACCCACTCCATTCCACAGTTCTGTAATGCGCCATTCCCTACTAAACACCCCCCTCTAGTGGCTGACCTTGGTACTGTTAATCATGAATGGGATTGATTGAATACTGTAGCAAAAACAGTACAGTATGGAGATAGGGGATTTCTATTGGAGAAGCAGTTTCTGACTATCACGCTTGTAGGTGATGTCATGGCGATGTTGGCTATCTAAACTCGTGCACAGAAACACCTAATCGGGTGAACGGTCGTCTCGCGCCGAACTGCGCATGTGCATGCCGTCAAATCAAAGGCACTCCTTCGATATAAAGTAGTTTTTGACGAAAATGAAAACGTGTCAGTTTGTCACTTTCCCAAGGTTGGAGTAACAACATGTTCAACTACTTAAGACATTGGTTCGAATCTAGGTTGTGCCTTTAGATTTTGAGAAAATTAAAAACGAAGGAAGAATTTTACACTTCTCAAACCTCAAACCCCGGCCTGGTCTGCTTGGTCTGTTTCGCAAGCGTTCCCGGAAGTCTCGCGATGTTGCGCATCTGGGTTTAGCAATTCTGACTGTAGCCTACACTGCGCTTTAACACGTAACAAATTCAGCACACAGTTACCCATGGCACAAACCATTGTGCCTTACACAATACATAATTGTTGGGCAAGACCTTATTATATGGGACATGTTAGCAGTGGAACACTGTGACAGTTGGATAATTGAAGGCATAGCCTAATTTGATTCCATAGTAGGCTATTTGGGAAAACAAGTATTTATAATTGGTGTAAACATTATGTGTGTGAAAACACAAACACACACAGTCATTAAAAAACACGGAATCTCTCTCTTCATCCAAACAGGGACATATCTAAGTGATAGTAGATACAGTTGAAGTCGGAAGTTTACATACACTTAGTTTGGGAGTCAATAAAACTCGTTTTTCAACCACTCCACAAATTTCTTGTTAACAAACTATAGTTTTGGCAAGTCGATTAGGACATCTACTTTGTGCATGACACAAGTAATTTTTCCAACAATTGTTTACAGAGAGATTATTTAACTTATAATTCACTGTATCACAATTCCAATGGGTCAGAAGTTTATATACACTAAGTTGACTGTGCCTTTAATCAGCTTGGAAAATTCCAGAAAATGATGTCATGGCTTTAGAAGCTTCTGATAGGCTAATTGACATCATTTAAGTCAATTGGAGGTGTACCTGTGGATGTATTTCAAGGCCTACCTTCAAACTCAGTGCCTCTTTGCTTGACATTGTGGGAAAATCTAAAGAAATCAGCCAAGACCTCATCTGTACAAACAATAGTATGCAAGTATAAACACCATGGGACCATGCAGCCGTCATACCGCTTAGGAAGGAGACGCGTTCTGTCTCCTAGAGATGAACGTACTTTGGTGCAAAAAGTGCAAATCAATCCCAGAACAACAGCAAAGGACCTTGTGAAGATGCTGGAGGAAACAGGTACAAAGGTATTTATATCTACAGTAAAACAAGTCCTATATTGACATAACCTGAAAGGCCGCTCAGCAAGGAAGAAGCCACTGCTCTAAAACCGCCATAAAAAAGCCAGGCTACGGTTTGCAACTGCACATGGGGACAAAGATCATACTTTTTGGAGAAATGTCCTCTGGTCTGATCAAACAAAAATAGAACTGTTTGGCTATAATGACCATCGTTATGTTTGGAGGAAAAAGGTGGCCGCTTGCAAGCCGAAGAACACCATCCCAACCGTGA
This sequence comes from Coregonus lavaretus, assembly GCF_964263955.1. Taxonomy (NCBI): domain Eukaryota; kingdom Metazoa; phylum Chordata; class Actinopteri; order Salmoniformes; family Salmonidae; genus Coregonus; species Coregonus lavaretus. The sequence goes on from NC_140016.1 coordinate 5,521,835, forward strand.
AGCACGGGGGTGGCAGCATCATGCTGTGGGGGTGCTTTGCTGTAGGAGGGACTGGTGCACTTCACAAAATAGATGGCATCATGAGGAAGGAAAATGATGTGGATATATTGAAGCAACATCTCAAGACATTAGTCAGGAAGTTAAAGCTTAATCGCAAATGGGTCTTCCAAATGGACAATGACCCCAAGCATACTTCCAAAGTTGTGGCAAAATGGCTTAAGGACAACAAAGTCAAGGTATTGGAGTGGCCATCACAAAGCCCTGACCTCAATCCTATAGAACATTTGTGGGCAGAACTGAAAAAGTGTGTGTGAGCAAGGAGGCCTACAAACCTGACTCAGTTACACCAGCTCTGTCAGGAGGAATGGGCCAAAATTCACCCAACTTATTGTGGGAAGCTTGTGGAAGGCTACCCAAAACGTTTGACACAAGTTAAACAATTTAAAGGCAATACTACCAAATACTAATTGCGTGTATGTAAACTTCTGACCCACTGGGGATGTGATGAAAGAAATAAAAGCTGAAAGAAATCATTCTCTCTACTCTCTACTATTATTCTGACATTTCACATTCTTAAAATAAAGTGGTGATCCTACCTGACCTAAGACAGGGAATTCTTACTAGGATTACATGTCAGGAATTGTGAAAAACTGAGTTTAAATGTTTTTGGCTAAGGTGTATGTAAACTTCAGACTTCAACTGTATTTCACATTGGCTTCCTGGGGAGCAATGTGAATCAATGAGGCCTCCCCACCAAAGAGGAGGGATATTACATTACATGCAGTTTACTAATCTGATTTTAAACTGCAAAGAAAAAAAATCAATTTAATTTCTCAGGATATGCAGATTCACATAAATGTCTCTCTCTCTCTCTCTCTTCCTCCTCCTCCTCCTCTTCCTCTCTCTCTCTCTCTCTCTTCCTCCTCCTCCTCTTCAGAGAGCTGGCTGTAGCTCTCTCTCCTGCCTCCCCTTCAGAGAGCTGGCTGTAGCTCTCTCTCTCCTGCCTCCCCTTCAGAGAGCTGGCTGTAGCTATCTCTCTCCTGCCTCCCCTTCAGAGAGCTGGCTGTAGCTCTCTCTCTCCTGCCTCCCCTTCAGAGAGCTGGCTGTAGCTCTCTCTCTCCTGCCTCCCCTTCAGAGAGCTGGCTGTAGCTCTCTCTCTCCTGCCTCCCCTTCAGAGAGCTGGCTGTAGCTCTCTCTCTCCTGCCTCCCCTTCAGAGAGCTGGCTGTATCTCTCTCTCTCCTGCCTCCCCTTCAGAGAGCTGGCTGTAGCTCTCTCTCTCCTGCCTCCCCTTCAGAGAGCTGGCTGTAGCTCTCTCTCTCCTGCCTCCCCTTCAGAGAGCTGGCTGTAGCTCTCTCTCCTGCCTCCCCTTCAGAGAGCTGGCTGTAGCTAGAGAAATTAGTGGAGGAGTGGCGTGCAAGAGAAGAGAGAGAATGTAGGTCAGTGTAATGCTGTGCTGTGTGGATGGGGATAATATAGCCAGCGACTGAAGGGTTTGGGCTTCAGCATGCTGTTGTATTATTGCCTAGATAATATGAGAGAGACTGCCAGGCTGCTACACTGCCTTACACTGCCTTACCAACTCACCACCAAGACTCAGCTGACAGGCTGCTACACTGCCTTACCAACTCACCACCAAGACTCAGCTGACAGGCTGCTACACTGCCTTACCAACTCACCACCAAGACTCAGCTGACAGGCTGCTACACTGCCTTACCAACTCACCACCAAGACTCAGCTGACAGGCTGCTACACTGCCTTACCAACTCACCACCAAGACTCAGCTGACAGGCTGCTACACTGCCTTACCAACTCACCACCAAGACTCAGCTGACAGGCTGCTACACTGCCTTACCAACTCACCACCAAGACTCAGCTGACAGGCTGCTACACTGCCTTACCAACTCACCACCAAGACTCAGCTGACAGGCTGCTACACTGCCTTACCAACTCACCACCAAGACTCAATTTAGAGAGGAGAGGAGAGGAGAGGAGATACTGTCAATAGCATTGGATGTGATGTGTCGTATTTATTTATTTTTATTTTACCTTTATTTTACTAGGCAAGTCAGTTAAGAACAAATTCTTATTTACAATGACGGCCTACACCGGCCAAACCCGGACGACGCTGGGCCAATTGTGCGCCGCCCTATGGGACTCCCAATCACGGCCGGTTGTGATACAGCCTGGAATCAAACCAGGGGGTCTGTAGTGACGCCTCAAGCACTGAGATGCAGTGCCTTAGACCGCTGCGCCACTCGGAATCTTAGAGAGACAGGGTCTGGAATTCAAGTGAATCCACCAAAGCAAGATGTTTATGTTTATGTACTTATTCTAAATATGTCTGACTTATTTGTTAGTTTAAGTATGAAATGTTTCGTACATTGTTTTTACCACATTCCTTAGCTCTTCGTTGTTTGGAGGGTATTGTTGGCTTTTCCAGTCAGTGAGCTTTAACCACAGATTTCAACAATTGGAGCTCTCAAATATTCCAAATGATGAAGTTATGTTACATGATAGGACTTCTAGAATGTCTTACATCACTCTCAGATGGAGACTCATAATGTCTTAGATTATTCATGCTGAACTGGCATGAAATTCAACCCCTCCTAAAAATATGAAACTGGTAGTGTTGCACCAGCAGGAACTGAGAGAGGGAGAGAGAAAGAGAAACAGAGAGAGAGAGTATTATAAATATGAAAGTATAGCAGTGTCTGTTCGTTTGGACAGGAACAGCTTGGTTTACAAACAGGAACTAAGGACTCTCTGCTGAGGATTAATGGCATCTGTTGTTGTCACTAGTCAGCAGTCCAACTCACTCTGAAATGTTTCATCCATTTGGATTTGTTTGTTTCCAAAGAAGATAAAATACATTATGGAATGGGTTGAATATCCACAACACAACACAACACAACACAACACAACACAGTAGCCTACACTCACTCACTGTCTGCACCCCACATCAAATCAAATCAAATTTTATTTGTCACATACATGTGTTTAGCAGATGTTATTGCGGGTGTAGCGAAATGCTTGTGCTTCTATAATAATAATATGCCATTTAGCAGACGCTTTTATCCAAAGCGACTTACAGTCGACAGTGCAGTAATTTCTAACAAGTAATATCTAACAATTTCACAACATATACCCAGTACATTAGAGGCTGCTGCTGCCTATTGAAATCACTGGCCACTTTAAGAAATGGAACACTAGTCACTTTAATAATGTTTACATATCTTGCACTACTCATCTCATATGTATATACTGCATTCTATAATATTCTACTGTATCTTAGTCACTTTAATAATGTTTACATATCTTGCACTACTCATCTCATATGTATATACTGCATTCTATTCTATAATATTCTACTGTATCTTAGTCCATGCCGCTCTGTCATTGCTTGTCCATACATGTATATATTCTTATATTTCATTCCTTACTAGATTTGTGTGGCCTTGCGGTGATACAGCCCGACAGGATGCTCTCAATTGTGCATATGTAGAAGTTTGTGAGGGTTTTAGGTGCCAAGCCAAATGTGTTGCCCAAGCCTTGAAACAACAACACACACAACAGCAGTTTCCTAGAATCTAGAGGGGAAAAATGAAAATCTCACATTAAAAGAATCAGCAACCGCAGTGGAACACAGCATTCAATCCCTTCTGTTTGGATCCCACTCACTGACGCTGGTCCCCACATGTGGCTGCTTAGCAACCCCTCTCCAGCACTACACAGTGAATTATCATGCAGGGTAAAGCATGACCAGTGCTTCTCACATTCCAGAGTCAGAATCACCTTTATTCACCACATACAACTGCATGTACATGAATTTGACTCGGTGAAATGATCCACCAGTCAGGGAGAAAATCCCTCCACACTGACTCAAACCACCAACGTCCTAGCAGAGAACACGGGCATGAGGAGTCTCTATTACTTCAAAGGATTTAGGATTTTTCTTCACTGCTTTTCTTCCAAAATAGGAAAAAGGGTCTGAAGAGTATAGGGCCTACTATTGGTCACATTGAGGGCTGTAACCTACAAGGGGGATGTGGTGATGTGCAATCTGTTTATACTAACACTGGAATAGCTATGTGACAACAACAAAAAACAAGAGCATAGGCTATTATTTACAAGCAAATGACTATACACTGAGTATACAAAACATTATGAACACATGCTCTTTCCACGACATAGACTGACCAGGTGAATCCAGGTGAAAGCTATGATCCCTTATTGATGTAACCTGTTAAATCCACTTCAATCAGTGTAGATGAAGGGGAGGAGATGGGTTAAGAAGGATTTTTAAGCATTGAGACAATTGAGACATGGATTGTGTATGTGTGCCGTTCAGAGGGTGAATTGGCAAGCCAAAAATATTTTAGTGCCTTTGAACAGGGTATGGTAGTAGGTGACAGGTGCACCGGTTTGTGTCAAGAACTGCAACGCTGCTTGGTTTTTCATGCTCAACAGTTTCACATGTGTATCAAGAATGGTCCACCACCCAAAGGACATCCAGCCAACTTGACACAACTGTGGGAAGCATTGGAGTCAACATGGGCCACCATCCCTTGTACAGTCCATGCCCTGACGAACTGAGGCTGTTCTAAGGGCAAAAGGGGGTGCAACTCAATATTAGGAAGGGTATTCCTAATGTGTGGTTACTCAGTGTATATGACAGAGAAAAACTGCCCAAACAAGCCAGCCCTAAAAGAGCAAACAAGATAACACCTTGGAAAAGGCCGACATGCATTGCGACATATGAGCTATTTAAAGATAATTACTGTGACGAGTAGGCCTAAGTATTCGTGCATTGCCACCGTCATGGATTGAAAGCCAACGCTACGCACTCATTCCAATGGCCACTTGCAGCGGAACGGTACCTGTCCATGGCGCTGAAGTGACGCCCACTCACCCAGTCCAATCACTGTATCCCTATAGGGCAGCGCAACCTCACAGTGTGGAATAACAGCTGGTGATTGACAATGAAGACATTATTAATTTGCATAGATAAATAATGGGGAGCAAATAAACGGAAGGTGTGGGTATTTTCTTTTTGCAAATTATATAATTCACGGTTTTTAATTAGTCACCTGATAAGTTTAAGCAAATTCAAATCCCCTAATTGAATTCAAACTCTAATGTTATTATAGCCTATTAGGCTACTTTTCAGAATGTTAATCTATTTCCAACGGAATGTCATTCAAATGTAGGTTCATCTACTCTGTGTCGCACGTTTTCAAATGTAATTTTCCTTTAAGATGATGATGTAAGACGTTACTCCGCATGATGGTTTTTCCGCGCACCGCTGGAGAATCATCATCTTAACCTTCTTCAGTCCGGTGCCAGCCTGACGGTTACTTCTCTTCTCCTCTCTGCACAGCAGTTTGGAGACGGAGAGATGGGAGCGCGCTGCACTGGCGTCCAGATTCAATTTTAACTTTAAGAAAATAACTGCACGCACATGACAATTTCAGCACGGTCTCAGTGGACAGCGAACGTGCACTTGCTTCCGGCAGATGAAGTTACATCGGAGCGTTAAAAAACAAGGACAGGAGCTTGCCTTGCAGAATCAAAGAAGTTGGACATTTTTATCCAGAACGGACTGAAATGCAGAGGTGCTGAATTTTTGTTCGATTGATGATGGAATAATGGTGATGTCACGATGATTTCACTGTAGGATTATATGAATGGACTCACAGCAATGGGACAAAGCAATGGATGTGTGTAAAATGATGCATGCACTGGATGTGGTGATCGATTTCATTCAACAGAAGACATGCACGATCGGCAGGCATTTTACGCGCGGCTTAACTGAAGCACCTGAGGTTTTTTACAGCACTTGTCTTGAATAATTTTTGTGGGGGGGTTGTAATGGGGGTCAACGGTGTCCTTGGTATGCAGGTCTAATGAGCACACAGAATACATGCTATTCCATCCCATATAGATTGAAAACTTTTTGGGAACATCTGCGCGCTGCACCGTGACCGGGATTTGGTTTTGTGCATGAACAAAAAATGGCACTGAGTGAGAATTGTAAAACCCAGCCCGCTAAAGAAACAGGGTCGGTGAAAAACCTGCCGTCTGATGTTATTGAACTAAACGTAGGGGGACAGGTATACTACACTCGCCTCCCTACTTTAACAAGCATCCCCAATTCCTTACTGGGACGGTTATTCTCCACCAAGAAGGGGTCCTCGAATGATTTGGCGCGGGACCTCCGGGGACGTTATTTTATCGACAGAGATGGTTTTCTGTTCCGATATGTATTGGATTATCTGAGAGATAAGCAGGTCGTCCTACCGGACCACTTCCCGGAGAAAGGGAGGTTAAAACGGGAAGCAGAATACTTTGAACTCCCCAAACTGGTCAAACTGTTGGCGTCCGAGGAATCTAAACAGTTTCAGGACGACCCTTTTCACAGTGATTTCGACGACGCGTCGCTAGGCAGCGACCAGAGGATCTATTCCTCCTACTCTCTGGACCGGAGGTATGGATACATAACCGTCGGTTTCAAAGGCACGTGCGCGGCACCGGGGGTCAAGGACAGTCAGATTGACTCCAAATCCAAAAAAGTAGTACCCAGAATCTTCATCAGTGGAAGGATCGGCCTCGCCAAAGAGGTGTTTGGAAACACCCTGAATGAGAGCCGAGACGCGGACAGGCCTGTTGACAGGTACACCTCCCGGTTCTTCCTCCGGTTCCGTCACTTGGAGCGAGCCTTTGACATGCTGTCTGAGAGCGGGTTCCACATCGTTGCCTGTAACTCGTCGCTCACCGCCTCTTCCATCAGCCATTACGCACCTGAGAAAGTCTGGTCCAACTACACGCAGTACGTCTTCTACCGTAAGTGAACGTTTATTTCCCACATAAAACACTCGAAACGTTCTTTAATAATGCCCTTTAGGTTAGGCCACAGTTATGTCACAATATATTGTTTAAGTGGATTTAGTAAAGGGAATAGTTAAGTAGGTTAGACTATTGATGTCTGACAGACTGACTAGGTTGGATTAGGCCTATATGGTTCCCTTTGCTATCATCCCTGCACCTTGTTTTAAATAGCTTTTAAAGTTTGTTATTATATACACTGAGCGTACAAAACATTAGGAACATCTTCCTAATATTGAGTTGCACCCCCTTTTGACCTCAGAACAGCCTCAATTTGTCGGGGCATGGACTCTACAAGGTGTCGAAAGCGTTCCACAGGGATGCTGGCCCATGTTGACTCCAATGCTTCCCACAGTTGTGTCAAGTTGGCTGGTAGTGGGTCTCTACTCCGAATAGCTCGTTCCATCTCATCCCACAGATGCTCAATTGGATTGAGATCTGGTGACTGGGCAGGCCACCGCAGTAAGCTGAATTCACTGGCGTGTCCGTGGAACCATTCCTGGACAATACTAGCCTTGTAGCATTAGGCATTATCCTGCTGAAAAAAATCAGTTTGCAGATGGATACACTGCTGCCATGAAGGGATGCACCTGATTGGCAACGATTTTCCGATATCCTGTGGCATTCAAACGTTGCTCCACTTTTATCAAGGGGCCCAAAATGTGCCATGAAAACACAACATCACACCACCAGCCTACAATGTTGACACACGGCATATGATGGATGCTTGTGCTCATGTGGTTTTATCCATACCCTAGTCCTCCCATCAGTGTGAAACAGCAGGAACCAGGATTCATCAGACCAGGCAAAGTTTTTTCCAATTCTCCAGTGTCTTCGTTCCTTAGCCCACTGCATCTGCATTGTCTTGTATTTTGCTGAAAGAAGTGGAACTCTGTGAGGTCGTCGGCTGCCATACCCCATTCGTGTCAAGGTACGACGAGTTGTGCATTCATTTATGGGTCTTTGGGCACCAACGTTGTACTGGACTGTCAGTTGACTAACTGTAGCCCGTCTGTTGCTCTGCACAATTCGTGTCAGCCTCCTTTGTCCTCTTTCATCAATGACCCGTTTTCGACCACTGGCCTGCCGTTGGCTGGATGTCCTTTGGGTGGTGGACCATTCTTGATACACACGGGAAACTGTTGAGCATGAAAAAACCCAGCAGCGTTGCAGTTCTTGACACACTGAAACCGGTGCGCTTGGACCTACTACCATACCCCGTTCAAAGGCACTTCAATCTTTTGTCTTTCCAATTCAACCTCTGAATGGCACTCACTGATAATCTGTAATGGTCCACCCACACAGACAGTGTGGTGAAGTATGCGCAACAGCGGCTCTTCAACCTCAGGAGGCTGAAGAAATTCGTCTTGGCCCCTAAGACCCTCACAAACTTTTACAGATGTACAATTGAGAGCATCCTGTCGGGCTGTATCACCGCCTGGTACGGCAACCGCACCTCCCGCAACCGCAGGGGTCTCCAGAGGGTGGTGCGGTCTGCCCAACGCATAACCTGGGGCACACTGCCTGCCCTCCAGGACACCTACAGCACCCGATGTCACAGGAAGGCCAAAAAGATCATCAAGGACATCAACCACCCGAGCCACTGCCTGTTCACCCCACTATCATCCAGAAGGCGAGGTCAGTACAGGTGCATCAAAGCTGGGACCGAGAGACTGAAAAACAGCTTCTATCTCAAGGCCATCAGACTGTTAAATAGCCATCACTAGTCGGCTACCACCCGGTTACTCAACCCTGCACCTTAGAGGCTGCTGCCCCATATACATAGACATGGAATCACTGGCCACTTTAATAATGGAACACTAGTCTCTTTAATAATGTTTACATACTGCTTTACTCAATTCATATGTATATACTGTATTCTACTGTATTTTAGTCAATGCCACTCAGACATTGCTCGTCCTAATATTTATATATTTCTTAATTCCATTCTTTTACTTTTAGATTTGTGTGTATTGTTGTGAATTGTTAGATACTACTGCACTGTTGGAGTTAGGAACACAATCATTTCGCTACACCCGCAATAACATCTGTTAAAAATGTGTATGTGACCAATAAAAGTTGATTTGATTTGACATACACAATCCACGTCTCAATTGTCTCAAGGCTTAAAAATCCTCCTTTAACCTGTCTCCTCCCCTGCATCTACACTGATTTGAAGTGGATTTAACAAGTTATATCAATAAGGGATCATAGCTTTCACCTGGATTCACCTGGTCAGTCTGTGTCATGGAAAGAGCAGGTGTCCTTAATGGTTTGTACACTCAGTGTACGTGCACTCTATTATACTCGGATTTAACCAATCAGAGACCAATCACCAGCCGCCTGTATGAGGGAAGAAGACTTAGCTCACTGATTTAAGGCACTAGGCATCACTTCAAGTCTCAGGCAAGGTGCAGACCACGCAAGCCTATTCTACAAACCTTCTCTGCCACACACACACACACACACACACACACACACACACACACACACACACACACACCTCATGCATCATGCTGTCAGTATAGAGGAGGTAGGGCTATATCATGAATAAAATAGTACCGCTGCACTGACCAACATCATTTATATTCTGTATACCACTTTGACAGTAGTGTGTGTGTGTATGTGTGTCACAGTGTGTGTGTGCTGCCGTGTTCAAAACAACTGGGAACTCTGAAACATACGAGGTCAAATCATGATTTCAGTGATCTTCAGGTGGGGAAGTCAGAGCTCTAGAAAGAAGCCTGAGTTCCCGGAGTTGGAATTCCGAGTTGGATGACTGTTCAAATCCATTTTTCCCACACAGACCTCGTTTTCTTCCGAGCTCCCAGTTGTTTTGAACGCGGCATCAGTCACAGTGTGTGTGTGTCACAGTGTGTGTGTCACAGTGTGTGGTGTGTCACAGTGTGTGGTGTGTCACAGTGTGTGGTGTGTCACAGTGTGTGTGTGTGTGTGTGTGTGTGTCACAGTGTGTGGTGTGTCACAGTGTGTGGTGTGTCACAGTGTGTGGTGTGTCACAGTGTGTGTGTGTGTGTGTCACAGTGTGTGGTGTGTCACAGTGTGTGTGTGTGTGTGTCACAGTGTGTGTGTGTGTGTCACAGTGTGTGGTGTGTGTGTTACACCGGCCAACATCATTTCACATTCATTCCCTCCCTGGTCTAAACCCTCCCTGGGTTAAACTCTCCCTGGTCTAAACCCTCCCTGGTCTAAACCCTCCCTGGGTTAAACCCTCCCTGGTCTAAACCCTCCCTGGTCTAAACCCTCCCTGGGTTAAACCCTCCCTGGGTTAAACCCTCCCTGGTCTAAACCCTCCCTGGTCTAAACCCTCCCTGGGTTAAACCCTCCCTGGTCTAAACCAGACAGTTGTGCCATTTAGCTGAAGGAGGAAAGACAAAGTTTGGCCACTAGCGACTGCCTACTTACCTTCATTAGTGACTAATTTGGCTCATCCCTCACTTTCTCTCTCCTCATCCCTTGCTTTCTCTGTGCGGAGAGAGGAGGGAGATGCTGCACCATATGGCCAATTAAAATACACTTTGTTCGCAATTCCAGAAGGTTCCCCTCGGATTCCTGAAGGAGATCCAGCTGGTAGGTCATTGTTTGGGGTTGGGGTGGTAGAGGGTTTTAGGGGGGAGAATTCCATCTGGCTGGTCAAGGTTGGGGGTTGGGGTGGTAGAGGGTTTTAGGGGGGTGAAATCCATCTGGCTGGTCAAGGTTGGGGGTTGGGGTGGTAGAGGGTTTTAGGGGGGTGAAATCCATCTGGCTGGTCAAGGTTGGGGGTTGGGGTGGTAGAGGGTTTTAGGAGGGTGAAATCCATCTGGCTGGTCAAGGTTGGGGGTTGGGGTGGTAGAGGGTTTTAGGGGGGTGAAATCCATCTGGCTGGTCAAGGTTGGGGGTTGGGGTGGTAGAGGGTTTTAGGGGGGTGAAATCCATCTGGCTGGTCAAGGTTGGGGGTTGGGGTGGTAGAGGGTTTTAGGGGGGTGAAATCCAGCTGGCTGGTCAAGGTTGGGGGTTGGGGTGGTAGAGGGTTTTAGGGGGGTGAAATCCATCTGGCTGGTCAAGGTTGGGGGTTGGGGTGGTAGAGGGTTTTAGGGGGGTGAAATCCATCTGGCTGGTCAAGGTTGGGGTTTGGGGTGGTAGAGGGTTTTAGGGGGGTGAAATCCATCTGGCTGGTCAAGGTTGGGGGTTGGGGTGGTAGAGGGTTTTAGGAGGGTGAAATCCATCTGGCTGGTCAAGGTTGGGGGTTGGGGTGGTAGAGGGTTTTAGGGGGGTGAAATCCATCTGGCTGGTCAAGGTTGGGGGTTGGGGGGGTAGAGGGTTTGAAGGGGGTGGAGTAACTGCGGCTAAGGAAGACATATGATTTGCTTACGGAGTCATTAATATAATTATAATAGAATAGGTGGGTGTTGACCTCCTAACAACTATTTTAGAGGAATTTTCACTGAGACATTGTGGAGTCTTGTGGAGGATGGAGACTGAGCATACAGTTGAAGGAGGGAGGGCTGGGATCTGGCTATGAAGGTCAGACAGATAGTTAGTTAGTTACTTACAGTTGAAGTCGGAAGTTTACATACACCTTAGCCAAATACATTTAAACACAGTTTTTCACAATTCCTGACATTTAATCCTTGTAAAAATTCCCTGTCTTAGGTCAGTTAGGATCAATACTTTATTTTAAGAATGTGAAATGTAACAGTAGAAAGAATGATTTATTTCACATTTTATTTATTTCATCACATTCCCAGTGGGAAGTTTACATACACTCAATTAGTATTTGGTAGCATTGCCTTTAAATTGTTTAACTTGGTCAAATGTTTCGGGTAGCCTTCCACAAGCTTCCCACAATAAGTTGGATGAATTTTGGCCCATTCCTCCTGACAGAGCTGGTGTAACTGAGTCAGGTTTGTAGGCCTCCTTGCTCACACACACTTTTTCAGTTCTGCCCACAAATGTTCTATAGGATTGAGGTCAGGGCTTTGTGATGGCCACTCCAATACCTTGACTTTGTTGTCCTTCAGCCATTTTGCCACAGCTTTGGAAGTATGCTTGGGGTCATTGTCCATTTGGAAGACCCATTTGCGACCAAGCTTTAACTTCCTGACTGATATCTTGAGATGTTGCTTCAATATATCCACATAATTTTCCTTCCTCATGATGCCATCTATTTTGTGAAGTGCACCAGTCCCTCCAGCAGCAATGCACCCCCACAGCATGATGCTGCCACCCCCGTGCTTCACGGTTGGGATGGTGTTCTTCGGCTTGCAAGCCAACCCCCTTTTTCCTCCAAACATAACGATGGTCATTATAGCCAAACAGTTATATTTTTGTTTCATCAGATCAGAGGACATTTCTCCAAAAAGTACGATCTTTGTCCCCATGTGCAGTTACAAACCGTAGTCTGGCTTTTTTTATGGCGGTTTTAGAGCAGTGGCTTCTTCCTTGCTGAGCGGCCTTTCAGGTTATGTCGATATAGGACTCGTTTTACTGTGGATATCGATACTTTTGTACCTGTTTCCTCCAGCATCTTCACACGGTCCTTTGCTGTTGTTCTGGGATTGATTTGTACTTTTCGAAACCAAAGTATGTTCATCTCTAGGAGACAGAACGCGTCTCCTTCCTGAGCGTTATGACGGCTGCGTGGTCCCATGATGTTTATACTTGCGTACTATTGTTTGTACAAATGAACGTGGTACCTTCAGGCATTTGGAAATTGCTCCCAAGGATGAACCAGACTTGTGGAGGTCCACAATATTTTTTCTGAGGTCTTGGCTGATTTCTTTTGATTTTCCCATGATGTCAAACAAAGAGGCACTGAGTTTGAAGGTAGGCCTTGAAATACATCCACAGGTACACCTCCAATTGACTCAAATGATTAGCCTATCAGAAGCTTCTAAAGCCATGACATCATTTTCTGGAATTTTCCAAGCTGTTTAAAGGCACAGTCAACTTAGTGTATGTAAACTTCTGACCCACTGGAATTGTGATACAGTTAATTATAAGTGAAATAATCTGTCTGTACACAATTGTTGGAAAAATTACTTGTGTCATGCACAAAGTAGATAGTTTGTTAACAATACATTTGTGGAGTGGTTGAAAAACAAGTTTTAATGACTCCAACCTAAGTGTATGTAAACTTCCAACTGTGGTTCCCATGCCAAAAAAGCCCTTTGAAATGAATTGAGAGAGAGAGGGAGAGAGGAACACTGACAGGAAGAAAGATAGTGAGGGAGAGAAATGTTTCTGTCTTTGATCCTTAAAGTGACTCTGATGAACAGGATTTATAGATGAAAAGGACCAGTTACTACTGATGTTATTGTAACAAAACAAAGGAGATGTGCAGACAGGCAGACAGTACACAGCACACTGATTGGAGCTCCCAGAGTGTTCTGACAGCACACTGATTGGAGCTCCCAGAGTGTTCTGACAGTACACAGCACACTGATTGGAGCTCCCAGAGTGTTCTGACAGTTCACATCACACTGATTGGAGCTCCCAGAGTGTTCTGACAGTACACAGCACACTGATTGGAGCTCCCAGAGTGTTCTGACAGTACACAGCACACTGATTGGAGCTCCCAGAGTGTTCTGACAGTACACAGCACACTGATTGGAGCTCCCAGAGTGTTCTGACAGTACACAGCACACTGATTGGAGCTCCCATAGTGTTCTGACAGTACACAGCACACTGATTGGAGCTCCCAGAGTGTTCTGACAGTACACATCACACTGATTGGAGCTCCCAGAGTGTTCTGACAGTACACAGTACACTGATTGGAGCTCCCAGAGTGTTCTGACAGTACACAGCACACTGATTGGTGCTCCCAGAGTGTTCTGACAGTACACAGCACACTGATTGGTGCTCCCAGAGTGTTCTGACAGTACACAGCACACTGATTGGAGCTCCCAGAGTGTTCTGACAGTACACAGTACACTGATTGGAGCTCCCAGAGTGTTCTGACAGTACACAGTACACTGATTGGAGCTCCCAGAGTGTTCTGACAGCACACTGATTGGTGCTCCCAGAGTGTTCTGACAATACACTGATTGGTGCTCCCAGAGTGTTCTGACAGTACACTGATTGGTGCTCCCAGAGTGTTCTGACAACACACTGATTGGAGCTCCCAGTGTTTTGACGGTACACTGATTGGAGCTCCCAGAGTGTTCTGACAACACACTGATTGGAGCTCCCAGAGTGTTCTGGCAGCACACTGATTGGAGCTCCCAGAGTGTTTTGACGGTACACATCACACTGATTGGATCTCCCAGAGTGTTCTGACAGTACACATCACACTGATTGGATCTCCCAGAGTGTTCTGACAGTACACATCACACTGATTGGAGCTCCCAGAGTGTTCTGACAGTACACATCACACTGATTGGATCTCCCAGAGTGTTCTGACAGTACACATCACACTGATTGGATCTCCCAGAGTGTTCTGACAGTACACATCACACTGATTGGAGCTCCCAGAGTGTTCTGACAGTACACATCACACTGATTGGAGCGCCCAGTGTTCTGACAGTTCACATCACACTGATTGGAGCTCCCAGAGTGTTCTGACAGTACACATAACACTGATTGGATCTCCCAGAGTGTTCTGACAGTACACAGCACACTGATTGGAGCTCCCAGAGTGTTCTGACAGTACACATCACACTGATTGGAGCTCCCAGAGTGTTCTGACAGTACACATCACACTGATTGGAGCGCCCAGTGTTCTGACAGTTCACATCACACTGATTGGAGCTCCCAGAGTGTTCTGACAGTACACAGCACACTGATTGGAGCTCCCAGAGTGTTCTGACAGTACACAGCACACTGATTGGAGCTCCCAGAGTGTTCTGACAGTTCACATCACACTGATTGGAGCTCCCAGAGTGTTCTGACAGTACACAGCACACTGATTGGAGCTCCCAGAGTGTTCTGACAGTTCACATCACACTGATTGGAGCTCCCAGAGTGTTCTGACAGTACACAGCACACTGATTGGAGCTCCCAGAGTGTTCTGACAGTACACAGCACACTGATTGGAGCTCCCAGAGTGTTCTGACAGTACACAGCACACTGATTGGAGCTCCCATAGTGTTCTGACAGTACACATCACACTGATTGGAGCTCCCAGAGTGTTCTGACAGTACACATCACACTGATTGGAGCTCCCAGAGTGTTCTGACAGTACACATCACACTGATTGGAGCTCCCAGAGTGTTCTGACAGTACACATCACACTGATTGGATCTCCCAGTGTTCTGATTCATGCTGTTTGTTAGTAAGACTATATTCTGAAGGCCAGTGTGTGTCCCACATTCACAACATTGAACATGTGGAGTGTTTCTGTGCTGAGGGGCAGAGGGCTGCTATTTGTCTGTGCCATCCCATCCATTTCACTGACAGCTCTCTCTGCCTCAGTCCTCTCTCTGTCTCCCTCTCTGCCCAAGTCCTCTGTCTCAGTCATCACTCCCCCCCCCCTCTCCCTCTCCCTCTCTCTCTCTCTCTCTCTCTCTCTCTCAATTCAATTCAATTCAATTCAATTCAATTCAATTTCAATTTAAGGGCTTTATTGGCATGGGAAACGTGTGTTAACATTGCCAAAGCAAGTGAAGTAGATAGTAAACAAAAGTGAAATAAACAATAAATATTAACAGTAAACATTACACTCAGAAGTTTCAAAAGAATAAAGACATTTAAATGTCATATTATGTATATATACAGTGTTGTAACAATGTGCAAATAGTTAAAGTACAAATGGGAAAATAAATAAACATAAATATGGGTTGTATTTACAATGATGTTTGTTCTTCACTGGTTGCCCTTTTCTTGTGGCAACAGGTCACAAATCTTGCAGCTGTGATGGCACACTGTGGTTTTTCACCCAGTAGATAAGGGAGTTTATCTCTCTCTCTCTCTCTCTCTCTCTCTCTCTCTCTCTCTCTCTCTCTCTCTCTCTCTCTCTCTCTCTCTCTCTCTCTCTCTCTCTCTCTCTCTCTCTCTCTCTCTCTCTCTCTCTCTCTCTAACTCTCTCTCTCTCTCTCAGTGCATGCTGGGAGTTTTTTGGAGTTTGAGTGTTTGGTGTGGAGGGCTCGGTCCTAACTTATTTCTTGATTCTTTCCTTGGTCCTTTCTTTCAATTTTTATTTTCTATGGTGGATGGTTAGTGCACTGTTTGTTTTAGTGGTAACCACAGTTTTTTTTTTTCAAAGTTAGGAAGAAAGAGGACAGAGGTTTAGTGAACGGTGTGGTGTGAGTGATGGCTTCACAGCCTACCCCGGTGGAGACGCTGTCGTTACGGCATGGATTCAGGTGTGTTCCCGAGAATGGAGTTAAGGTGGAGGTTGTTCTGCTCCCGGTCGGCCAACAGGTAGGAGCTGAATTTATACATTCCGCTTCCAGAATGAACAAAGCTGTGGTTGTGTTCATGAAAATAGCAAATTTGGTGGGTAGGCTCATTTCTAGTGGAATATTTGTAAGGGGTGTGTTGGTGCCATTTTCTCCTCTTTCTACCCCTTCGACTAGGGTGGTAGTTGCAAATTTGCCTCAGTTTATTACGGATGATCAAATCAGGAAGGAGTTGAGTCGTTTTGGGAAGTTTGCTAATGGTTTTCCTGTGATGTCAGCAGGTTTTCAGGCAGATGCCATTAAGCACGTTGTTTCGTTCCGGAGGCAAGTGTTCATGTGTCTGAATAACAATAAGCAACAGTTAAATGTGCATTTTAAAGTGAGGCACGGGGGAGGGGCTCTACGCAGGGTTTGCCAGCACAGATAGTCTACGGTACTTTGAGTGTAGGGGATTTGGGGCATAAGAGCTTTGCGTGCCCACATAAAGGCCTTAGACAAGGTGAGAGTACAAGCACCAGTGGGGGAAATCGAGGTCAACGTGCAGGGGGCTATGAGACGCAGGCAGCAGAGGCTGGGCCTAGTCATGCGACAGATGGTGGTGTAGCTAAGGCTGGGTCTAGTCATGCTATAGGTGGTGGTGTAGATGAGGCTGGGTCTAGTCATGCTACAGATGGTGGGGTAGATGAGGCTGGGTCTAGTCATGCTATTTTTTTGCCAAACCTGGGAAAGTTTGTAAGATCAGTACAACATGCTATGAAAAATGAGGGGCATGGTGTCCTCTCACCCAGGAAACGGTTTATGTTGAGGAAGTGGGTCACAACCGTGCGTAAAGGTCTAAAGTTTTCTTTCTGGCACTGGGGCTTTTTGAGCTTTGCTATTGGTCTCTTTCTTTGCTGGCTTTTCTCCCACTTCTTATGGAGACTCCTTAGATAGGCTCGCTTAATATTAATGGTGCCAGAGATGCGGGAAAGAGGAGTGTTTTGGGTGAATATGTAAAACAAAAAAAAGTACAGGTGTTGTTTCTGCAGTAGACCATATTGATGTGGTGAATGAAGTTGATTGGGGGCTCTGGTGGAAAGGGGCAAGTGTGCTGAGCCATGGGACAAATGTTAGTGCAGGGGTGGCAGTCCTTTTTGTCCCGGGTCTGTCTGTAAAAATCTGCTCCTCAAAAGAGATGTGTAGGGGTAGACCGCTTGTAGTAAAAGCAGAAATTAACAACAAGGGTTAAGTTAGACTAAATATTAGCATTTCATATATTCGCAGTTAATAAAATTCAATCTGGATAATAACACAAAACAAATCATAAGGCTAGAGAAATATATCGACAAATATTACAACAACACGCAACACCCAAACATGGCGGAAGATAAACGAGGAGAACCAATCTCCAAGAGAAAACGCGACTCGTCGACTGATACAGATGATTTATACTTTTCACCACTGGGTCTGGTAAGTGGGGAAAGCGACCTGTTGAAGTTGATAAATGACAAACTGGGCATACTAGAGCTGGTCAGTAATGATATAAAGGAGTTGAAAGCTAGTCTTGAAATGAGTGACGAAAAAACAGTGATAATGGAGAAAGAAACCAAAAAAATAAAAGTGACAGTTCACTAAGATGGAAACGGACGTTAGGGAACTTTAAAAAGGAGAACAACTTTCTGAGAGAAGCCTTACTAAACATCCAAACTAGATCAATGAGAGAAAATCTAGTACTTACGGTTATTCAGGAAAAAGAGGGAGAAGTAACTGAGAATATTGTGAAGGACTTCCTTCTTACAGCTCTGCAGATTCCACTCGAGGCTGTCGATAAAATCCAACTCGAACGTGTACACCATTTCGGACAAAGTGGACAGAAATACGAGCGTCCAATCGTTGCCAAATGTGCTTTTTTAAAGGATAAAACAATGGTTAAAAGCCTAGGTAAAAGATTTGCTGGCACGAAAATAGGCATGAATGATCAGTTCCCGAGGGAGATTGCAGAAAGGCGCAAAGTTCTGTATCCAATCTTCAAGGAAAATAGATTAAAAAGGAAACGTGTTGCACTCGTTGTCAATAAACTGTATATTGACAACCAAATGTTCAGAGACACAAAGATTACTCCATGGCTATTCTGAAAGTTCTAATAGAGGAGTCGAATAATGGAACACCCAATACTAGCCATGGTAGGGATTGTAATATTAAAGAACAGGTATAGTATTTTATAAAAGGATAAGACGATATAACAAGAAAAGATAACAAGCATAATAATACATCTTCAAATACAACTAATTAGAACATTGCATTTTTGGCAGGCAATTGTTGTTTTGGCGGACGGTTGTTGTGGTTGGTCCTGTGTTCTCCCTGGCGTCCTTTCCCCCTTGCGGCAGGTGTGGGAAGCAGGCACGCGCTCGGCCCCTATCCTCCGCAATCAGCCATGTGGAGTGCGTTTTTGTGTTTGGAAAAGTCTGGCGTTAAGTGAGTGAGAGGGGAAATGGTTGCATATCCCAGAGCCAACGGGTGTCTATGAGCAGGGATTGTGAGAGGGAGCTTTCAATTTTGTGCAGATGAGGGATATACATTTTTAAATATAGTATACATCTAATGTATTTTTTATTGTCCTATCATGATGGAACGATCCCCAACCCTATATCCTGGACACCCACCTGAGCGACCCATACACCAAAGAGAAGTTCCCATCTGTTTTATGGACCTGCTGTGAATTGCCTATATGCAGCCTAAACAGAGAAATAAATGCGGTCAGAGACCCACTTGAGCAGCACCGCCCCCTCAAGATTCTGAGCCTGCCTGGCAGGGTTGGTCCTACAAAGCCAGAGCCCCCGATGGGGGAGCATAATATACAGGGAAATTCTCTGTTCAAATATTTTTTTATTGAACACACACAAGAATGGTGTATAGGTATGAAAGACATGTGTACATTTCTTATCTAAACATAAGAGAACAGACATGAACAACAAGACCCAGAGTTCTGGACACAAAACAAATATTACAAAACACGACATACAGAACAGGGACAGGTAGAAAGAAAAAGGGTAGATGTAACCCCCAAACTTATACCCCCCTTTATCCCCCCCCCCTTATTCCACCCTATTCCCCTCCTGACTGCTCGAGTGTCGGGGCCAGCACACGCTGCCCAAAGGTAGATTACAATATGACAATTGAGAGTACGTTAAAAAGTACAAATTCACATCACCGACTGGTCCAGGTAAGAGAGGAAAGGCTGCCAGATTTGATCAAATGTTGATAATTTATTGTTTAGAATATATCTAATTCTTTCTAAGTGTACAGTTTTTGCCAATTCGCTGAGCCATAATTTGGTAGAGGGCGCTTCCCTCCTTTTCCAAAACAACAAGATTAATTTTTTTGCCGAAATGAGACTGCAAGAGATGAGTTGTTTTTGGGAGTTGGTTAATCCGTTTAGGGAATCGGACACTCCCAGGATTATCAGAAGCGGGTCTGGGTCTATTGAAGTCTCCAGAACTTCAGAGAGGACCCCAAAAATGCCACACCAATAACCATACAGGCTAGAGCATAGGGCAAAGCAGTGGAGTAGTGTACCCTGCTCAGCCTGACATTTATCACACATAGGGGATGTATCAGGAAATATCCTATGCAGTTTGGTTTTGGAATAGTGTAATCTGTGTAATACCTTAAATTGTATGAGACGATGTCTGGAGTTAATGGAGCAGGTGTGGATATACTCCAAGCTATCCTCCCAGTCTGCCACCGAAATATCAGTCCCTAGTTCTTCCTCCCATTTTGCCTTAATGGCATCTGTAGAGGGTGCGCTAACAGATTGAAAAGCGTCATATAGACGAGATATCAGTTTGTCTGAGGTGGGGCATATTTTTATGCATCCGTCGAACATGGAAGGTTTAGCATTCTCAAATGTTGGGAGGTGTTTTCTAACATAGTCTCTAATTTGTAGGTATCTGAAAAAGTTACTTCTGGGAAGGTTATACGTTTCCCTCAGCGCTTCAAAGGAAGCAAAGGTCCCTCCTATATATAAATCCCCTATGGTACTTATCCCCAACTCTCCCCATCGCTCAAAGGTGTTATCAAGGTTAGAGGGGGCAAAGGAGGGATTCCTGGCAACAGGGGCATGAATGATATTGGTCTAAGCTCAAAGTGGACTTTAATTTGCTTCCAGATTCAGACTGTGCTATGTATAATAGGATTGTTATGGTAAAGTGACATCTCCAGATTGACAGGTGACAAAATCACGGCACCAATAGAGAAGGGGTGACACTCCTCCCGCTCCATGCTAAGCCAGCTGGATGGCGGGGGTGCGTCATCCAGCAAAAACGTAACAGCGCGGAGGTTAGCGGCCCAATAGTAAAATATAAAGTTTGGGAGATACAATCCTTCTTCCATCTTGGATTTACATAGGTGTTTTTTACCTTTTCCTGTGTGTTTTATAATCCCAGATGAAAGGATTGATAATAGAGTCCAGTTGTTTATGAAAGGATTTAGGTATGAATACTGGGATGTTCTGGTATAGGTAGAGCAGTTGTGGGAGGAAGACCATTTTAATGGCATTAATTCTTCCGAGCAGAGAAATTGGGAGAGTTCTCCAAAATTGTATGTTTGCCTTGAGATTTTGCATCATAAAAGGGAAATTCTCTTTAAATAGTAAGGAGTATTGTTTGGTAACTACAATTCCAAGGTAGATACATTTTTCTGAAGATAACTTAACTGGAAGATGTTCTAGCCAGGAGGTGTTTTGCAACCGTATGGGCATTAATTCACTCTTGTTCCAATTTATTCTGTATCCCGAGAAGGTACCAAACAAATTAATCACCTCAAGAATAGCTGGAATACTAGCTTGGGGTTCTGTTACATAGAGGAGAATATCATCTGCGTATAGGGAAATCTTATTTAGAGTATCTTTAGTATTATAGCCGTGTATTGCTGAATGAGATCTGATCGCTTGAGCGAGAGGTTCAATAATTAGGGCGAAGAGCATAGGCGACAGCGCACAACCCTGCCTTGTCCCTCTGTGAAGGTTAAATCGGGGCGACATTGATTGGTTAGTGAGTATTCTCGCACAGGGGTTCCTATATAAAAGCTGGATCCAATTTATGAACCCATCTCCAATATTAAATTTCTGTAGGACCTTGAATAGATAGGGCCACTCAACTTGGTCAAAGGCCTTTTCGGCGTCAAGAGATATAACGGCAAGGTCCACGTTAGGTAACCTCTGAGAATACATAATGTTGAAGAGGCGCCTGAGATTGAAGAATGAGTTTCTATTAGGGATAAAGCCGGTCTGGTCCGAATGGACCAATTTGCCAATTAAAGTGCTAAGCCTGTTAGCCAGAGTTTTTGCTCAAATCTTTTGGTCTGTATTAAGGAGGGGTATTGGTCTGTATGACCCTACCTCTTCCGGATGTTTACCCTTCTTATGTATAACTGTAATAAACGCCTCATCCAAAGTAGATGGGAGAGCTCCATCCTCATTGGCCCGAACCAACATTTTGTGCAGGTAGGGAGAGAGCACGTTGCTGAATGTTTTATAGAATTCACCAGGGTATCCATCTGGGCCCGGGGTCTTGCCACTCTTTAGAGATTTAATTGTTTCTCTAATTTCTTCAAGAGATATTTCCTTATTCAGGAAGTTAGAGTCTTCCTGGTTCAGGGCAGGAAGATTACAGTCCTCCAAAAAGTTTTGCATAATTAAGGGGTTAGGATCCGCTTTAGATATATATATATATTAGTATATAGAGTCTCATAAAACTGACGGAATTTGTCATTGATGTCTTTGGGGGAGGAGAGTAATTCCCCAGATGCAGATTTAACTTTGTGAATCATTCGGTCACTCACGTTTTTTCAAAGTTGTCTGGCGAGTAATTTGTGTGGTTTGTCACCAAACTCAAAATATTTTTGCTTGGCATAGAGAAAAGATTTAGCAATTTTAGCCGAGAGGATCAGATTGTATAAAAATTTTAAAGACATACTTTTTTTATGTTTCTCCATAGATGGATGTCTAGCATTCTCCCTATCCAGTAAGTGAATTTGTCCCTCCAGTTCTACCAATTTTTTTCTATTTTGCCTACTCATGGCAGTCTGAAAGGAGATGATACAGCCTCTCAAATAAGCCTTCAGCGTTTCCCACAATAATGCTGGGGAAGTCTCTGTGTTGTCGTTGGAATCAAAGAAAAATGTAATTTGGTCTTTAAGCTGTTCACAGAATGTTGGTTCTGTGAGGAGCTGAGGATTCAACCTCCAGACCCTCTCGTTTGGTACGATGTCACCCAATCTCAGGGAGAAGGTGAGTGGACTGTGGTCAGAGATTATAATATCATGATATCTCACATTACAGGTATAGGGGAGTAGTTTAGCATCAACCAAAAAGTAGTCAATTCGAGTATATACATTGTGAACATGAGAGTAAAAGGAGTATTCCCTACCCGTAGAATTAGAGATCCTCCATATATCAAATAAGTTAGAATTTTTTATGTAGGTATTCAAGAATTCGCTTGAATAGGAGGTAGGGGTTCGCCGGGTAGAGGATCTATCCAAATATTGGTCTAGTACACAGTTAAGGTCCCCTCCAATGACCAGATTAGTATGGGAGATATCTGGAATCAGGGCAAGGACTCTTTTGAAAAAAGAGGGGTTATCAATGTTTGGCACATAGATATTTAGTAGAGTTACAGAAGTAGAATGGATCTCTCCTATTACGATCACATAACGACCCTCTTTATCCACAATAGTGGTTTTATGTAGAAAGGGAATTCCTTTCCGTACCAGAATCGCTGTGCCTCTCGTTTTGGCAGAGAAGTTAGAGTGATACACTTGCCCCACCCACTTACATTTAAGTCTGTTATGAGATTTGTTTTTCAGATGGGTTTCTTGCAAAAATATTATATCAGACGAAAGTGCTTTCAAGTGGGCTAGGACCCTGCCTCTCTTAATTGGTCGTTTAAACCCTTGACATTCCAGGAAGTGAATGTAAGTCCCGCCCTCCTCTCATTTGTAGTTCCTATGGTGGCCTGCATAACATGTAACTCACTAAAAAGGTAAGAAAGCGCACCAAACCATCACGATCAGCATATGTAGCACCTACACCCGAGCAGTATTCAACCCACCCCTCCCCCCCCGCAAGCACCTTTACTCTCCACCCTGTTCCCCTACTTTCCCCAACCTTTACCCCCCCCATCAACCCACATTTAACAGGCATACACACATAGGACAGAAAAAAATATGAAAATAAAAATAACAAACACATTGTCTGGCCGATGCCAAAAAAGCACGGCGCGACCTCGAACAAGAGGTAAAACAAAAATAAAATCCCAACTATACGCTCACCTCTCACTATCCTAGAACTTCTACTAACATATGAACTGAGGAGGCTCACGCACTTAAAGTGTTCAATTAGCATCTAATAAACCTAAACAGAATAAGTTGCAACTTAAACATATTGCGCACTTAAGGTTCATCTTGGGTCAATCCCTGAGATAAGCAAGATGTATCATTACAAGATTCTATTGCTAAGCAATACCGGACTAAACATAAACCATCAGTAACCGACATAGACAGCAGGACAGTTACATATTGTGGGTTAGGAGAAGGGAACAAGGATTTTGATAAATTGAACGTACCCCCCAATCAAAAAAATAACAAAGTAAATAAAAAAATGTAAACACATACACATATACACACATACACATATACACATCCACACACACACACACATACATACATACATGTGCATACCTACATACATACATACACACACACATACGTATATATATACGCACACACACACACACACACATATACACACGTATACACACACACATACATACACACACACACAAACCCCCCCAAAAATATATACATGTAAAATAAATATTCTTAAATATATACAGATACATACACACGCATACACACATACATCCATACACACACATCTACATACACAAACATGCATACCCCAGAATAATAATCTATACTAATTTAAAATATACACATACATAATACTAAAATGCTAAGAGAAAATAATAATAAAGTACAAATAATAATTATTATATGTACGCACAGGAATAATGTAAGAATTGAAAAATAAATAACGAAACAAAACAAAAATGGGGGAATATAAGTATATCCATCCGAAAGTGTCAATGATCCGACCTGGAAGGCCTCCCAAACAGGCATCGCTCTAAACCCAGTCGGAATGAAAGTGAAATTAACGTTAAGTGAGAGCTCTGACCGCCCTCCATTGGTCAGCTCATCGTATTACATGTTCGGTAGCCCTTGCTGAGACCGTTTAATACGGTTTCACCCGTTATGGTATGGTATGGATTCGAGTCCATGAGCAGACCTTAACACACAATGACAAGGCACTCTAACCTGTACGGGGGATTGGTGTATATTCCCGGATAAACTTCTCTGCGTCCAAAACCGAGGAGAGCCAAATCTTCTCCCCGGAAGGCGGGGTCATTCTTAGTCTTGCAGGGAAGAGCAAGGCTGGGCGAAGATGGAGTTTGTAGAGTTTGGTCATGACATCTCTGTAGCCAGCACGGTGCTTTGCCACATCAGGCGCATAGTCCTCATAGACACGAAAGGGGTGCCCTTTATGTAACAGGTTGCCCCTCATTCGAGCCTCGCGCAGGATAAGATCCTTGGTCTTGAAACTGTGACAACAGATGATTACTGGGCGAGGACGCTGGCCCGGTCCAGGCACTGGGACAAGGGCGCGATGTGCACGGTCCAGTATGGGATCCGACGCCAAAACATCCGGTCCCATTGCATCCTTCAGTAGCTTGGCGAAGAAGTCGGTGGGGCGAGAGCCCGCCTCCACCCCTTCTGCCAGACCCACAACGCGAAGGTTATGACGCCTGGATCTGCCCTCCAGGTCGACCACTTTCACAGAAAGCCTCTGCAAATTATCCTGCAATGACGTGCATAGCTTCTCTAACTCGTCGATCCTACCAGCGTTGAATTCAGAAGCTTTCTCAAGGTCCACAATACTCTGGCCCTGCGAAGCGACCGTTCGAATGGTGCTCTCGATTTTTGTGTCCAGTTCAGCAATAGTAGCCTTAAGATCCTCCGCTATAGCAACACGTAGTTCTCCCAAAGCCCGGGTAAGTTCTGTAAAGTGTCACGTTGTTACCTGTGCCTTCCGCCATGTTTGTCTCGTTGTTTGGTGGGGAGTAGGCCTCTGATGTGGATTTATTGTCCTTTGATCGCTTATTACTAGGCATTTTCACATAGAAAGTTACAATATTGTATTAGAAAGAAAAGTTTGTTGTAACAAGTGCAATAAAGTAAGTTAGGTTAGATTATTTCGCAAAAAAGTTGCGGGAGCCTCTCACACACAGCCGTTCACTCCAACATGCTAGCTCCGCCCCCCATATACAAGGAAATTCTCAAAGCTGCTAATGAGAACCTTGATGACCTTGTACCTAGCCGGTGGGGATTCCGGTGGGGTACCCCCACCCAGGTAGTGGCAGTGCTGGCAACACTGGCTGCAGTAACCCATGGGGAGGGGGTCACACTCGGACAATCAGAGAGGGGGCTTACTATTGTGGCCCAAGTGGCACATAATAATCAAAGGTATGACTGCACGGAGATGCTTGGGAAAATGATTACAACGGGGGACCCGAGTGGGGGGGGGGGTTTGTGGGTTGGATCTCAGTGGTTGTTTGCTGAAGTGGTAGTTGCTTGTTAAAAATGTAATGTAATACAATGGCAATTCGGGTTATAGGTTAAAATTCTACGCATGAATGCCAACATTATTACGCACATTAATTGATAATGATGGAAAATAAGACATGCAAGATATTTGAATATATATTTTTTAAATAGCTATATAAATATATTGAGGTGAGAGCATTGGAAATGCTTTTGGCGGTTGACATGCTTCTGTTTTGTGGGTGGCACTATGTGATGTTTTCGATGGATGGGTCCTGGCCCCTCGGGGGCATAGGGATCCGGGGGGACAAGTGTGGTATGCTGATCACTGGGATGACGGCTCAACTTGGGATGGGGAGGGGTTTTAGTGGGGGAATTAGTGGAGAACAATTGGAGGGTTATTAAGTAACATTGCAAATATCACGGTATAGCTACAGTATATGGATACTCAATCACTATGGTATTTTCTATTGGTAAATTTACAAACATATATAATGACAAATAGATTTGAAACTTGTATCTCATTATGGTATGTGGTGAAATAAGTATAGCCAGTTATAATTGTAATGGCTTAGCAGATAATAACAAAATAAGAACAATATTTACATGGCTCAAAGAGAAGGAATATAATATCTATTGTGCACAGGAAACTCATTCAACAATTCTAGATGAAGTTGCGTGGAAAAAGGAATTGGGGGGGGGGGGCAAATATACTTCTCCCATGGGCTAAGAAACTCAAAAGGGGTGATGATATTAATGAACAGTAATTTCGATCCGAATGTGCAAATTGTCCAAACAGATACGCAAGGTAGATGGATTATTTTAAATATGTTATTGGACCATAAACAAATGTGGCTCATTAACCTTTACGGACCAAATAATGATGATCCACACTTCTTTGAAAATATATATAATAAATTATTGATCTTGCAAGCAATTCAAGACTCTATTATTATGGTGGGAGATTATAATACCGTTTTAAATACCTCAATGGACCGTAAAGGAAATCACACTACAAACAATCACCCTCATGCTCTTAAGGAAATCATGAATGTCATGGATACATTAGAACTAGTAGATATATGGAGGCTTAAATATCCTGATCTAGTGAGATATACATGGCGGAGACTCAATCAAGCTGGTCGTCTTGACTACTTTCTTATGGCATTCTCATTGGCACCAAAAGTTTAAAAAGTGTTGATAGGGGACAGAATGCAGTCGGACCATCATGTAATTGGCATATACATTACTCTTTCTGAATTTCCACATGGGCGAGGATATTGGAAATGTAATCAAAGCTATTTGGATGATAACTTGTTTTTAACAAGGACAGAGGAATTTATAACAGATTTTTTCCGACATAACATAGGTACAGCAAATCCCCTTATTGTATGGGACACCTTTAAATGTGCCTTTAGAGGCCATGCAATTCAGGACTCATCTCGAAAACAAAAGCAATTTAGGTCAAAAGAGTCCACACTAACAAAGGAAATAGAAGGTCTAACAGAACAGATAGATAGCAATAAAAACTGTAACATAGAGGCTCAGAATAAATTAGAGGAAAAACAAAAAGAAATTGAGAAACTTATTCAAGAAAGATCAAGTGTAATATATTATACAAATAAAGCAAACTGGATGGAATATGGGGAAAAATGCACCAAATTATTTTTTCATCTTCAACATAGGAATGCTACCAAAAATGATTTATTGAAACTGGTTACAAATGACGGACTCACCCATGATTCACCAAATTATATTTTGAAGGAGGAAACAAAGTACTTTAGGCATATGTTTTCGTTTCAATCGCCTCCATCTCCTCTAACTGAAGCAAATTGTAGATACTTTTTTTCTATTGATAATGTAAAATTAACAGCCATACAGAAAGACTCATGTGAAGGTGAAATTACAGAGGAGGAACTTCTGGATGCAATTAAAGACTTTAAGTCTGGGAAAACTCCAGGGTTGGATGGCATACCAGTCGAGGTATACCAAACCTTTTTTGATATACTCAGAGGACCGATATTAGCATGTTTTAACCACTCCTATGTAAATGGTAGATTATCAGACACTCAAGAAGAAGGCCTGATTTAATTATTACTGAAACAGGATACAAGTGGAAAATATAAAGATCCAGTCCATTAAAAAAATTGGCGGCCCCTTACACTTCAGTGTTGTGATGCAAAACTTCTAGCAAAATGTATAGCGCATAAAATTAAAAAGGTATTGTCGGACATTATTCATTCTAATCAGACAGGTTTTTTACATGGACGATACATTGGAGATAATATAAGGCAAGTACTGGAAACAATAGAACACTATGAAAAATCTGGGAAGCCAGGCCTACAATTCATAGCAGACTTCGAAAAGGCATTTGATAAAGTACGACTGGGGTTTATATACACTGCTCAAAAAAATAAAGGGAACACTAAAATAACACATCCTAGATCTGAATGAATGAAATAATCTTATTAAATACTTTTTTCTTTACATAGTTGAATGTGCTGACAACAAAATCATACAAAAATTATCAATGGAAATCAAATGTATCAACCCATGGAGGTCTGGATTTGGAGTCACCCTCAAAATTAAAGTGGAAAACCACACTACAGGCTGATCCAACTTTGATGTAATGTCCTTAAAACAAGACAAAATGAGGCTCAGTAGTGTGTGTGGCCTCCACGTGCCTGTATGACCTCCCTACAACGCCTGGGCATGCTCCTGATGAGGTGGCGGATGGTCTCCTGAGGGATCTCCTCCCAGACCTGGACTAAAGCATCCGCCAACTCCTGGACAGTCTGTGGTGCAACGTGGCGTTGGTGGATGGAGCGAGACATGATGTCCCAGATGTGCTCAATTGGATTCAGGTCTGGGGAACGGGCGGGCCAGTCCATAGCATCAATGCCTTCCTCTTGCAGGAACTGCTGACACACTCCAGCCACATGAGGTCTAGCATTGTCTTGCATTAGGAGGAACCCAGGGCCAACCGCACCAGCATATGGTCTCACAAGGGGTCTGAGGATCTCATCTCGGTACCTAATGGCAGTCAGGCTACCTCTGGCGAGCACATGGAGGGCTGTGCGGCCCCCCAAAGAAATGCCACCCCACACCATGACTGACCCACCGCCAAACCGGTCATGCTGGAGGATGTTGCAGGCAGCAGAACGTTCTCCACGGCGTCTCCAGACTCTGTCACGTCTGTCACATGTGCTCAGTGTGAACCTGCTTTCATTTGTGAAGAGCACAGGGCGCCAGTGGCGAATTTGCCAATCTTGGTGTTCTCTGGCAAATGCCAAACGTCCTGCACGGTGTTGGGCTGTAAGCACAACCCCCACCTGTGGACGTCGGGCCCTCATACCACCCTCATGGAGTCTGTTTCTGACCGTTTGAGCAGACACATGCACATTTGTGGCCTGCTGGAGGTCATTTTGCAGGGCTCTGGCAGTGCTCCTCCTGCTCCTCCTTGCACAAAGGCGGAGGTAGCAGTCCTGCTGCTGGGTTGTTGCCCTCCTACGGCCTCCTCCACGTCTCCTGATGTACTGGCCTGTCTCCTGGTAGCGCCTCCATGCTCTGGACACTACGCTGACAGACACAGCAAACCTTCTTGCCACAGCTCGCCTTGATGTGCCATCCTGGATGAGCTGCACTACCTGAGCCACTTGTGTGGGTTGTAGACTCCGTCTCATGCTACCACTAGAGTAAAAGCACTCAAAAGTGACCAAAACATCAACCAGGAAGCATAGGAACTGAGAAGTGGTCTGTGGTCACCACCTGCAAAACCAGTCCTTTATTGGGGGGTGTCTTGCTAATTGCCTATAATTTCCACCTGTTGTCTATTCCATTTGCACAACAGCATGTGAAATGTATTGTCAATCAGTGTTGCTTCCTAAGTGGACAGTTTGATTTCACAGAAGTGTGATTGACTTGGAGTTACATTGTGTTGTTTAAGTGTTCCCTTTATTTTTTTGAGTAGTGTATAAATGCCTGTAGCATTTCAATTTTGGAGAATCTCTTATAAATTGGGTTAAGATCATGGTGTAAAATAGTAAATAATGGCTATTTCTCAGAAAGTTTTAAACTGTCAAGAGGAGTGAAACAAGGTTGTCCACAATCGGCATATCTATTTATTATTGCCATCGAGATGTTAGCTATTAAAATCAGATCCAACAATAATATCAAGGGATTAGAAATCAAGGGCTTAAAAACAAAGGTGTCATTGTACGCTGATGATTAATATTTTATTTTAAATCCACAACTTGAATCCCTCCACAGCCTCATAGAGGATCTAGATACATTTTCTAACCTCTCTGGATTACAACCAAATTATGATAAATGTACTATATTACGTATTGGATCACTAAAAAATACAATTTTTACATTACCATGTAGTTTACCAATAAAATGGTCTGATGGTGATGTTGATATACTCGGAATACATATCCCAAATGAAATAAATGATCTCACTCTAAAAAAAAATTCATAGAAAGTTAGCAAAAATAGATAAGATCTTGCTACCATGGAAAGGTAAATACCTGTCAATTTGGGAAAAATCACACTGATTAACTCTTTAGTATTATCCCAGTTTACCTATTTGCTTATGGTCTTGCCTACGCCTAGCGAACAGTTTTTTAAATTATATGAGAAAAATATATTTCATTTTATTTGGAACGGCAAGCCAGACAAAATGAAAGGGCCTATTTATATAATGAATATGAATTAGGAGGACAGAAATGATTAAATATTAAAGCATTAGACCTATCACTAAAAGCTTCAGTCATACAAAAATTATACTTAAATCCGAACTGGTTCTCTAGCAAACTAGTAAGATTATCTCACCCAATGTTCAAGAAGGGACTTTTTCCCTTTATTCAGATTAAAACCTCACACTTTCAGGTATTTGAAAAGGAAATTATCTTTAATGTCTCTGTTGGAATGTCTGTGTGAGAGGTTGGGGGTGAAGTTTACTGTCGCAATGTTTATAATGGGGTACAGGTATTCAAATAAGGAAAAGGCCAAATGTACTGTAGGTTGTTGAATTTTCTGTTTGCTCAGGCAAAGTTGATTATTTGGCTAACAAGGAGGAACAGGGTCAAAGTTAGAGGGATAACAGACCCTTTACTATTATTTAATGGGATTGTCTCTGCGCGACTTAAGGTGGAATTTGAGTTCTATAAAATGATAAAAAGTGTGGAGATGTTTCAAGAGATATGGTGTGTTGGGGGGGCTGTCTGTATAGCTGGGGAAGATGGTCTGGATAAAAGGTTGTAGTAGTGGTGAGGTTTGGGTTATTGTGATGTCACACACTGAGACATTCAGTATGGATGAGGTCACACACTGAGACATTCGGTATGGATGAGGACACGCACTGAGACATTCAGTATGGATGAGGTCACACACTGAGACATTCAGTATGGATGAGATCACACACTGAGACATTCGGTATGGATGAGGTCACACACTGAGACATTCAGTATGGATGAGGTCATACACTGAGACATTCGGTATGGATGAGGTCACATACTGAGACATTCGGTATGGATGAGATCACACACTGAGACATTCGGTATGGATGAGGTCACACACTGAGACATTCAGTATGGATGAGGCCACACACTGAGACATTCGGTATGAATGAGGTCACACACTGCGACATTCAGTATGGATGAGTGTCCTTGCACCTGATGGCGGTGAGTTTATAACGGACCTGAATATGCTGGAGTGGCGTTTACACTGAGTAAACTATTGCTCTGAATGAAACACTTCAATATTCTGTATACCACATTGGTGTGTGTGTGTAAATATGGATAAAAAAACAGGTGTTAGATTGTGTGGTGCCAGGATAACAACCTCTCCCTCAATGTGATCAAGACAACGGAGATGATTGTGGACTACAGGGAAAAGAAGAGGACCGAGCACGCCCCCATTCTCATCGACGGGGCTGTAGTGGAACAGGTTGAGAGCTTCAAGTTCCTTGGTGTCCACATCACCAACAAACTAACATGGTCCAAGCACACCAAGACAGTCGTGAAGAGGGCACGACAAAACCTATTCCCCCTAAGGAGACTGAAAAGATTTGGCATGGGTCCTCAGATCCTCAAAAGGTTCTACAGCTGCACCATCGAGAGCATCCTGACTGGTTGCATCACTGCCTGGTATGGCAACTGCTCTGCCTCCGACCACAAGGCACTACAGAGGGTAGTGCGTATGGCCCAGTACATCATTGGGGCCAAGCTTCCTGACATCCAGGACCTCTATACCAGGCGGTGTCAGAGGAAGGCCCTAAAAATTGTCAAAGACTCCAGCCACCCTAGTCATAGACTGTTCTCTCTGCTACTGCACGGCAAGCGGTACTGGAGCGCCAAGTCTAGGTCCAAGAGGCTTCTAAACAGCTTCTACCCCCAAGCCATAAGACTCCTGAACATCTAATCAAATGGCTACCCAGATTATTTGCATTGTCCCCCCACCCCTCTTTTACGCTGCTGCTACTCTCTGTTTATTATCTATGCATAGTCACTTTAATAACTCTACCTACATGTACATATTACCTCAATTACCTCCACTAACCGGTGCCTCCGGTATATAGCCTTGCTATTGTTATTTTTACTGCTGCTCTTTAATTATTTGTTACTTTTATTTCATATTATTTTATATTGTGTGTGTATATATATATATTGGTATTCTTTCTTAAAACTGCATTGTTGGTTAAGGGCTTGTGTCAGTGTAATGCGGTGGATCGAAGTCAGGCGCAGGACACAGAACTCGAAGAAACGTACTTTACTGAAATAAGTAAAGAATACAACACAGAAATACCTCCACACAGGGAGGAACTAACCCGCTCACCAACGACACACGAAACGAAAAACAACCACGAACAAAACACATTGGGAGCCACTGGGTTAAATAGGGAAGGAGTAATCACATAATGGGCAACGTGTGTGACAATCAGACAACAGGTGCAACATAGAAATAGAGAACATAGATCGGCAGCAGCTAGTATTCCGGTGACGACGAACGCCGAAGCCTGCCCGAGCAAGGAGGAGGAGCAGCCTCGGCAGAATCCGTGACAGTACCCCCCCTGACGCGCGGCTCCAGCCGTGCATCGACACCGGCCTCGGGGACGGCCAGGAGGACGCTGCGCGGGACGAGTCGGATGACTACGGTGGAAATCCCTCAACATGGAGGGATCGAGGATGTCCCTCCTAGGGACCCAGCACCGCTCCTCCGGACCGTACCCCTCCCACTCCACAAGATACTGCAGGCCTCCCACCCGACGCCTCAAATCTAAAATGGAACAGACCGAGTACGCCGGTGCCCCCTCCATGTCCAGTGGGGGCGGAGGAACCTCCCGTATCTCAGACTCCTGGAGTGGACCAGCTACCACCGGCCTGAGGAGAGACAGATGGAACGAGGGGTTAATATGATACTCAGGAGGAAGCTGTAACCTATAACATACCTCGTTCAATCTCCTCAGGACTTTGAATGGCCCCACAAACTGCCGACCCAGCTTCCGGCAGGGCAGGCGAAGGGGCAGGTTTCGGGTCGAGAGCCAGACCCGGTCCCCCGGTGCATACACCGGAGCCTCACTGCGGTGGCGGTCGGCGCTCGCCTTCTGCCGCCCGATGGTCCGCTGCAGGCGTACATGTGCAGCGTTCCAGGTCTCCTGCGAGCACCGAAACCATTCATCCACCGCAGGTGCCTCGATCTGGCTCTGATGCCAAGGTGCCAGAACCGGCTGATAACCTAATACACACTGGAATGGAGAAAGGTTAGTGGAGGAGTGGCTGAGTGAGTTTTGGGCCATCTCTGCCCAGGGGAGGAAAATCGACCACTCCCCCCGCCGGTCCTTGCAATACGACCTTAGAAACCTACCCACCTCCTGGTTTACTCTCTCCACCTGCCCGTTACTTTCGGGGTGAAACCCTGAGGTCAGGCTGACCGAGACTCCCAGACGTTCCATGAACGCCCTCCAAACCCTCGAGGTGAACTGGGAACCCCGATCAGACACTATATCCTCAGGTATCCCATAGTGCCGGAAGACGTGTGTAAATAGGGCCTCAGCAGTCTGTAGGGCAGTAGGGAGACCGGGCAGAGGGATGAGGCAGCAGGACTTAGAAAACCGATCCACAACGACCAGGATCGTAGTATTCCCTTGTGAGGGGGGAAGATCCGTCACGAAATCCACCGATAGGTGGGACCACGGTCGTTGTGGAACAGGTAGGGGTTGCAATTTCCCTCTGGGCAGGTGTCTAGGAGCCTTACACTGGGCGCACACCGAACAGGAGGAAACATAAACCCTCACGTCCTTAGCTAAGGTGGGCCACCAGTACTTCCCACTAAGACAATGCACTGTCCGACCAATACCAGGATGACCAGAGGAGGGTGACGTGTGAGCCCAATCGATCAAACGATCGCGGACCTCCAGCGGGACGTACACACGACTCTCTGGACACTGGGGAAGAGTGGGTTCATTATGCAACGCCCGCTCGATGTCCGCGTCCACCTCCCACACCACCGGTGCCACCAGAAACGATGTCGGAAGCATGGGAGTGGGCTCCACGGAACTCTCCTCCGTGTCATACAGTCGGGACAGAGCGTCTGCCTTAGCGTTCTGGGAACCTGGCCTGTATGACAGGGTGAAACAAAACCGGGTGAGAAACATTGACCACCTTGCCTAGTGAGGGTTTAATCTCTTCGCCGCCCGGATGTACTCCAGATTGCGGTGGTCAGTCAAAATGAGAAAAGGGTGGTTAGCCTCCTCAAGCCAATGTCTCCACGCTTTCAAGGCTTGGACCACGGCCAACAGCTCCCGGTTCCCCACATCATAGTTGCGCTCCGCCGGACTGAGCTTCTTAGAAAAGAATGCACAGGGGCGGAGCTTTGGTGGTGTGCCCGAGCGCTGGGAAAGTACAGCACCTATCCCAGCCTCCGACGCGTCCACCTCAACCGTGAAGGCCAAGGAGGGATCCGGATGAGCCAGCACTGGAGCCGAGGTAAACAGGTTCTTCAGATGATTGAACGCCCTGTCCGCCTCAGCTGACCACCGCAGACACACCTGTCCCCCCTTCAGCAACAAGGTAATGGGAGCCGCTACCTGACCAAAGCCCCGGATAAACCTCCGGTAGTAGTTGGCAAATCCCAAGAATTGCTGCACCTCCTTCACCGTGGTTGGAGTCGGCCAATTACGCACGGCCGAAATGTGGTCACTTTCCATCTTCACCCCAGACGCGGACATGTGGTACCCTAGGAAGGAGATGGACTCCTGAAAGAACAGGCATTTCTCCACCTTGGCATACAGGTCATGCTTCAACAGTCGTCCAAGTACTTTATGCACCAGGGACACATGCTCGGCCCGTGTAGCGGAGTATATGAGAATGTAATCAATATACACCACTACACCCTGTCCGTGCAGATCCCTGAAAATCTCATCGACAAAGGCTTGGAAGACTGATGGAGCATTCATCAAACTGTATGGCATGACGAGGTACTCATAGTGTCCTGAGGTAGTGCTGAAAGCTGTCTTCCACTCATCTCCTTCCTGAATACGCACCAGATTGTACGCGCTCCTGAGATCCAATTTCGTGAAGAAGCGCGCCCCGTGCTGTGATTCCGTCATACATGCTATCAGAGGTAAGTTTTGCTGTACTTGACAGTGATCTGATTAAGCCCATGGTAATCAATGCACGGGCGTAACCCACCATCCTTCTTCTTCACGAAAAATTAACTTGAGGAAACAGGTGAAGTGGAAGGCCGAATGTATCCCTGTCTCAGAGATTCAGAGACATATGTTTCCATAGCCGCCTTCTCTGCCTGTGACAGAGGATACACGTGACTCCGGGGAAGTGCAGCGCCTACCTGGAGATTTATCGCACAATCCCCCGGACGATGGGGTGGTAATTTAGTCGCCCTCTTCTTACTGAAGGCGAGAGCCAAATCGGCATACTCAGAAGGAATGTGCACTGTGGAGACCTGGTTTGGACTCTCCACCGTAGTAACCCCCAAGGAAACCCCTACACACCGCCCTGAGCACTGACTGGACCATCCCTTGAGAGCCCTCTGTTGCCAGGAAATAGTGGGATCATGAGTGGTTAACCAGGGAAGTCCCAACACCACAGGATACGCAGGAGAATCAATCAGATAGAGACTAATCCTCTCCTCATGACCCCCCTGCGTCCTCATTAAGAGTGGTGCGGTAACCTCCCTGATTAGACCTGACCCTAGCGGGCGACTATCTAATGCGTGGACAGGGAAGGGCACATCAACACGAACAGTAGGAATCCCTAAATTATGAGAATATTGACGATCAATAAAATTCCCAGCTGCGCCTGAATCTACTAGCGCCTTATGCTGGGAATGAGGAGAAAACTCCGGAAACACAACCTCTATACACAACTAACCAACAGGGAGCTCTGGGTGAGTCGGGTGCCTACTCACCTGAGATGGTCGACCAGTGCTCTGCTTACTGCCTCGACTCCCAGGGGACCCTCCCCAGCACCGACCCGCAGTGTGTCCTCTGCGGCCACAGTTGGTGCAGGGGACGGCCCCTCTCCTGGTCTCCCTAAGCGCAGCACCTCCG
This sequence comes from Coregonus lavaretus, assembly GCF_964263955.1. Lineage (NCBI taxonomy): Eukaryota > Metazoa > Chordata > Actinopteri > Salmoniformes > Salmonidae > Coregonus > Coregonus lavaretus. The sequence goes on from NC_140016.1 coordinate 5,558,259, forward strand.
AGCTCCATGGGGGTAGAGTCGGAGGTGCTGGGGGATGGAATGAATGGGCCCTGATCAGAACGTCCGCGGGTCTCCAACAGGTTATCCAGCCTGATGGACATCTCCACCAGTTGGTCCAGGTTGAGATTGGTATCCCTGCAGGCCAGTTCCCGCCGAACGTCCTCCCTTAGGCTGCACCGATAGTGGTCGATCAGGGCCCTCTCATTCCATCCGGCGCTGGCTGCCAACGTCCTGAACTCCAGCGCAAAATCCTGGGCGCTCCTCCTCTCCTGTCGTAGTTGGAACAGACGCTCGCCCGCCGCTCTCCCCTCCAGTGGATGATCGAATACCGCTTGGAAGCGGCGGGTGAAATCCTCGTAGCGGACCGATGCAGCGTAATTTCCTCCCCACTCGGCGTTGGCCCACTCGAGCGCCTTCCCCGACAGACAGAAGATGAGGGCGGACACGCTCTCGTATCCCGAGGGCGCCGGGTGAACGGTTGCCAGGTAAAGCTCTACCTGGAGAAGGAAACCCTGACACCCGGCTGGTGTACCGTCATATGCCCTCGGGAGCGAGAGCCGAATCCCACTGGGCCCAGGTGGCGAAGGGGTGGACTGTGGTATGGGTGGTAGAGTGGTTGGAGGAGGTGTAGGAAGGCCACCTCTCTCCCAATGGTCCATAGTATTCATCACCCTCTCCATGGCGGTGCCGAGAGCCTGGATGATACTCTCCTGTCGTTGAAATCGTTCCTCCATCAATTCGGACTGACTGGCTGTACCTGCTGACTCCATAAATGGTGCGTGGTTCTGTCACGAGTGTCAGTGTAATGCGGTGGATCGAAGTCAGGCGCAGGACACAGAACTCGAAGAAACGTACTTTACTGAAATAAGTAAAGAATACAACACAGAAATACCTCCACACAGGGAGGAACTAACACACTCACCAACGACACACGAAACGAAAAACAACCACGAACAAAACACATTGGGAGCCACTGGGTGTCACGATCGTCGTATACAGAGGAGGACCAATGCGCAGCGTTGCAGGCAAACATACTCTTTATTTAGAGACACGATCAAAACCAACAAAACGATAACGTGACAGTTCACGGTCTAACACAGACTAGAAACAAGAACCCACAAACACAAAGGGAAAACAGACAGTATAAATATGGCTCCCAATCAGAGACAACCAGCCACAGCTGACACTCGTTGCCTCCGACTGGGAGTCACTCAGGCCAACATAGAAATAAACAAACTAGAACTCCCAACATAGAAATACAACACCTAGAATGAACACACCCTGGCTCAACATATATAGTCCCAGAGCCAGGGTGTGACAGTACCCCCCCTAAAGGCGCGGACTGCGACCGCGCCTCAACCAGAGCAAAACAGGGGAGGGCTGGGTGGGCATTCCTCCTCAGCGGCGGTTCTGGCTCCGGCCTTGCACACCACCCTTCCACCATCCCCCCGTGGCGCCCCTGGTCCGGTCTGACGATACGCACCCCTGGCTTGGTGCGTGGAGTAGGAACGGGCCGGACCGGGCTGACGATGCGCACCCCTGGCTTGGTGCGTGGAGTAGGAACGGGCCGGACCGGGCTGACGATGCGCACCCCTGGCTTGGTGCATGGAGTAGGAACGGGCCGGACCGGGCTGACGATGCGCACCCCTGGCTTGGTGCGTGGAGTAGGAACGGGCCGGACCGGGCTGACGATGCGCACCCCTGGCTTGGTGCGTGGAGTAGGAACGGGCCGGACCGGGCTGACGATGCGCACCCCTGGCTTGGTGCGTGGAGTAGGAACGGGCCGGACCGGGCTGACGATGCGCACCCCTGGCCTGGTGCGTGGAGCAGGGACAGGCCGGGCCGGACTGGCGACGCACACCGTAGGCTTGGTGCGAGGAGCAGGGACAGGCCGGACCGGGCTGGCGACGCACACCGTAGGCTTGGTGCGAGGAGCAGGGACAGGCCGGACCAGGCTGGCGACGCACACCGTAGGCTTGGTGCGTGGAGCAGGGACAGGCCGAACCGGGCTGGCGACGCACACCGTAGGCTTGGTGCGAGGAGCAGGGACAGGCCGGACCGGGCTGTGGAGACGGATAGGAGACCTGGAGTGGAGAGCTGCCACAACCCGTCCTGGCTGAATGCCTACCTTCACACACTCTGTGTGAGGCATCAGCACAGGACGTACAGGGCTGTGTACCCGTACTGGCATAACAGCACGTGACACTGGCACAGGATATCCGGGACCGAGGAGAGGCACTGGAGGCCACGAGCGCTGAGCCGGCACACTCCGTCCTGGCTGCATGCCCACCTTCGCACAACACGTGCGGGGTGCTCGCACAGGACGTACCGGACTATGCCGGACCACTCGTGGCACAGTGCGCAGCTCCGCATACCGCGGAACCTGCCCAGTCTCATGCTGCCATGCCTGAGTACGGGGAGTTGGCTCTGCTCTCCATCCAGGCTCCGCCAACCTGCCTTCTGGCCCCCAAAACCCGGTGGCCTCCTCTCCTAATCTCCCAATTCGCCCTGTGGCAGCCTCCTGCTGCCCAGTCGCCCATGCCGTGTGCCCCCCCCCCTAAAAAATTATTGGGGGTGCCTCTCGCCTGTCCGACCACGGCCCGGTTGACGCCGCTTCTCCACTCCTGCCTGGGTCTCCCCCTTCATCGCCTTCCGGTACCGGACGGCCTCCTCCTTTGTAATCTGTCCCCAGCCGAGGAGGACATCCACCAGCGTTACCTCCTGCGTGTGTTCCTGGACACGCTGCTTGGTCCTGGTATGGTGGGTTCTTCTGTCACGATCGTCGTATACAGAGGAGGACCAATGCGCAGCGTTGCAGGCAAACATACTCTTTATTTAGAGACACGATCAAAACCAACAAAACGATAACGTGACAGTTCACGGTCTAACACAAACAGACTAGAAACAAGAACCCACAAACACAAAGGGAAAACAGACAGTATAAATATGGCTCCCAATCAGAGACAACCAGCCACAGCTGACACTCGTTGCCTCTGATTGGGAGTCACTCAGGCCAACATAGAAATAAACAAACTAGAACTCCCAACATAGAAATACAACACCTAGAATGAACACACCCTGGCTCAACATATATAGTCCCAGAGCCAGGGTGTGACACTGGGTTAAATAGGGAAGGAGTGATCACATAATGGGCAACAGGTGTGTAACAATCAGACAACAGGTGCAACATAGAAACATAGAACATAGATCGGCAGCAGCTAGTATTCCGGTGACGATGAACGCCGAAGCCTGCCCGAGCAAGGAGGAGGGGCAGCCTCGGCAGAATCCGTGACAGCTTGTAAGTAAGAAGTTCACTGTAAGGTCTACACCTGTTGTATTCGGTGCATGTGACAAATACAATTTGATTTGATTTGATGTGATGATTGCCTTAGAGAGAAATGGATCTAACCTACGTTGTTTTTACGTTAGGGACCAGACTCAGGCTGCATCCCAAATGGTACCATATTCCCTATATAGTGCACTACTTTTGACTAGGGTTCATAGGGCTCTGGTCTAAAGTAGTGCACTATGTAGGGAATAGGAGGCCATTTGGGATGCTGCCTCAATATGGCTAATTATCTCAGGTGATGGCTAGAATGTTTTCCAAAAGCAGCACAAAATATTACCCTGCATGTTTCGTAGTGATACACTGGAGACTTCCACATCATTATCAAGACTTCCACATCATTATCAAGATTTCCACATCATTATCGAGACTTCCACATCATTATCAATACTTCCTCATCATTATCAAGACTTCCACATCATTATAAAGACTTGAACATCATTATCAAGACTTCCACATCATTATCAAGACTTTCACATCATTATCAAGATTTCCACATCATTATCGAGACTTCCACATCATTATCGAGACTTCCTCATCATTATCAAGACTTCCACATCATAATAAAGACTTGAACATCACTATCAAGACTTCCACATCATTATCAAGACTTCCACATCATTATCAAGACTTTCACATCATTATCAAAGGCATTTTTAGACACCTTTTAAAGAGAGAAATCATTTTGAAGAGTGACACTAAAAATGGTCCCAGTTTAAACTAAGAAACGATAACTTGTAGTAGATGTTCAACTTGTAAAAACTTTCATTACTCTAACTTGACAAGGAAATTGATTCACCCCGCTATTCATATTGGGGTTATTTAAAAGTGAGCCTGGGTCTACTCTACACGTTAAGGCCTACTGATTAGGTAGTGTTCTTTCCAGGTAACAAAACCCCATAACACTCACTGCTGCGTCCATAATGGCACTCTATTCCCTATGTGGTGCAGTATGGTCCCTGGTCAAAAGTAGTGGACTATATAGTGAATAGGGTGCCGTTTCAGACACATCCCCTGTCAATATAATTCCCCCTCCAGTACTGCAGTCAGATAGAGAGTGGTGTCATTGAACAGCAGCCAGCAGGTCTGTAATGACAAAGACAATTACATTTCCCACTATAACTCTACCAAGCTGTGCAAACCAACGGGATGGAGCCTGTCAAAAAATCTGAGACATTTTCTCAGAGAAAGATTACTGCCACCCCATGTGTACTCTGGTCTGGTCTGGTAATACACATGGCATAGGGTTCTGAATGGGGTAATTTGTGTCCATAATGGATGTGTGAACAACGGCGAAAGGGGAACAGTGGGAGAGAAGGAGGGAGAAGGGGAGAGAGAGGGAGGGACAGGTTCAGGGGGGACTGGGGAGAGAGGGGAGGAGAGGCAGGGAAGTAGATGGGGAGAAAGGGAGAGGAATAGAGGGGGAGAGGTACAATGGGAGAGGGGGAGAGGTACAATGGGAGAGGGAGAGAGGTACAATGGGAGAGGGGGAGAGGTACAATGGGAGAGGGGGAGAGGTACAATGGGAGAGGGGGAGAGGTACAATGGGAGAGGGGAGGAGGTACAATGGGAGAGGGGGTGAGGTACAATGGGAGAGGGGAGGAGGTACAATGGGAGAGGGGAGGGGGTACAATGGGAGAGGGGGTGAGGTACAATGGGAGAGGGGAGGAGGGTACAATGGGAGAGGGGAGGAGGGTACAATGGGAGAGGGTAGGAGGTACAATGGGAGAGGGGAGGAGGTACAATGGGAGAGGGGAGGAGGGTACAATGGGAGAGGGGAGGAGGGTACAATGGGAGAGGGGAGGAGGTACAATGGGAGAGGGGAGGAGGTACAATGGGAGAGGGGGCGAGGTACAATGGGAGAGGGGAGGAGGTACAATGGGAGAGGGGAGGAGGTACAATGGGAGAGGGGAGGAGGGTACAATGGGAGAGGGGAGGAGGGTACAATGGGAGAGGGGAGGAGGTACAATGGGAGAGGGGAGGAGGTACAATGGGAGAGGGGGCGAGGTACAATGGGAGAGAATAACAGTAATCCTTCTAATCCTTTGTTCCCGTGGCTATCACGCAGCGTGAAGCGAACCTGTGCACATGCGCAGATATTGTGTGTGACTGTGTGAAAGCGAAGTCTTGCATCTCGCTCATCTCAATGTCTGCAGTGCTACTCATGACAACGTCACTTTGCTGATGTCACACCCTGGCTCTGGGACTCTTTATGTTGAGCCAGGGTGTGTTCATTCTATGTGTTCTGTTTCTATGTTGGGTGTTTCTAGTTCGTCATTTTCTATGTTTGACTGAGTGACTCCCAATCAGAGGCAACGAGTGTCAGCTGTGTGCTGGTTGTCTCTGATTGGGAGCCATATTTAACTGTCTGTGTTTCACTTTGTGTTTGTGGGTTTTTGTTCCGTGTTCGGTCATTGTCACTGAGGACTTCACAAGTCGTTTATTGTTTTGTTATTTCGTGTGTATGCTTTAATTAAATAAAGCAAGTATGTTCGCAACGAACGCTGCGCTTTGGTCCACTCCTTCATACGACGTTCGTGACAGAAAAACCCACCATAAAAGGACCAAGCAGCGTGTCCAGGAGCAGGCAGACTGGACATGGGAGGAAGCGCCAGGAAAGGAGATGGAGAGGCTGGCGATGGCCCAGGTGGGCAAATCGTGGTCCTGGGAGGACATGCTCGGAGGCAAGGGACCTTGGGGTAGGATTAAGGCCCTGGCGAGAGAGGAGCAGCGGCGTCAGCAGTGCCATCGTCGGACGGACGAGAGGCACCCGGAAGAATTTTTTAGGGGGGGGCACACGGCATGGGCGACTGGGCAGCAGGAGGCTGCCACAGGGCGAAATGGGAGACGAGGAGAGAAGGCCACCGGGTTACGGGAGCCATTGGCGAGAGGAGGGAAGGAAGTTGTAGCGGCACGGCGAGAGGTACTGAGGTGTATTGCCAGTCCGGTCCGGCCCGTTCCTGATCCCCGTTTAAGGCCAGTGGTGTGTGTTCTCAGTACGGTCCGGCCTGTTCCTGCTCCACGCACCAAGCCTACGGTGTGCGTCAACAGCCCAGCCCGGCCTGTTCCTGCTCCACGCACCAAGCCTACGGTGTGCGTCGCCAGCCCAGTCCGGCCTGTCCCTGCTCCACGCACCAAGCCTACGGTGTGCGTCGACAGCCCAGCCCGGCCTGTCCCTGCTCCACGCACCAAGCCTACGGTGTGCGTCGACAGCCCAGCCCGGCCTGTTCCTGCTCCACGCACCAAGCCTACGGTGTGCGTCGCCAGCCCAGTCCGGCCTGTCCCTGCTCCACGCACCAAGCCTACGGTGTGCGTCGACAGCCCAGCCCGGCCTGTCCCTGCTCCACGCACCAAGCCTACGGTGTGCGTCGACAGCCCAGCCCGGCCTGTACCTGCTCCACGCACCAAGCCTACGGTGTGCGTCGCCAGCCCAGCCCGGCCTGTCCCTGCTCCACGCACCAAGCCTACGGTGTGCGTCGCCAGCCCAGCCCGGCCTGTCCCTGCTCCACGCACCAAGCCTACGGTGTGCGTCGCCAGCCCAGCCCGGCCTGTCCCTGCTCCACGCACCAAGCCTACGGTGTGCGTCGTCAGCCTGGTCCAGCCCGTTCCTGCCACTCGCACCAAGCCAGGTGTGCGAGTCGTCAGCCTGGTTCAGCCCGTTCCTGCTACTCGCACCAAGCCCGGGGTGCGAGTCGTCAGCCTGGTAAGGCCCGTCGCTGCTCCACGCACCAAGCCAGGGGTGCGCTTCGACAGCCCGGCTCGGCCCGCTCCTGCTCCCCACACCAAGCCAGTGGTGTGCGTCGTCAGTCCGGCACGGCCCGTGCCTGTTCCCCGCACCAAGTCAGGGGTGCGCTTCGACAGCCCGGCTCGGCCCGCTCCTGCTCCCCACACCAAGCCAGTGGTGCGCATCGTCAGCCCGGTCCGGCCAGTTGCTGCTCCACGCACCAAGCCAGAGGTGCGAGTCGTCAGTCCGGCACAACCCGTGCCTGGGTCATCGGTGCCAATTCAGGTACCGCTCAACTGCTCCACTAAGGAGCTGAAGCCTACCACTCCTGCTACGTCCAGTCCAGCTCCAGCCAGCGGGGCCAGACCGGACCAGGGGCGCTATGGGGGGTTTGTTGGAGGGTGGTGGGCAAGCCCGGAGCCGGAGCCGCCGCCGAGGAGGAATGCCCACCCAGCCCTCCCCTGTTTTGCTCGTATTTAGGCGCGGTCGCAGTCCGCGCCTTTAGGGGGGGGTACTGTCACACCCTGGCTCTGGGACTCTTTATGTTGAGCCAGGGTGTGTTCATTCTATGTGTTCTGTTTCTATGTTGGGTGTTTCTAGTTCGTCATTTTCTATGTTTGACTGAGTGACTCCCAATCAGAGGCAACGAGTGTCAGCTGTGTGCTGGTTGTCTCTGATTGGGAGCCATATTTAACTGTCTGTGTTTCACTTTGTGTTTGTGGGTTTTTGTTCCGTGTTCGGTCATTGTCACTGAGGACTTCACGAGTCGTTTATTGTTTTGTTATTTCGTGTGTATGCTTTAATTAAATAAAGCAAGTATGTTCGCAACGAACGCTGCGCTTTGGTCCACTCCTTCATACGACGTTCGTGACAGCTGAGTCTACCTTTAATCTCAGTGAGTTCAGTACTTCCATAGCTTTTCTTACACAAATCCTGCCATGTTGGCATTTTAACGCTGTGCTGCAGAGGGTTAGGAGGTGAGAGGAGGTGAGAGAAGGTGTGAGGAAATGAGAGGAGGTGAGAGGTGGTGTGAGGCTGCAGGAGGTGTAAGGAGGTGAGAGAAGGTGTGAGGAGGTGAGAGCAGGTGAGAGAAGGTGAGAGGTATGTGTGAGGAGGCATTAAGAGGTGAGAGGAGGTGTGAAGAGGTGTGAGGAGGCAGGAGGAAGTGAGAGGGGGTGTGAGGAGGCAGGAGGATATGTGAGTAGGCAAGAGATGGTGTGAAGAGGCAGGAGGAGTTAAGAGGAGGTGTGAGGAGGCATTAAGAGTTGAGAGGAGTTGTGAGGAGGCAGGAGGAAGTGTGATAGCACTCACTTACTGACACACTTCACCCCTTCATGGACCCCCAGGAGATACAGGGACACACTGATAACAGACCCCCAGGAGACACAGGGACACACTGATAACAGACCCCCAGGAGATACAGGGACACACTGATAACAGACCCCCAGGAGATACAGGGACACACTGATAACAGACCCCCAGGAGATACAGGGACACACTGATAACAGACCTCCAGGAGATACAGGGACACACTGATAACAGAACCCCAGGAGATACAGGGACACACTGATAACAGACCCCCAGGAGATACAGGGACACACTGATAACAGAACCCCAGGAGATACAGGGACACACTGATAACAGACCCCCAGGAGATACAGGGACACACTGATAACAGACCCCCAGGAGATACAGGGACACACTGATAACAGAACCCCAGGAGATACAGGGACACACTGATAACAGACCCCCAGGAGATACAGGGACACACTGATAACAGACCCCCAGGAGATACAGGGACACACTGATAACAGACCCCCAGGAGATACAGGGACACACTGATAACAGACCCCCAGGAGATACAGGGACACACTGATAACAGACCCCCAGGAGATACAGGGACACACTGACAACAGACCCCCAGGAGATACAGGGACACACTGATAACAGACCCCCAGGAGATACAGGGACACACTGATAACAGACCCCCAGGAGATACAGGGACACACTGATAACAGACCCCCAGGAGATACATGGACACACTGATAACATACCCCCAGGAGATACAGGGACACACTGATAACAGCCTTAACACACAACACAGCGGGAGGGACACGTATAGGATCTGTGTGTGTGTGTTTGTGTATGTGTGTGTGTGTGCGTGTGTGTTAGAATGTTTGTGTGTGTGAGTGAGTGATTGAATGTGTGTTTTTATGAGTGTGTGTGTGTGTGGAACCAGGGGTATCCCCTGTATTGGTATGCTAGAGGGGACTCTGTGAACCTGGGGAGATGAGGAGATAGAGAGGCTCCCTCCCTCCCTCCCTCCCACTCCCTCCCTCCCTCCCTCCCTCCCCTCATCTCTGTAAGTGAAGTAAAGTTTGTTAAAGACAGTAGAAATCCATCGACCCTGAATCTCATCACCCCCAATTAGCAGCTGCAGAACGGCTGACATCCTGGCTCCTGGCTGTTCCCTACACTCCCAGTGACCTCTCCCTCCCTGTATCTATCCCTCCCTCCCTCCCTCCAAAATCCCTCTCTGTTTAGGGCCAAATAGCATTCTAGTGCTAAGTAATTCTCTTTATGTTTTCTCATGATTTGGTTGGGTCTAATCCTGTGTAGCTCAGTTGGTAGAGCATGGTGCTTGCAACACCAGGGTTCTGGGTTCGATTCCCATGGGGGGCCAGTATGAAAAATGTATACACTCACTAACTGTAAGTCGCTCTGGATAAGAGCGTCTGCTAAATGACTAAAATGTAAATGTAAATGTTGTCCTGGGGCTCTGTGGGGTCTGTTTGTGTTTGTGAACAGAGCCCCAGGACCAACTTGCTTAGGGGACTCTTCTCCAGGTTCATCTCTCTGTAGATTATGGCTTTGTTATGGAAGGTTTGGGAATCGCTTCCTTTTAGGTGGTTGTAGAATTTAACGGCTCTTTTCTGGATTTTGATAATTAGCGGGTTTCGGCCTAATTCTGCTCTGCATTAATTATTTGGTGTTTTACGTTGTACACGGAGGATATTTTTTGCAGAATTCTGCATGCAGAGTCTCAATTTGGTGTTTGTCCCATTTTGTGAATTCTTGGTTGGTGAGCGGACCCCAGACCTCACAACCATAAAGGACAATGGGTTCTATAACTGATTCAAGTATTTTTTGCCAGATCCTAATTAGTATGTTGAATTTTATGTTCGTTTTGATGGCATAGAAGGCCCTTCTTGCCCTGTGGCGCTGATGTTTAGGCCGAGGTATGTATAGTTTCTTGTGTGCTCTAGGGCAACGGTGTCTAGGTGGAATTTGTATTTGTGGTCCTGGCAACTGGACCTTTTTTGGAACACCATTATTTTTGTCTTACTGAGATTTACTGTCAGGGCCCAGGTCTGACAGAATCTGTGCAGAAGATCTACAGTGGGGAGAACAAGTATTTCATACACTGCCGATTTTGCAGGTTTTCCTACTTGCAAAGCATGTAGAGGTCTGTAATTTTTATCATACGTACACTTCAACTGTGAGAGACGGAATCTAAAACAAAAATCCAGAAAATCACATTATATGATTTTTAAGTAATTAATTTGCATTTTATTGCATGACATAAGTATTTGATACATCAGAAAAGCAGAACTTAATATTTGGTCCAGAAACCTTTGTTTGCAATTACAGAGATCATACGTTTCCTGTAGGTCTTGACCAGGTTTGCACACACTGCAGCAAGGATTTTGGCCCACTCCTCCATACAGACCTTCTCCAGATCCTTCAGGTTTTGGGGCTGTCGCTGGGCAATACGGACTTTCAGCTCCCTCCAAAGATTTTCTATTGGGTTCAGGTCTGGAGACTGGCTAGGCCACTCCAAGACCTTGAGATGCTTCTTACGGAGCCACTCCTTAGTTGCCCTGGCTGTGTATTTCGGGTCGTTGTCATGCTGGAAGACCCATCCACGACCCATCTTCAATGCTCTTACTGAGGGAAGGAGGTTGTTGGCCAAGATCTCGCGATACATGGCCCCATCCATCCTCCCCTCAATATGGTGCAGTCGTCCTGTCCCCTTTGCAGAAAAGCATCCCCAAAGAATGATGTTTCCACCTCCATGCTTCACGGTTGGGATGGTGATCTTGGGGTTGTACTCATCCTTCTTCTTCCTCCAAACACGGCGAGTGGAGTTTAGACCAAAAAGCTCTATTTTTGTCTCATCAGACCACATGACCTTCTCCCATTCCTCCTCTGGATCATCCAGATGGTCATTGGCAAACTTAAGACGGGCCTGGACATGCGCTGGCTTGAGCAGGGGGACCTTGGATGCGCTGCAGGATTTTAATCCATGACGGCGTAGTGTGTTACTGATGGTTTTCTTTGAGACTGTGGTCCCAGCTCTCTTCAGGTCATTGACCAGGTCCTGCCGTGTAGTTCTGGGCTGATCCCTCACCTTCCTCATGATCATTGATGCCCCACGAGGTGAGATCTTGCATGGAGCCCCAGACCGAGGGTGATTGACCGTCATCTTGAACTTCTTCCATTTTCTAATAATTGCGCCAACAGTTGTTGCCTTCTCACCAAGCTGCTTGCCTATTGTCCTGTAGCCCATCCCAGCCTTGTGCAGGTCTACAATTTTATCCCTGATGTCCTTACACAGCTCTCTGGTCTTGGCCATTGTGGAGAGGTTGGAGTCTGTTTGATTGAGTGTGTGGACAGGTAACTTTTATACAGGTAACGAGTTCAAACAGGTGCAGTTAATACAGGTAATGAGTGGAGAACAGGAGGGCTTCTTAAAGAAAAACTAACAGGTCTGTGAGAGACGGAATTCTTACTGGTTGGTAGGTGATCAAATACTTATGTCATGCAATAAAATGCAAATTAATTACTTAAAAATCATACAATGTGATTTTCTGGATTTTTGTTTTAGATTCCGTCTCTCACAGTTGAAGTGTACCTACGATAAAAATGACAGACCTCTCCATGCTTTGTAAGTAGGAAAACCTGCAAAATTGGCAGTGTATCAAATACTTGTTCTCCCCACTGTAGATACTTTGTACCTCTTTCCTCCAGCATCTTCACAAGGTCCTTTGCTGTTGTTCTGGGATTGATTGGCACTTTTCGCACCAGAGTAAGTTAATCTCTAGGAGACAGAATGCGTCTCCTTCCTGTGCGGTATGACTGCTGCGTGGTCCCATGGTGTTAATACTTGCATGCTATTGTTTGTACAGATGAACATGGTACCTTGATGGCACTGTGATAGACTACATCCAATTTGCTGAGTAGAGTGTTGGAGGCTATTTTGTAAATGACATCGCCGAAGTCAAGGATCGGTAGGATAGTCAGTTTTACGAGGGCATGTTTGGCAGCATGAGTGAAGGAGGCTTTGTTGCGAAATAGGAAGCCGATTCTAGATTTAACTTTGGATTGGAGATGATTAATGTGAGTCTGGAAGGAGAGTTTACGGTCTAACCAGACACCTAGGTATTTGTAGTTATCCACATATTCTAAGTCAGACCCGCCGAGAGTAGGGATTCTAGTCAGGTGGGCGGGTGCCAGCAGCGTACGATTGAAGAGCATGCATTTAGTGTTACTAGTGTTTAAGAGCAGTTGGAGGCTACGGAAGGAGTGTTGTATGGCATTGAAGCTCGTTTGGAGGTTTGTTAACACAGTGTCCAATGAAGGGCCAGATGTATACAAACTGGTGTCGTCTGCGTAGAGGTGGATCTGAGAGGTACAAAGTATCTACAGTGGGGAGAACAAGTATTTGATACACTGCCAATTTTGCAGGTTTTCCTACTTACAAAGCATGTAGAGGTCTGTCATTTTTATCATAGGTACACTTCAACTGTGAGAGACGGAATCTAAAACAAAAATCCAGAAAATCACATTGTATGATTTTTAAGTAATTTATTTGCATTTTATTGCATGACATAAGTATTTGATCACCTACCAACCAGTAAGAATTCCGGCTCTCACAGACCTGTTAGTTTTTCTTTAAGAAGCCCTCCTGTTCTCCACTCATTACCTGTATTAACTGCACCTGTTTGAACTCGTTACCTGTATAAAAGTTACCTGTCCACACACTCAATCAAACAGACTCCAACCTCTCCACAATGGCCAAGACCAGAGAGCTGTGTAAGGACATCAGGGATAAAATTGTAGACCTGCACAAGGCTGGGATGGGCTACAGGACAATAGGCAAGCAGCTTGGTGAGAAGGCAACAACTGTTGGCGCAATTATTAGAAAATGGAAGAAGTTCAAGATGACGGTCAATCACCCTCGGTCTGGGGCTCCATGCAAGATCTCACTTCGTGGGGCATCAATGATCATGAGGAAGGTGAGGGATCAGCCCAGAACTACACGGCAGGACCTGGTCAATGACCTGAAGAGAGCTGGGACCACAGTCTCAAAGAAAACCATCAGTAACACACTACGCCGTCATGGATTAAAATCCTGCAGCGCATCCAAGGTCCCCCTGCTCAAGCCAGCGCATGTCCAGGCCCATCTGAAGTTTGCCAATGACCATCTGGATGATCCAGAGGAGGAATGGGAGAAGGTCATGTGGTCTGATGAGACAAAAATAGAGCTTTTTGGTCTAAACTCCACTCGCCGTGTATGGAGGAAGAAGAAGGATGAGTACAACCCCAAGATCACCATCCCAACCGTGAAGCATGGAGGTGGAAACATCATTCTTTGGGGATGCTTTTCTGCAAAGGGGACAGGACGACTGCACCATATTGAGGGGAGGATGGATGGGGCCATGTATCGCGAGATCTTGGCCAACAACCTCCTTCCCTCAGTAAGAGCATTGAAGATGGGTCGTGGATGGGTCTTCCAGCATGACAACGACCCGAAACACACAGCCAGGGCAACTAAGGAGTGGCTCCGTAAGAAGCATCTCAAGGTCTTGGAGTGGCCTAGCCAGTCTCCAGACCTGAACCCAATAGAAAATCTTTGGAGGGAGCTGAAAGTCCGTATTGCCCAGCGACAGCCCCAAAACCTGAAGGATCTGGAGAAGGTCTGTATGGAGGAGTGGGCCAAAATCCTTGCTGCAGTGTGTGCAAACCTGGTCAAGACCTACAGGAAACGTATGATCTCTGTAATTGCAAACAAAGGTTTCTGGACCAAATATTAAGTTCTGCTTTTCTGATGTATCAAATACTTATGTCATGCAATAAAATGCAAATTAATGACTTAAAAATCCTATAATGTGATTTTCTGGATTTTTGTTTTAGATTCCGTCTCTCACAGTTGAAGTGTACCTATGATAGAAATTACAGACCTCTACATGCTTTGCAAGTAGGAAAACCTGCAAAATCGGCAGTGTATGAAATACTTGTTCTCCCCACTGTATATCCACAGTAAAACGAGTCCTATATCGACATAACCTGAAAGGCCGCTCAGCAAGGAAGAAGCCACTGCTCTAAAACCGCCATAAAAAAAGCCAGACTACGGTTTGCAACTGCAGATGGGGACAAAGATCGTACTTTTTGGAGAAATGTCCTCTGGTCTGATGAAACAAAAATATAACTGTTTGGCCATAATGACCATCGTTATGTTTGGAGGAAAAAGGGGGTTGGCTTGCAAACCGACGAACACCATCCCAACCGTGAAGCACGGGGGTGGCAGCATCATGCTGTGGGGGTGCTTTGCTGCAGGAGGGACTGGTCCACTTCACAAAATAGATGGCATCATGAGGAAGGAAACTTATGTGGATATATTGAAGCAACATCTCAAGACATCAGTCAGGAAGTTAAAGCTTGGTCGTAAATGGGTCTTCCAAATGCACCAAGCATACTTCCAAAGTTGTGGCAAAATGGCTTAAGGACAACAAAGTCAAGGTATTGGAGTGGCCATCACAAAGCATGACCTCAATCCTATAGAAAATGTGTGGGCAGAACTGAAAAAGCGTGTGCGAGCAAGGAGGCCTACAAACCTGACTCAGTTACACCAGCTCTGTTAGGAGGAATGGGCCAAAATTCACCCAACTTATTGTGGGAAACTTGTGGAAGGCTACCCGAAACGTTTGACCCAAGTTAAACAATTTAAAGTCAATGCTACCAAATACTAATTGAGTGTATGTAAACTTCTGACCCACTGGGAATGTGATGAAAGAAATAAAAGCTGAAATAAATTATTCTCTCTACTATTATTCAGACATTTCACATTCTTAAAATAAAGTATTGATCCTAACTGACCTAAAACAGGGAATTTTTACTAGGATTAAATGTCAGGAATTGTGAAAAACTAAGTTTAAATGTATTTGGCTAAGGTGTATGTAAACTTCCAACTTCAACTGTAGGTAGTACACAGGAGGACATTTTTCTCTGTTGAGATCATTTCCTTTTGAATTTCTAAACAAATGTAAAATGTTCCTGTTTTGATTAATTGAATAGAGTGAGTTAGGTCTGCTCTATACCAAATTAGCATACCCCCTGTGTCCCTTCTCTGTTTCACACCTAGTAGTTTGTTGGATGGGACTACCAGCTCTCTGTAGAGGGCAACCAGTGGGTCCATCTCCTCTATACCATGTTTCTTGTAGGATGACAATGTCTGTATTTCTGATTTATTTGGTGAAGTCCAGGTGCCTGCTCTTTAGGCCAAAGGCAGATGACCTCAGGCCTTGGATATTCTCTCTCTCTCTCTCTCTCTCTCTCTCTCTCTCTCTCTCTCTCTCTCTCTCTCTCTCTCTCTCTCTCTCTCTCTCGCAACATCATTTATGTGATGACAAGAGCTCTCAAAACTCTCCCTGACTAATACTGCTTCATCTCTCTGTCTTGCTCTCTCTCCCTCTCTCCCTGTCTCATCCCTCTCTCTCTGTTTCATCCCTCTCTCCCTGTCTCATCCCTCTCTCTCTGTTTCATCCCACTCTCCCTCCGTCTTTCCCTGTCTCATCCCTCTCTCCCCATCTCATCCTTCTCTCCCTGTCTCATCCCGCTCTCCCTGTCTCATACCTCTCCCTCTGTCTCATCCCTCTCTCTCTGTCTCATCCCTCTATCCCTCTCCCTGTCTCATCCCTCTCTCCCTGCCTCATCCCTCTATCCCTGTCTCATCCTTCTCTCCCTGTCTCATCCCTCTCCCCCTGTCTCATCCCTCTCTCTCTGTCTCATCCCTCTCTCTGTCTCATCCCTGTCTCATCCCTCTCTCTCTGTCTCATCCCTGTCTCATCCCTCTCTCTCTGTCTCATCCCTCTATCATCCCTCTCTCCCTGTCTCATCCCTCTCTCTGTCTCATCCCTGTCTCTCTGTCTCATCCCCATCTCATCCCACTCTCTCTGTCTCATCCCTCTCTCTCTGTCTCATCCCTGTCTCATCCCTCTCTCTCTGTCTCATCCCTCTATCATCCTCTCTCTCTCTCTCATCCCTCTCTCTCTGTCTCATCCCTCTCTCCCTGTCTCATCCGTCTCTCCCTGTCTCATCCCTCTCTCTCTGTCTCATCCCTCTCTCCCTGTCTCATCCCTCTCTCTCTGTCTCATCCCTGTCTCATCCCTCTCTCCCCGTCTCATCCCTCTCTCCCTGTCTCATCCCTCTCTCCCTCTCAAACCTCTCTCTCTGTCTCATCCCTGTCTCATCCCTCTCTCCCTGTCTCATCCCTCTGTCTCTGTCTCATTCCTCTCTCCCTGTCTCATCCCTCTCTCCCTGTCTCATCCCTCTCTCTCTGTCTCATCCCTCTCTCTCTCTCTCTCTCTGTCTCATCCCTCTCTCCCTCTATCCCTGTCTCATCCCTCTCTCCCTCTATCCCCGTCTCATCCCTCTATCCCTCTCCCCGTCTCATCCCTCTCTCCCTGTCTCATCCCTCTCTCCCTCTATCCCTGTCTCATCCCTCTATCCCTCTCCCCCTGTCTCATCCCTATCTCCCTGTCTCATCCCTCTATCCCTGTCTCATCCCTCTATCCCTGTCTCATCCCTCTATCCCTCTCTCCCTGTCTCATCCCTCTCCCCCTATCTCATCCCTCTCTCCCTGTCTCATCCCTCTCTCCCTGTCTCATCCCTCTCTCCCTGTCTCATCTCTCTCTCTGTCCCATCCCTCTCTCCCTGTCTCATCCCTCTCTCCCTCTATCCCTCTCTGTCTCGTCCCTCTCTCATCCCCCTCTCTCTGTCTCATCCCTCTCTCTCTGTCTCATCCCTCTCTCTCTCTCATCCCTCTCTCCCTCTATCCCTGTCTTATCCCTCTCTCCCTGTCTCATCCCTCTCTCTGTCTCATCCCTGTGTCATCCCTCTCTCCCTGTCTCATCCCTCTCTCTCTGTCTCATCCCTCGTTCCCTCTCCCCGTCTCATCCCTCTCTCCCCGTCTCATTCCTCTCTCCCTGTCTCATCTCTCTCTCCCTGTCTCATCCCTCTATCCCTCTCCCCGTCTCATCCCTCTCTCTCTGTTTCATCCCTCTCTCCCTCCGTCTTTCCCTGTCTCATCTCTCTCTCCCCATCTCATCCTTCTCTCCCTGTCTCATCCCGCTCTCCCTGTCTCATACTTCTCCCTCTGTCTCATCCCTCTCTCTCTGTCTCATCCCTCTATCCCTCTCCCTGTCTCATCCCTCTCTCCCTGCCTCATCCCTCTCTCCCTGTCTCATCCCTCTCCCCCTGTCTCATCCCTCTCTCTCTGTCTCATCCCTCTCTCTGTCTCATCCCTGTCTCGTCCCTCTCTCTCTGTCTCATCCCTGTCTCATCCCTCTCTCTCTGTCTCATCCCTCTATCATCCCTCTCTCCCTGTCTCATCCCTCTCTCTGTCTCATCCCTGTCTCTCTGTCTCATCCCGTCTCATCCCACACTCTCTGTCTCATCCCTCTCTCTCTGTCTCATCGCTGTCTCATCCCTCTCTCTCTGTCTCATCCCTCTATCATCCCTCTCTCTCTCATCCCTCTCTCTCTGTCTCATCCCTCTCTCCCTGTCTCATCCCTCTCTCCCTGTCTCATCCCTCTCTCTCTGTCTCATCCCTGTCTCATCCCTCTCTCCCCGTCTCATCCCTCTCTCCCTGTCTCATCCCTCTCTCCCTCTCATCCCTCTCTCTCTGTCTCATCCCTGTCTCATCCCTCTCTCCCTGTCTCATCCCTCTGTCTCTGTCTCATTCCTCTCTCCCTGTCTCATCCCACTCTCCCTGTCTCATCCCTCTCTCTCTGTCTCATCCCTCTCTCTCTCTCTGTCTCATCCCTCTCTCCCTCTATCCCTGTCTCATCCCTCTCTCCCTCTATCCCCGTCTCATCCCTCTATCCCTCTCCCCGTCTCATCCCTCTCTCCCTGTCTCATCCCTCTCTCCCTGTCTCATCCCTCTATCCCTGTCTCATCCCTCTATCCCTCTCCCCCTGTCTCATCCCTCTCTCCCTGTCTCATCCCTCTCTCCCTGTCTCATCCCTCTCTCCCTGTCTCATCCCTCTCTCCCTGTCTCATCCCTCCATCCCTGTCTCATCCCTCTATCCCTCTCCCCCTGTCTCATCCCTCTCCCCCTGTCTCATCCCTCTCTCCCTGTCTCCTCCCTCTCTCCCTGTCTCATCCCTCTCTCCCTCTATCCCTCTCTCTCTGTCTCGTCCCTCTCTCTCTGTCTCATCCCTCTCTCTCTCTCTCATCCCTCTCTCCCTCTATCCCTGTCTTATCCCTCTCTCCCTGTCTCATCCCTCTCTCTGTCTCATCCCTGTGTCATCCCTCTCTCCCTGTCTCATCCCTCTCTCTCTGTCTCATCCCTCG
The DNA here is from genome assembly GCF_964263955.1 of Coregonus lavaretus. Taxonomy (NCBI): domain Eukaryota; kingdom Metazoa; phylum Chordata; class Actinopteri; order Salmoniformes; family Salmonidae; genus Coregonus; species Coregonus lavaretus. The sequence continues at coordinate 5,576,966 of NC_140016.1, forward strand.
TTCCCTCTCCCCGTCTCATCCCTCTCTCCCCGTCTCATCCCTCTCTCCCTGTCTCATCCCTCTCTCCCTCTCCCCGTCTCATCGTTCTCTCCCTGTCTCATCCCGCTCTCCCTGTCTCATCCCTCTCTCTGTCTCATCCCTCTCTCATCCCCCTCTCTCTGTCTCATCCTTCTCTCCCTGTCTCATCCCTCTCTCTGTCTCATCCCTCTCTCATCCCTCTCTCTCTGTCTCACCCCCGCTCTCTCTGTCTCATCCCTCTCTATGTCTCATCCCTGTCTCATCCTTCTCTCTCTGTCTCATCCCTCTATCCCTGTCTCATCCCTCTATTCCTCTCCCCCTGTCTCATCCCTCTCTCTTTCTCTCTGTCTCATCCCTCTCTCCCTCTATCCCTGTCTCATCCCCCTCTCTCTGTCTCATCCCTCTCTCTGTCTCATCCCTCTATCCCTCTCCCTGTCTCATCCCTCTCCCTGTCTCATCCCTCTCTCTCTGTCTCATCCCTGTCTCATCTCTCTCTCTCTCATCCCTCTCTCGCTGTCTCATCCCTGTCTCATCCCTCTCTCTCTGTCTCATCCCTCTCTCCCTGTCTCATCCCTCTCTCCCTGTCTCATCCCTCTCTCCCTGTCTCATCCCTCTCTTTCTGTCTCATCCCTCTCTCTCTGTCTCATCCCTCTCTCCCTCTCTGTCTCATCCCTCTCTCCCTCTCTGTCTCATCCCTCTCTCCCTCTCTCCCTGTCTCATCCCTCTCTCACTGTCTCATCCCTCTCTCCCTGTCTCACCTCACTCCATCAGTGAGGAGCAATGCTTATGGATGGATGGGGGGATGTAGGAATGGAGGGATGAGGGAGGGGATGGGGGAGGGGGAGCTAGGACTGGGGAAGGGACATCGCCTTGCCTGTTTATCTTCTCGCTAGTAAGACACACAGCCATCCCACCAACACTCTGTGTGTGTGTGTCTTCCTGTGTGTGTCTTCCTGTGTGTGTCTTCCTGTGTGTGTCTGCCTGTGTGTGTCCTGCCTGTGTG
>NC_140016.1:5578186-5593186 GCF_964263955.1 Coregonus lavaretus
GCTATTGTCTTGTTGGTACAGATGAAGGTCAGAGAGCAGGCTGACATTCAAATTGAAATATTAAAGAACAGGCAGGTGTGGGTGTGTGTGTGTCTGAGGCTTCAGACTGATGATGGATGGGCTTGAATGCTGTTAGGGCCTGCAGAGTTCACACTGTGTGTCTGTCTGGGTGTGTCTGTCTGGGTGTGTCTGTCTGGGTGTGTCTGTCTGGGTGTGTCTGTCTGGGTGTGTCTGTCTGGGTGTGTCTGTCTGGGTGTGTCTGTCTGGGTGTGTCTGTCTTGGTGTGTCAGGAGTGGAGCAGCAGATGACCTGTGTTACAAAAAGACTATCTCGCTTAAGGTGTTATTATGAGCTAATGTAGAGGCACAGATTAAATATCGTGGTCGTCTAGGAACAAGGCCAGAAACCAGATAATAGCATCATACACATTTCAGGGCAGTTACAGGGAAACTAGTTGTGATATTGCTATTGGCTGAGCAGAGAAGTTGACTGAGGGGGTGTGTTGTGCCATTGTTGTTGGAGCATCATGAATGGAGTTTTGTGAACAATCAAGTTTGTTGAAATCTCGTATCAAATATTCAAAGATATAAAGAATTCTGATGATTTACATTTCCTGAAGTAAACACAACTCCATGTATATTCTACGAAAAATGTACACAATCACCCATCCCCCCGTTAGGATACGTTAGAGTGTATTAGAGGATGCAGTACTGCATCTGTTCAGGGAATTGATTGTCTTTTACTGAGATCTATATAGCCTCACACATATCATATTCCAGCACCATTGGCGCCTGTATGTATGGGGCTCTTCTGCAGAGCAGAGCTAACTCGCTGACTTACTGACTGTGTGTGAGTGCAACCTCATAAATAACAGAGGGGAGAGGAGAGGAGAGGAGAGGAGAGGAGAGGAGAGGAGAGGAGAGGAGAGGAGAGGAGAGGAGAGGAGAGGAGAGGAGAGGAGAGGAGAGGAGAGGAGAGGAGAGGAGAGGAGAGGAGAGGAGAGGAGAGGAGAGGAGAGGAGTTCTGTACTGGGAAAGAATAGAGCTTGGCATGTAACAAGGGCATTCACCACGCCCTATCTCTATCTCTCACTCTCCCAGAAGCCCCATAATAGCATCATCCACATTTCAGGGCATTAACATGCTTTTTTTCTGTACTATTGAAGGTTTGTTTTCTATACAGAAAATTCATGATGGAAACAACCCCCCCCCCCCTACATCGCTATGCAGAGATGAGGCTGTAGTTACAGTGAAAAGCTGAGAGGCTCAAATCCCTGTTGAACTAAGCTCCCTGTTCGATATCAATAGGCGTATGCACTGGTTATGTCCCAAATGGCACCCTATTCCCTATATAGTGCACTACTTTTGACCAGAGCCCTATGAGCCCTGTAAATCCTAGTCAAAAGTAGTGCACTGTGTAGGCAATAGGGTTCGATTGTGGACGTAGACACTGTCTGCATGTACTCTCTGCAGGTAGTGGCCCAATGATTGCTCTTAGTGAGACGTTATTGCTGTTGAGACTACAGCCTTATATCGGGAAAACAATTACATGGAGGATGCTTTTAGTCCTTTTAGACTATGCTTGAGTCGTTTTATTATTGTTTAATATAGTTTTATTCCTGTAAGCCATGGAGATCAGAGAGAAGTAAGTGTGGATGTCTTCCCAGCCAGGTTATAGGAAATTGAAAAACATGAATTGGAACGTTGAAATAGAAAGTGTTTCTTCAGGGCAGATGCAAGGTCCTCGAAGACATGCGTGAATATAAAACAAATATGAAAATAAATGTATCATTGAATGCCTGTAGTCTGTAAAGGCACAAAGCCAGGGCCTGTATTCACAAAGTGTCTCAGAGTAGGAATACTGATCTGTCCATGCAATCATTCAAATGGGTGAATATAGAACAAACGTAAAAGGAATTCTGCAAAGGTGTTCAGCTATAGCAGCACCTTTCAACCAGCCGTAGTCTTCTGTTTTCCTCCTAACCTTCCTAGTCGTAGTCTTCTGTTTTCCTCCTAACATTCCTAGTCGTAGTCTTCTGTTTTCCTCCTAACCTTCCTAGTCGTAGTCTTCTGTTTTCCTCCTAACCTTCCCAGCTGTAGTATTCTGTTTTCCTCCTAACTTTCCCAGCTGTAGTCTTCTGTGTTCCTCCTAACCTTCCTAGTCGTAGTCTTCTGTTTTCCTCCTAACCTTCCCAGCTGTAGTCTTCTGTTTTCCTCCTAAACTTCCTAGTCGTAGTCTTCTGTTTTCCTTCTAACCTTCCTAGTCGTAGTCTTCTGTGTTCCTCCTAACCTTCCTAGTCGTAGTCTTCTGTCTTCCTCCTAATCTTCCTAGTCCTAGTCTTCTGTTTTCCTCCTAACCTTCCTAGCTGTAGTCTTCTGTTTTCCTCCTAACCTTCCCAGCTGTAGTCTTCCGTTTTCCTCCTAACCTTTCTAGTCGTAGTCTTCTGTTTTCCTCCTAACCTTCCTAGCTGTAGTCTTCTGTTTTCCTCCTAACCTTCCTAGTCGTAGTCTTCTGTTTTCCACCTAATCTTCTCAGCTGTAGTCTTCTGTTTTCCTCCTAACCTTCCCAGCTGTAGTCTTCTGTGTTCCTCCTAACCTTCCTAGTCGTAGTCTTCTGTTTTCCTCCTAACCTTCCCAGCTGTAGTCTTCTGTTTTCCTCCTAACCTTCCTAGCTGTAGTCTTCTGTTTTCCTCCTAACCTTCCTAGTCGTAGTCTTCTGTGTTCCTCCTAACCTTCCTAGTCATAGTCTTCTGTTTTCCTCCTAACCTTCCTAGTCGTAGTCTTCTGTTTTCCTCCTACCTTCCCAGCTGTAGTCTTCTGTTTTCCTCCTAACCTTCCTAGTTGTAGTCTTCTGTTTTCCTCCCAACCTTCCTAGTCGTAGTCTTCTGTGTTCCTCCTAACCTTCCCAGCTGTAGTCTTCTGTTTTCCTCCTAACCTTCCTAGTCGTATTCTTCTGTTTTCCTCCTAACCTTCCTAGACGTAGTCTTCTGTTTTCCTCCTAACCTTCCCAGCTGTAGTCTTCTGTTTTCCTCCTAACCTTCCTAGCTGTAGTCTTCTGTTTTCCTCCTAACCTTCCTAGTCGTAGTATTCTGTTTTCCTCCTAACCTTCCTAGTCGTAGTCTTCTGTTTTCCTCCTAACCTTCCTAGACGTAGTCTTCTGTTTTCCTCCTAACCTTCCTAGTCGTAGTCTTCTGTTTTCCTCCTAACCTTCCTAGTCATAGTCTTCTGTTTTCCTCCTAACCTTCCTTGTCGTAGTCTTCTGTTTTCCTCCTAACCTTCCTAGTCATAGTCTTCTGTTTTCCTCCTAACCTTCCTAGTCGTAGTCTTCTGTTTTCCTCCTAACCTTCCTAGTCGTAGTCTTCTGTTTTCCTCCTAACCTTCCTTGTCGTAGTCTTCTGTTTTCCTCCTAACCTTCCCAGCTGTAGTCTTCTGTTTTCCTCCTAACCTTCCTAGTCGTAGTCTTCTGTTTTCCTCCTAACCTTCCCAGCTGTAGTCTTCTGTGTTCCTCCTAACCTTCCTAGTCGTAGTCTTCTATTTTCTTCCTAACCTTCCTAGTCGTAGTCTTCTGTTTTCCTCCTAACCTTCCCAGCACTATGGCCTTCTTTCATTAGCTAGTGTGGCCTCAGGTTCAGAATACAGTCACATTTTATCTTGGTAAGACGTCTACTGAAAAATATCCTATTCAGTTCATATCCAGAGGCTGTGTGTGTGTCTGTGTGTGTGTTTGAGTGTGCGTGAGGGCATATCCACAGGCAGTTGAACCACTGTCAGTTTTACTGCTCGTATCAATCCTCACTGACAGCAGGTAAAAAAACAGTCTGACCCATAGGTACGTACACCCCTCTAACAAGACAGGAAAGACAATGGGCAATCATGAAACACCATTGATGATACCAATGAGATAAGTCTCAAGAACTGTCAGAAAAGACCTGAACCCAGACAGCTGTTTGTAGAGGGTCTGCTACCATCATTTCATCACTGGTAAGTCAAGTCTGATCGATTTTCGAGTTTAGTTTAGCTGTTATGCTAACCAGGTGTTAACAACAACACTACAGTAAGTTAGCCAAAATTAGCTCGCTAGATAGCTTGTAGTCTAGCTATTAGCATGTGTCGCGTGAGTTTCAAGTTTTGGGGGAGCTATTTTTTTAACCATAGAAATGCACCTTTATAACAAAGGATTGCCTCTATCATCTCATAGCAGACTAATGCAAGCCTACTATTCCTAATGTGATGAGTAGATTGGATAGTGATAATTTAGGCTAATAAGCGTTATTGGCGTAGGAATTATAGGCTATATCAGAGACGTTTCTTTCCTTTGCACTGGAAAAATGTGGCCTTTGATAAACATTTCAAGCAACTCTACTACACTTTATATGACAGGAGACATTAGCAGAATCGATGGTAGTCTAGACCAACTCTACTGACTCTGACAACAGATCAATAAAAAGTACTTTGTCTTGAATGCAACCATGTAATCTAGGCCAAAAAGGGGTCATGGCTAAAAGGGATCCAGCTTTTGTCAAATTAACGTCAAAAGTAATTTTTTGTCATTTTAGCTAACCCTAACCCTTTTCCTAACCTTAACCTAATTCTCCTAACCTGCTGCGTAAATTCTCCTAATCTGCTACGAAATGAGAAATATTACGGCACGTAGCTTAGTGGTTAAGAGCGTTGTGCCAGTAACCGAAAGGTCGCTGGTTCTAATCCCCGAGCCGACTAGGTGAAAAACCTGTTGATGTGCCCTTGAGCAAGGCACTTAACCCTAATTGCTCCTGTAAGTCGCTCTGGATAAGAGCGTCTGCTAAATGACTAAAATGGAAATGTAATTTGACAAAAGCTGGATCCCTTCTAGCCATGACCATGAAAAGGGGAGACGCAAATTGTACGATATGACGTCCATATATATCCTGGAGGACAATATTGTCCAAAAAAACTCCAGTAGGTATCATATAATAACCCAATAATAATTTGTTGAGAACTTTATTCATAATGTATGGACATTACAGCATAGGACAAAGGGCTCAATGGGATAGGACAACCTGCTGTGTTGACTATTGGTTGTTCCAGCCCAACAATTGATGTAATCTTCATATGACACTAAAACACCTGAATGAATTTATCCCAACCAAATACTTAAGAGCCCCGACGGTAAAGGTGACCTGAAGAAGTGCTACTCTAACATCATGTGTGCTTTTCATTAGTTTATATACAACTGTAGGTTCACCAGCTGACCTCTATCAAGACACCAGACTGGATTCACACTGTGAAGATGAGCAATGCTGTAGCAACATCAGCTTCTACTTTGTCCTTTTCCAGATATGAAAGGAGACATCCCTCAGTTATATGAGATCAAATCAAATCAAAGATGATGGTTGTCATATCCTGTTCTTTGGACTATCTGAATGATTCTGTTGTGCCATTTGAGTAGAGAGCACCTTCACCTTGTCATCATGACAAAAGTGCCCCCTTAAACCATACGAATATATAAAATGTAATTTGGAACGTGTAAAATACTATTGTTTATGATATTGTAAACATACTGTACTTTAATAATAGGCTATATTGTTGTGAAATGAAAGGTATTGTGTCATCTCTGCTTTGCTTTTGTCACACCCTGGCTCGGGGGACTCTTAAATGTTGAGCCAGGGTGTGGAGTTTCTGTTACATTTTCTATGCTTTTGTTCTAGATCGTTTATATCTATGTTGGCCAGGGTGGTTCCCAATCAGAGACAGCTGTAGCTCGTTGTCTCTGATTGGGGACCATACTTAGGCAGCCTTTTGGCATGTTATTTTTGTGGGATCTTGTTCCGTAAGGTTTTGTGTTGTAACCTAGGACTTCACGTATCGTTTGTTTATTGTTTTGATCGTGTGTTAAGTACAATAAAGAATGTACGCTTATCCCGCTGCGCCTTGGTCCGCTTCATCTGTCGACGACCGTGACAGAAGATCCCACCACCAGAGGACCAAGCAGCGTGCCCAGGAGGAGAAGAGGGCGATGGCTCAGGTGGGCGAATGGTGGTCATGGGAGGACATATTCGCGGGCAGAGGGCCATGGGCAAAAGTAAATGCGCCAACCGTGCCGACGACTGACACGCGAGAGGCAACCCCAATAATTTTTTGGGGGGGGGGCACACGGCGTGGACGACGGGGCTGCTGGAGGCAGCTACAGGGCGAATCGGCGGACTAGGAGAGGAGGCCACCAGGTTACGGGGGCTATTGGTCACGAGGGAGAAGGAGAGTGTAGAGGCACGGCGAGAGGAACTGGTTAGGCAGCAGAGGGAGCGGAGGTTTATGAGGAAACCCAGTCCCGCTCCTCGCACCAAGCAAGTGGTGTGTGTCACCAGTCCGGTCCGGCCCGTTCCTGATTCCCGCACAAGGCCAGTGGTGTGTGTTCCCAGTCCGGCCCGACCTGTTCCTGTCCCCCGCACCAAGCCTGTGGTGCGCGTCGTCAGCCCGGTCCGGCCTGTTCCTGCTCCCCGCACCAAGCCAGTGGTGCGCGTCGCCAGCCCGGTCCGGCCCGTTCCTGCTCCCCGCACCAAGCCAGTTGTGCGCGTCGTCAGTCCGGCACGGCCCGTGCCTGTTCCACCGGTGCCTGGTCCGGCATCGGGCAGCTGCTCCACTCCGGAGCCAGAGCCTGTCCAGTCCAGCTCTGGCCAGCGGGACCAGATCAGGGGCGCTACGGGGAGGTGGAGAGAGAGTGGTGGTCACGCCCGGAGCCGGATCCGCCTCCGAGGCGGAATGCACACCCGGCCCCTACCCTCTTGTGTTTGGTGGGCGCGGTCGCAGTCCGCGCCTTTGGGGGGGGGGGGGGGGTACTGTCACGCCCTGGCTCTGGGGACTCTTAAATGTTGAGCCAGGGTGTGGATTTTCATTGTTTCGTTTTCTATGTTTTTCGTTCTAGATCGTTTATATCTATGTTGGCCAGGGTGGTTCCCAATCAGAGACAGCTGTAGCTCGTTGTCTCTGATTGGGGACCATACTTAGGCAGCCTTTTGGCATGTTAGTTTTGTGGGATCTTGTTCCGTAAGGTTTTGTGTTATAACCTAGGACTTCACATATCGTTTGTTTATTGTTTTGATCGTGTGTTAAGTACAATAAAGAATGTACGCTTATCAGGCTGCGCCTTGGTCCGCTTCATCTGTCGACGACTGTGACAGCTTTGCCCCATTGAATAAAACATTATTTCTTATAGCCTGACTATTTTATTTATTCACAATTTAAACACATTTAGCGTAGACAATGTAATTGTTGTGGTGGTCTTAGGAAAACCATCTTCATTATCACAGTGGCACTTCGAAGTGCCACTCACCTTCTGGGAGAAAAGTATCTGGCATTGAACTTGGTAGTAGTAGTTGTGTGTATGTTTTAAGCTAATGATCCCATCATCTCCTGCTTCCAAGGGTTGGATTTGCACTAAACAATTTCAATGTAAGCACAAGGCATGTACACAATTCATTATAATGATTAGCCTCATACACATTGTCTACTGGTATAGGTTTTACATTGAGAACATATAGCGGAACAATATGTAAACAATGTGTGAGTTAAGCTATTATCTGCTTCAGATGCACAATGTCAAGGGCTGCATTGCAAATGCCCATAAGGCTAATGCCATCATACTGTAGGACAGTGGTTCACAACTCCGATCCTCGAGTACCCCCAACAGCCCAACTCCGATCCTCGAGTACCCCCAACAGCCCAACTCCGATCCTCGAGTACCCCCAACAGCCCAACTCCGATCCTCGAGTACCCCCAACAGCCCAACTCCGATCCTCGAGTACCCCCAACAGCCCAACTCCGGTCCCCGAGTACCCCCAACAGCCCAACTCCGATCCTCGAGTACCCTCAACAGCCCAACTCCGATCCTCGAGTACCCTCAACAGCCCAACTCCGATCCTCCAGTACCCCCAACAGCCCAACTCCGATCCTCGAGTACCCTCAACAGCCCAACTCCGATCCTCCAGTACCCTCAACAGCCCAACTCCGGTCCTCCAGTTCCCCCAACAGTACAGTGTATTGTAGCCACGGACAAACACACCTGATTCAACTTGTCAACTAATCATCAGGCCCTCTGAGTTGAATCAGGTATGTTTGCTCGGGGCTACAACAAAAATGTGTGCTTTTGGGCGTACTGGAGGACTGGAGTTGGGCGTACTGGAGGACTGGAGTTGGGCTGTTGGGCGTACTGGAGGACTGGAGTTGGGCTGTTGGGCGTACTGGAGGACTGGAGTTGGGCTGTTGGGGGTACTGGAGGACTGGAGTTGGGCGTACTGGAGGACTGGAGTTGGGCTGTTGGGCGTACTGGAGGACTGGAGTTGGGCTGTTGGGTGTACTGGAGGACTGGAGTTGGGCTGTTGGGGGTACTGGAGGACTGGAGTTGGGCTGTTGGGCGTACTGGAGGACTGGAGTTGGTAACCACTGCTGTAGACCTATGGCTGCATTGGCATTGCATGACATCATCAGCTGCTAAATGGGTTCACTAAAGGTCATGTTCATTTCATAATACAACAAAGAAACAGACAAATGACAGATGGATTCCCTTCCCCTCTTTATTGTAGGGTTGTGATCTGTTAATAATCAATATCGACACTAGTTCATCTTGAATAATAAATAGTTAACAAGTTTAAATACTTAACTTCAAAGAATCAATACTATTTCATATAATTTCAAAGTGTACAAGTAAGCTAACTCATATGTAAAGGTTAGACATTTTAGTAACAAAAGTAGGCTATTATTACTAAAGCATAATTTCATGTGAACAAAAAAAAGTCAATACCAGAGGTGTCCAACCTCGCTCCACTGATCCCTGAACTACTGGGTGAGCAGACTTCAACCTCGCTCCACTGATCCCTGAACTACTGGGTGAGCAGACTTCAACCTCGCTCCACTGATCCCTGACCTACTGGGGGAGCAGACTTCTATTCCAGCCCAGCAACAGCACACTTGATTATTAACATTTACATTACATTTTAGTCATTTAGCAGACGCTCTTATCCAGAGCGACTTACAGTTAGTGAGTGCATACATTTTTATTTTTTATACTGGAATCGAACCCACAACCCTGGCGTTGCAAATGCCATGCTCTACCAATTAACTAATTAGGTTTGATACATTGAATCAGGTGTGTTGGTGCTGGGCTGGATCAGAAGCCTGCACACACCCAGCAGGGTTGGCCTGCTCCAGTTGTAATAGGTTTATACATTGTGTGTGACTTTTAAACTGTATTTTTGCTCACAAAATGTGCTAACATAGGTACACATTAGTGTAGGCTGCTGAGGGGAGGAACGGCTCATAATAATGGCTGGAACGGAGCGAATGGAATGGCATCAAACACATGGGAACCATGTGTTTGATGTATTTGATACCATTCCACTGATTCCGCTCCAGCCATTACCATGAGCCCGTCCTCCCCAATGAAGGTGCCACCAACCTCCTGTGGTACAAATATAATCCATGGTATACAAGGATGTACACTGATTCTCTTGGGACATTCATTGGGAGCTCTTCATCTGCAGACAGGGTTTCACAGTGCTCTGAATCTGAGTCGCTAGGGACTGGAACTGGAGAATACTTTCATAATGTCCTCCCATAAAGGTACCTGTCCAGAGTAGCCTACTCTCCCTTCTCTGACAGCTGGAACTGCTAGCTAATCCTTTCACCCTCTTCCATGGCTGTTAGCTAGCTACCTAGCTACAAATGCATTTAGAATTACAACGATAAATAGATCAAGATAGCTAGCTAACTAGCTAATATGAAGTTAGCAAGCTGGTGATATTTATTTCACTTTGCTAGCTATACAGGATGTAAAGGTTAGCTAACTAGCTAACATTACGTTAGCAGCTCATTTGAGTTAGCCTGCACTGCACACTAAGTTACTGTAGCAAGCTAGCTAGCTAATTATACATTTTTTATCATTTCAAAATATATTTACTTACTTGAATAGGTTCTCCCACTGCCTCCCATTTTCTGGGTCCTTAGAAAAACCAAATAATGGGCAATCTTCCGGAAGTTTCCGGTGGTAGCAAAACGCAGCCAGCCATGTGGACGATTGGAGAACTTCCAACAGACTGACTGTGGTCTTCCAACGTGGTGCCTGATGCAGTTACTAGATGATTTGTGAAGCAACTGCAAGCCTCTATGGGGACAGCCGAATAACCATTTTAGGTTCTAGATTTTTCTAAGAGTGTTGAGAATAGGGTGTCATTTGGGACAGAGCCTTAGTGTTTCCTCTGCCTCTTAACACCTTGCTGCCTCCCTCAGGGGAGAGACGTACCTCTCTGACTCATAACCACTGAGACTAAACATGGAGGGAATAGTGTGTGTGTGAGAGAGAGAGAAAAAGAGAGAGAGAGAGAATCTGTGTGTACAGTGCATTCGGAAAGTATTCCCTTTACGTTTTCCACATGTTGTTATGTTACAGCCTTATTCTAAAATGGATTAAATACATTTTTTTCCCTCATCAATCTACACACAGTACCCCATAATGACAAAGCAAAAACAGGTTTTTAGACATTTTTGCAAATGTATAAAAAATAAAAAACAGAAATACCTTATTTACATAAGTATTCAGACCCTTCGCTATGAGACTTTAAATTGAGCTCAGGTGCATCCTGTTTCCATTGATCATCCTTGATGTTTCTATAACTTGATTGGAGTCTACCTGTGGTAAATTAAATTGATTGGACATGATTAGGAAAGGCACATACCTGTCTATATAAGGTCCCACAGTTGACAGTGCATGTCAGAGCAAAAACCAAGCCATGAGGTCGAAAGGAATTGTCCGTAGAGCTCTGAGACAGGATTGTGTTGAGGCACAGATCTGGGGAAGGGTACCAAAACATTTCTGCAGCATTGAAGGTCCCCAAGAACACAGTGGCCTCCATCATTCTTAAATGGAAGAAGTTTGGAACCACCAAGACTCTTCCTAGAGCTGGCCGCCCGGCCAAACTGAGAAATCAGGGAGGTGACCAAGAACCCGATGGTCACTCTGACAGAGCTCCAGAGTTCCTCTGTGGAGATGGGAGAACTTTCCAGAAGGACAACCATCTCTGCAGCACTCCACCCATCAAGTCTCTGAATGTCCTTGAGTGGCCCAGCCAGAGCCCAGAATTGAACCCGATCGAACATCTCTGGAGAAACCTGAAAATAGCTGTGCAGCGACGCTCCCCATCCAACCTGACAGAGCTTGAGAGGATCTGAAGAGAAGAATGGGTGAAACTCCCCAAATACAGCTGTGCCAAGCTTATAGTGTCATACCCAAGAAGACTCGAGGCTGTAATCGCTGCCAAAGGTGCTTCAATAAAGTACTGAGTAAAGGGTCTGAATATTTATGTAAATGTGATATTTCCGTTTTTTATTTTTAATAAAAAACTCCATATTAATGCCCATGATTTTGGAATGAGATGTCCATGTAGAGTACTTCATCCATCACGCACGCACACGCACACGCACGCACTCACACACACACACACACACACACACACACACACACACACACACACACACACACACACACACACACACTCAAAGAGGCTCAGTAATGAAAGGTCAGTGATGCTGCCCCCCCCCCACATACTGTGGAAGATGTCTTGATGACATTAGAAGAGAGGGCTATGGTCATTTTGTCAGGGTTTGTCTATTCAGGAACAGGTCTGTTTGATTATACATCTGTCAGTGTAGGCCGATGGAGCGTTTGCTAATAATGACGTATTGTGTGAGGATTCTCTTGTCACAACAGTTTATTCACATCTATGATAATTGATGAATTCAACATGTGAGTCATTTTTGAACTATAGCCTGCAGTCTCTATCTACTTCTGTCACTTCAGTTATGGAAATCAGGTGTTAGGAGAATTTTGCTCATTCAAGATGAAACTCAATGTTGTGTGTGTGTGTGTGTGTGTGTGTGTGTGTGTGTGTGTGTGTGTGTGTGTGTGTGTGTGTGTGTGTCTACACGTGTCTTCTCCAGGTGGTCCATCCAGGTGGTCTTCGTCCCACTGTGACTGCAAGAGCCACAAGAGCGAGCGCGAGGGAGAGAGTGGCACTTCTTTGAACGAGCTCTCTACTTCCTGCTCCGAGACCCAATCAGAAGCCAGCTCCCCTCAGGGCACCATCATCTGTGGGCCTGTCAGCCGACAGCCTCACCCCATCGCCCAGACCCTGGACCGGCCACTGAAGAAAGGTGTGGGTGTACCTCTCCTCTTGTACCTCCTGTTTTGCGCCTTTCCCCTTGGGTGACCTTGGGTGACCTTGAGTGTTTTGAAAGGCGCCTGTCAAATAAAATCTCTTGTTCTTCTTCTCCTCCCACTCCTCCCTAAAGGTCCCGTTCAGCTGCTCCAGCCGTCGGAGGTGAGGAGGAAGACGGACCTGCTCCGGGTGAAGACCATGGGGATCAGGGAGCACAGGGAGGCTGCAGCCAAGAGGAAAGCCAACAAGGAGAAGTTAACACCGGAGCAGGAGCTGGAGAGGTGCATCCAGGACTTCCACAGGATCAGGATTCCTGACCGCTTCCCGGAGAGGAAGTACATGTGGCAACAAGAGCTGCTGAGGAAGTACCGTCTCTAAGGAGAGGGAGGGAGGGAGGGGGAAGGGGAAGTGGAAGAGGGAGGGGGGGAGAGGGGGGAGGGAGGGAGAAGGGGAAGTGGAAGAGGGAGAGAGGGAGGGAGAAGGGGGAGGGAGGGAGAAGGGGAAGTGGAAGAGGGAGAGAGGGAGGGAGAAGGGGGAGGGAGGGAGAAGGGGAAGTGGAAGAGGGAGGGGGGGAGAAGGGGGAGGGAGGGAGAAGGGGAAGTGGAAGAGGGAGGGAGGGAGAAGGGGGAGGGAGGGAGGGAGAAGGGGAAGAGGGAGGGGGGAGGTGGGGAGGGAGGTAGGTAGGGAGGTAGGTAGGTAGGTAGGGAGGGAGGGAGGTAGGGAGGGGGGGTAGGGAGGGAGGTGGGGAGGGAGGTGGGGAGGTAGGGATAGAAATCAAATCAAATGTTATTGGTCACATGCGCCGAATACAACAGGTGTAGACTTTACAGTGAAATGCTTACTTACAAGCCCTTAACCAACAATGCAGAGTTAAAAAGTAAGACAAAATATTTGCTAAATAAAAAAAGAAAGAGTAACACAATAAAATAACAATAACGAGGCTATATACAGGAAGTACCAGTACTGAGTCAATGTGCGGGGTTACCAGGTAGTAATGAGGCTATATACAAGGAGTACCAGTACTGAGTCAATGTGCAGGGTTACCAGGTAGTAATGAGGCTATATACAAGGAGTACCAGTACTGAGTCAATGTGCAGGGTTACCAGGTAGTAATGAGACTATATACAAGGAGGACCAGTACTGAGTCAATGTGCAGGGTTACCAGGTAGTAATGAGGCTATATACAAGGAGTACCAGTACTGAGTCAATGTGCAGGGTTACCAGGTAGTAATGAGGCTATATACAAGGAGTACCAGTACTGAGTCAATGTGCAGGGTTACCAGATAGTAATGAGGCTATATACAAGGAGTACCAGTACTGAGTCAATGTGCAGGGGTACGAGGTAGTTGAGGTAATACAGTATGTACATGTGGGTAGGGGTAAAAGTGACTAGGCAATCAGGAAATAGTAACACAATAAAAACAACGAGGCTGTGTAGAAGGGACAGGAGAGAGAACGAAAGAGGGATGGAGGGAGGGAGGGAGGGCTCCATTTACTGATAGACTGCAGCACTCTCAAAGACAATCATGTACTGTACTAGAGAAAATGAAGAAATCAAGGACACTGTATTGCAGAACACAGCATGTATTGTATTGCCAGCGTGTACAGGAGAACACAGTGAATCTAGCACAAAACCAGGCCACATTTGTCAAGGGTTTGTGATGTGTGCACAGTGTCCTTTTGTGATATGCACTTGTGTTAACCAGGTCACATCTGTTGGGGTTCAAATCCCGGTCACTGCAGGGGACACTATAGCCCCACTCCCTGTGGGGAAAGTCATGGTTAGCCTGTTGAGCTAAAGGCTACTTCACCTGTTCAAGCAACGAACCAACCTCAGGGGCAATGGGATACACCGCAATCAGCTCACCAAGCTCCATCACCATCACAAGCTCCATCACACATGTGCAGTTACAGCTAGCTAACGCTTGATGTGGAATGAGTTGGTAGCCATAGTGTCAGTGTTTTCTATGGATGTATCAGTATGTATGGGTTCTGTACAGAAGGAAAAGACTATCGCTGTAACTCTGGTTCACAGTTAGCCACAGTGTGTCTATGGATGTATCAGAATGGTTCTGTGGTTCTGTGTCAGGCGGAACCATCACAGAATATGTCACATCTCTTTATTGTACTACAACAACAGCACTGCATGTCATTTCACCCCAGAAGACTATAATGTCAGTAATATGGTATGAGCCTCATCAAATAGATGCTGTTAATTTATTATGTGTGGTGTATAAATCCAAGGGTGCATCCGTAGTTGCACCCTATTCCCTATGTAGTGCACTATATAGGGAATAGGGTGCCATTTGGGACATAACCCAATACTGTATGTCGTGGTGACTGAGTGAGGCCAACTTCATGGAGGAGAGCACTGCCTAGATTTTCTGTTCGCTATTGTAAACATTCTTGTCTGAATTTGTCAATATGTAATTTATGTATAGTATAGGCAAACATGAAGGTAGGCTGCAGTACATAATGATGACGGGTATTCAAAGATCCCCTGATTGTAAGTGTGCAAAAACTCTATTAAATGAGTTGAAAATGCAATTACTTGTGTGTCTCTACTGACTCTTTGACAGCATTGCTGACTGAATTGAACGGGTGACTGTGCAGTTGTGTTTCTAGGATCAAAAAATGAAACAAGTACAGGGTTATGTCTCAAATGGCACCCTATTCCCTCTACAGTGCACTACTTTTGACCACTCTTGTCGAAAGTATTGTATAATAGGGTGTCTTTTCACAGCACAGGTCTAATTTATTTCAGAACTTATTTTCAGAGTTATATTCCCTCTCATCCTCTCGCTACCCCTCTCACT
>NC_140016.1:5598186-5734748 GCF_964263955.1 Coregonus lavaretus
AGTCTAGTAGTAGTAGTCTAGTAGTAGTCTGGTAGTAGTCTGGTAGTAGTCTAGTAGTAGTCTAGTAGTAGTAGCCTGGTAGCAGTCTAGTAGTAGTAGTCTGGTAGTAGTCTAGTAGTAGTCTGGTAGTAGTCTAGTAGTAGTCTAGTAGTAGTCTAGTAGTAGTAGCCTGGTAGTAGTCTAGTAGTAGTCTAGTAGTAGCCTGGTGGTAGTCTAGTAGTAGTAGTCTAGTAGTAGTAGCCTGGTAGTAGTCTAGTAGTAGCCTGGTGGTAGTCTAGTAGTAGTCTAGTAGTAGTCTAGTAGTAGTCTAGTAGTAGTCTAGTAGTAGTCTAGCAGTAGTCTAGTAGTAGTAGCCTGGTAGTAGTCTAGTAGTAGTAGCCTGGTAGTAGTCTGGTAGTAGTCTAGTAGTAGTCTAGTAGTAGTCTCGTTCACTCATGAACAGTTTTCCAACAGGTCTGATTTATAACGAGAAACATGCGAATGTATAGCCTGCGCCAAGTTTATGAATCTCAATATTTTTTTGTGCCTGTGTAGTCTTTTCAGGAATGGCGCACCAAGATATTTAATGTAGAATTTACGCAATGGATATAAATGAGGCCGCAGGGCTCTGGTCAAAAGTAGTGCACTACATAGGGGACATACAGCCTAGCTAGTAGTAGAGACAGGCATGATCAGACCCACAGCCTGTGGGCACTACCGGAGGCTTTACAGTGGCCTTATTCTGCCAAGTCAGATGTGTGAACTTATCAACGGAGGGGATTCAAATGAGACCAGAGGAGGAAATGACACAAATAAGAATAGAGGGACAGGAGGATGGAGGGAGGGATGGAGGGGTGGAGGGAAGGAGGGAAGGAGGGAAGGAGGGAAGGAGGAATGTCACAATTACCCCCAAAAGAAAACAGTCTGAAGCCAGCATGGTGGGATGTCCCACAGCTGAATATACCAGAGAACAGCTGCAGGCAGAGAGAGAGATACAGCAACACTGAATATACCAGAGAACAGCTGCAGGTACAGAGATACAGTAACACTGAATATACCAGAGAACAGCTGCAGGCAGAGAGAGAGATACAGCAACACTGAATATACCAGAGAACAGCTGCAGGTACAGAGATACAGTAACACTGAATATACCAGAGAACAGCTGCAGGTACAGAGATACAGTAACACTGAATATACCAGAGAACAGCTGCAGGCAGAGAGAGAGAGACAGTAACACGGAATATACCAGAGAACAGCTACAGGCAGAGAGAGAGATACAGCAACACTGAATATACCAGAGAACAGCTACAGGCAGAGAGACACAGTAACACTGAATATACCAGAGAACAGCTGCAGGCAGAGAGAGAGATACAGCAACACTGAATATACCAGAGAACAGCTGCAGGTAGAGAGATACAGCAACACTGAATATACCAGAGAACAGCTGCAGGTAGAGAGATACAGCAACACTGAATATACCAGAGAACAGCTGCAGGTAGAGAGATACAGCAACACTGAATATACCAGAGAACAGCTGCAGGCAGAGAGACACAGTAACACTGAATATACCAGAGAACAGCTGCAGTCAGAGAGACACAGTAACACTGAATATACCAGAGAACAGCTGCAGGTACAGAGATACAGCAACACTGAATATACCAGAGAACAGCTGCAGGTAGAGAGATACAGCAACACTGAATATACCAGAGAACAGCTGCAGGCAGAGAGATACAGCAACACTGAATATACCAGAGAACAGCTGCAGGTAGAGAGATACAGCAACATTGAATATACCAGAGAACAGCTACAGGTAGAGAGACACAGTAACACTGAATATACCAGAGAACAGCTGCAGGTAGAGAGACACAGTAACACTGAATATACCAGAGAACAGCTACAGGCAGAGAGACACAGCAACACTAAATATACCAGAGAACAGCTGCAGGCAGAGAGAGAGATACAGCAACACTGAATATACCAGAAAACAGCTGCAGGTACAGAGATACAGTAACACTGAATATACCAGAGAACAGCTACAGGTAGAGAGACACAGCAACACTGAATATACCAGAGAACAGCTACAGGTAGAGAGACACAGCAACACTGAATATACCAGAGAACAGCTGCAGGTACAGAGATACAGCAACACTGAATATACCAGAGAACAGCTGCAGGTAGAGAGATACAGCAACACTGAATATACCAGAGAACAGCTGCAGGTACAGAGATACAGCAACACTGAATATACCAGAGAACAGCTGCAGGTACAGAGATACAGCAACACTGAATATACCAGAGAACAGCTGCAGGTAGAGAGATACAGCAACACTGAATATACCAGAGAACAGCTGCAGGTACAGAGATACAGCAACACTGAATATACCAGAGAACAGCTGCAGGTAGAGAGATACAGCAACACTGAATATACCAGAGAACAGCTGCAGGTAGAGAGATACAGCAACACTGAATATACCAGAGAACAGCTGGAGGCAGAGAGATACAGCAACACTAAATATACCAGAGAACAGCTGCAGGTACAGAGATACAGCAACACTGAATATACCAGAGAACAGCTGCAGGTAGAGAGATACAGCAACACTGAATATACCAGAGAACAGCTGCAGGTACAGAGATACAGCAACACTGAATATACCAGAGAACAGCTGCAGGCAGAGAGAGAGATACAGCAACACTGAATATACCAGAAAACAGCTGCAGGTACAGAGATACAGTAACACTGAATATACCAGAGAACAGCTACAGGTAGAGAGACACAGCAACACTGAATATACCAGAGAACAGCTACAGGTAGAGAGACACAGCAACACTGAATATACCAGAGAACAGCTACAGGTAGAGAGACACAGCAACACTGAATATACCAGAGAACAGCTACAGGCAGAGAGACACAGCAACACTGAATATACCAGAGAACAGCTACAGGCAGAGATACAGCAACACTGAATATACCAGAGAACAGCTGCAAGCAGAGAGACACAGTAACACTGAATATACCAGAGAACAGCTGCAGGCAGAGAGATACAGCAACACTGAATATACCAGAGAACAGCTACAGGCAGAGAGACACAGTAACACTGAATATACCAGAGAACAGCTGCAGGCAGAGAGAGAGATACAGCAACACTGAATATACCAGAGAACAGCTGCAGGTAGAGAGATACAGCAACACTGAATATACCAGAGAACAGCTGCAGGTAGAGAGATACAGCAACACTGAATATACAGGAGAACAGCTGCAGGTAGAGAGATACAGCAACACTGAATATACCAGAGAACAGCTGCAGGCAGAGAGACACAGTAACACTGAATATACCAGAGAACAGCTGCAGGCAGAGAGACACAGTAACACTGAATATACCAGAGAACAGCTGCAGGCAGAGAGATACAGCAACACTGAATATACCAGAGAACAGCTGCAGGTAGAGAGATACAGCAACACTGAATATACCAGAGAACAGCTGCAGGCAGAGAGATACAGCAACACTGAATATACCAGAGAACAGCTGCAGGTAGAGAGATACAGCAACACTGAATATACCAGAGAACAGCTACAGGTAGAGAGACACAGTAACACTGAATATACCAGAGAACAGCTGCAGGTAGAGAGACACAGTAACACTGAATATACCAGAGAACAGCTGCAGGTACAGAGATACAGTAACACTGAATATACCAGAGAACAGCTGCAGGCAGAGAGAGAGAGACAGTAACACGGAATATACCAGAGAACAGCTACAGGCAGAGAGAGAGATACAGCAACACTGAATATACCAGAGAACAGCTACAGGCAGAGAGACACAGTAACACTGAATATACCAGAGAACAGCTGCAGGCAGAGAGAGAGATACAGCAACACTGAATATACCAGAGAACAGCTGCAGGTAGAGAGATACAGCAACACTGAATATACCAGAGAACAGCTGCAGGTAGAGAGATACAGCAACACTGAATATACCAGAGAACAGCTGCAGGTAGAGAGATACAGCAACACTGAATATACCAGAGAACAGCTGCAGGCAGAGAGACACAGTAACACTGAATATACCAGAGAACAGCTGCAGGCAGAGAGACACAGTAACACTGAATATACCAGAGAACAGCTGCAGGTACAGAGATACAGCAACACTGAATATACCAGAGAACAGCTGCAGGTAGAGTGATACAGCAACACTGAATATACCAGAGAACAGCTGCAGGCAGAGAGATACAGCAACACTGAATATACCAGAGAACAGCTGCAGGTAGAGAGATACAGCAACATTGAATATACCAGAGAACAGCTACAGGTAGAGAGACACAGTAACACTGAATATACCAGAGAACAGCTGCAGGTAGAGAGACACAGTAACACTGAATATACCAGAGAACAGCTACAGGCAGAGAGACACAGCAACACTAAATATACCAGAGAACAGCTGCAGGCAGAGAGAGAGATACAGCAACACTGAATATACCAGAAAACAGCTGCAGGTACAGAGATACAGTAACACTGAATATACCAGAGAACAGCTACAGGTAGAGAGACACAGCAACACTGAATATACCAGAGAACAGCTACAGGTAGAGAGACACAGCAACACTGAATATACCAGAGAACAGCTGCAGGTACAGAGATACAGCAACACTGAATATACCAGAGAACAGCTGCAGGTAGAGAGATACAGCAACACTGAATATACCAGAGAACAGCTGCAGGTACAGAGATACAGCAACACTGAATATACCAGAGAACAGCTGCAGGTACAGAGATACAGCAACACTGAATATACCAGAGAACAGCTGCAGGTAGAGAGATACAGCAACACTGAATATACCAGAGAACAGCTGCAGGTACAGAGATACAGCAACACTGAATATACCAGAGAACAGCTGCAGGTAGAGAGATACAGCAACACTGAATATACCAGAGAACAGCTGCAGGTAGAGAGATACAGCAACACTGAATATACCAGAGAACAGCTGGAGGCAGAGAGATACAGCAACACTAAATATACCAGAGAACAGCTGCAGGTACAGAGATACAGCAACACTGAATATACCAGAGAACAGCTGCAGGTAGAGAGATACAGCAACACTGAATATACCAGAGAACAGCTGCAGGTACAGAGATACAGCAACACTGAATATACCAGAGAACAGCTGCAGGCAGAGAGAGAGATACAGCAACACTGAATATACCAGAAAACAGCTGCAGGTACAGAGATACAGTAACAATGAATATACCAGAGAACAGCTACAGGTAGAGAGACACAGCAACACTGAATATACCAGAGAACAGCTACAGGTAGAGAGACACAGCAACACTGAATATACCAGAGAACAGCTACAGGTAGAGAGACACAGCAACACTGAATATACCAGAGAACAGCTACAGGCAGAGAGACACAGCAACACTGAATATACCAGAGAACAGCTACAGGCAGAGATACAGCAACACTGAATATACCAGAGAACAGCTGCAAGCAGAGAGACACAGTAACACTGAATATACCAGAGAACAGCTGCAGGCAGAGAGATACAGCAACACTGAATATACCAGAGGACAGCTACAGGCAGAGAGACACAGTAACACTGAATATACCAGAGAACAGCTGCAGGCAGAGAGAGAGATACAGCAACACTGAATATACCAGAGAACAGCTGCAGGTAGAGAGATACAGCAACACTGAATATACAGGAGAACAGCTGCAGGTAGAGAGATACAGCAACACTGAATATACCAGAGAACAGCTGCAGGCAGAGAGACACAGTAACACTGAATATACCAGAGAACAGCTGCAGGCAGAGAGACACAGTAACACTGAATATACCAGAGAACAGCTGCAGGCAGAGAGATACAGCAACACTGAATATACCAGAGAACAGCTGCAGGTAGAGAGATACAGCAACACTGAATATACCAGAGAACAGCTGCAGGCAGAGAGATACAGCAACACTGAATATACCAGAGAACAGCTGCAGGTAGAGAGATACAGCAACACTGAATATACCAGAGAACAGCTACAGGTAGAGAGACACAGTAACACTGAATATACCAGAGAACAGCTGCAGGTAGAGAGACACAGTAACACTGAATATACCAGAGAACAGCTACAGGCAGAGAGACACAGCAACACTGAATATACCAGAGAACAGCTGGAGGTACAGAGATACAGTAACACTGAATATACCAGAGAACAGCTGCAGGCAGAGAGAGAGACACAGTAACACTGAATATACCAGAGAACAGCTGCAGGCAGAGAGAGAGACACAGTAACACTGAATATACCAGACAACAGCTGCAGGCAGAGAGAGAGACACAGTAAACTGAATATACCAGAGAACAGCTGCAGGCAGAGAGAGAGACACAGTAACACTGAATATACCAGAGAACAGCTGCAGGCAGAGAGAGAGACACAGAACAGCTGCAGGCAGAGAGAGAGACACAGTAACACTGAATATACCAGAGAACAGCTGCAGGCAGAGAGAGAGACACAGTAACACTGAATATACCAGAGAATAGCTACAGGCAGAGAGACACAGTAACACTGAATATACCAGAGAACAGCTACAGGCAGAGAGAGAGACACAGTAACACTGAATATACCAGAGAACAGCTACAGGTAGAGAGAGAGATACAGCAACACTGAATATACCAGAGAACAGCTACAGGTAGAGAGATACAGCAACACTGAATATACCAGAGAACAGCTACAGGCAGAGAGAGAGACACAGTAACACTGAATATACCAGAGAACAGCTACAGGTAGAGAGAGAGATACAGCAACACTGAATATACCAGAGAACAGCTACAGGTACAGAGATACAGCAATACTGAATATACCAGAGAACAGCTGCAGGCAGAGAGAGAGACACAGTAACACTGAATATACCAGAGAACAGCTACAGGTAGAGAGAGAGATACAGCAACACTGAATATACCAGAGAACAGCTACAGGTACAGAGACACAGTAACACTGAATATACCAGAGAACAGCTACAGGTACAGAGATACAGCAACACTGAATATACCAGAGAACAGCTGCAGGTACAGAGATACAGCAACACTGAATATACCAGAGAACAGCTGCAGGTAGAGAGACACAGCAACACTGAATATACCAGAGAACAGCTGCAGGTACAGAGATACAGCAACACTGAATATACCAGAGAACAGCTGCAGGTACAGAGATACAGCAACACTGAATATACCAGAGAACAGCTGCAGGTAGAGAGATACAGCAACACTGAATATACCAGAGAACAGCTGCAGGTACAGAGATACAGCAACACTGAATATACCAGAGAACAGCTGCAGGTAGAGAGATACAGCAACACTGAATATACCAGAGAACAGCTGCAGGTAGAGAGATACAGCAACACTGAATATACCAGAGAACAGCTGGAGGCAGAGAGATACAGCAACACTGAATATACCAGAGAACAGCTGCAGGTACAGAGATACAGCAACACTGAATATACCAGAGAACAGCTGCAGGTAGAGAGATACAGCAACACTGAATATACCAGAGAACAGCTGCAGGTACAGAGATACAGCAACACTGAATATACCAGAGAACAGCTGCAGGCAGAGAGAGAGATACAGCAACACTGAATATACCAGAAAACAGCTGCAGGTACAGAGATACAGTAACACTGAATATACCAGAGAACAGCTACAGGTAGAGAGACACAGCAACACTGAATATACCAGAGAACAGCTACAGGTAGAGAGACACAGCAACACTGAATATACCAGAGAACAGCTACAGGTAGAGAGACACAGCAACACTGAATATACCAGAGAACAGCTACAGGCAGAGAGACACAGCAACACTGAATATACCAGAGAACAGCTACAGGCAGAGATACAGCAACACTGAATATACCAGAGAACAGCTGCAGGCAGAGACACAGTAACACTGAATATACCAGAGAACAGCTGCAGGCAGAGAGATACAGCAACACTGAATATACCAGAGAACAGCTACAGGCAGAGAGACACAGTAACACTGAATATACCAGAGAACAGCTGCAGGCAGAGAGAGAGATACAGCAACACTGAATATACCAGAGAACAGCTGCAGGTAGAGAGATACAGCAACACTGAATATACCAGAGAACAGCTGCAGGTAGAGAGATACAGCAACACTGAATATACCAGAGAACAGCTGCAGGTAGAGAGACACAGCAACACTGAATATACCAGAGAACAGCTGCAGGTACAGAGATACAGCAACACTGAATATACCAGAGAACAGCTGCAGGTACAGAGATACAGCAACACTGAATATACCAGAGAACAGCTGCAGGTAGAGAGATACAGCAACACTGAATATACCAGAGAACAGCTGCAGGTACAGAGATACAGCAACACTGAATATACCAGAGAACAGCTGCAGGTAGAGAGATACAGCAACACTGAATATACCAGAGAACAGCTGCAGGTAGAGAGATACAGCAACACTGAATATACCAGAGAACAGCTGGAGGCAGAGAGATACAGCAACACTGAATATACCAGAGAACAGCTGCAGGTACAGAGATACAGCAACACTGAATATACCAGAGAACAGCTGCAGGTAGAGAGATACAGCAACACTGAATATACCAGAGAACAGCTGCAGGTACAGAGATACAGCAACACTGAATATACCAGAGAACAGCTGCAGGCAGAGAGAGAGATACAGCAACACTGAATATACCAGAAAACAGCTGCAGGTACAGAGATACAGTAACACTGAATATACCAGAGAACAGCTACAGGTAGAGAGACACAGCAACACTGAATATACCAGAGAACAGCTACAGGTAGAGAGACACAGCAACACTGAATATACCAGAGAACAGCTACAGGTAGAGAGACACAGCAACACTGAATATACCAGAGAACAGCTACAGGCAGAGAGACACAGCAACACTGAATATACCAGAGAACAGCTACAGGCAGAGATACAGCAACACTGAATATACCAGAGAACAGCTGCAGGCAGAGACACAGTAACACTGAATATACCAGAGAACAGCTGCAGGCAGAGAGATACAGCAACACTGAATATACCAGAGAACAGCTACAGGCAGAGAGACACAGTAACACTGAATATACCAGAGAACAGCTGCAGGCAGAGAGAGAGATACAGCAACACTGAATATACCAGAGAACAGCTGCAGGTAGAGAGATACAGCAACACTGAATATACCAGAGAACAGCTGCAGGTAGAGAGATACAGCAACACTGAATATACCAGAGAACAGCTGCAGGTAGAGAGATACAGCAACACTGAATATACCAGAGAACAGCTGCAGGCAGAGAGACACAGTAACACTGAATATACCAGAGAACAGCTGCAGGCAGAGAGACACAGTAACACTGAATATACCAGAGAACAGCTGCAGGCAGAGAGATACAGCAACACTGAATATACCAGAGAACAGCTGCAGGTAGAGAGATACAGCAACACTGAATATACCAGAGAACAGCTGCAGGCAGAGAGATACAGCAACACTGAATATACCAGAGAACAGCTGCAGGTAGAGAGATACAGCAACACTGAATATACCAGAGAACAGCTACAGGTAGAGAGACACAGTAACACTGAATATACCAGAGAACAGCTGCAGGTAGAGAGACACAGTAACACTGAATATACCAGAGAACAGCTACAGGCAGAGAGACACAGCAACACTGAATATACCAGAGAACAGCTGCAGGTACAGCGATACAGCAACACTGAATATACCAGAGAACAGCTGCAGGTAGAGAGATACAGCAACACTGAATATACCAGAGAACAGCTACAGGTACAGAGATACAGCAACACTGAATATACCAGAGAACAGCTGCAGGCAGAGAGAGAGACACAGTAACACTGAATATACCAGAGAACAGCTACAGGAAGAGAGAGAGATACAGCAACACTGAATATACCAGAGAACAGCTACAGGTACAGAGACACAGTAACACTGAATATACCAGAGAACAGCTACAGGTACAGAGATACAGCAACACTGAATATACCAGAGAACAGCTGCAGGTACAGAGATACAGCAACACTGAATATACCAGAGAACAGCTGCAGGTAGAGAGACACAGCAACACTGAATATACCAGAGAACAGCTGCAGGTACAGAGATACAGCAACACTGAATATACCAGAGAACAGCTGCAGGTACAGAGATACAGCAACACTGAATATACCAGAGAACAGCTGCAGGCAGAGAGAGAGATACAGCAACACTGAATATACCAGAAAACAGCTGCAGGTACAGAGATACAGTAACACTGAATATACCAGAGAACAGCTACAGGTAGAGAGACACAGCAACACTGAATATACCAGAGAACAGCTACAGGTAGAGAGACACAGCAACACTGAATATACCAGAGAACAGCTACAGGTAGAGAGACACAGCAACACTGAATATACCAGAGAACAGCTACAGGCAGAGAGACACAGCAACACTGAATATACCAGAGAACAGCTACAGGCAGAGATACAGCAACACTGAATATACCAGAGAACAGCTGCAGGCAGAGAGACACAGTAACACTGAATATACCAGAGAACAGCTGCAGGCAGAGAGATACAGCAACACTGAATATACCAGAGAACAGCTACAGGCAGAGAGACACAGTAACACTGAATATACCAGAGAACAGCTGCAGGCAGAGAGAGAGATACAGCAACACTGAATATACCAGAGAACAGCTGCAGGTAGAGAGATACAGCAACACTGAATATACCAGAGAACAGCTGCAGGCAGAGAGATACAGCAACACTGAATATACCAGAGAACAGCTGCAGGCAGAGAGACACAGTAACACTGAATATACCAGAGAACACCTGCAGGCAGAGAGACACAGTAACACTGAATATACCAGAGAACAGCTGCTGGCAGAGAGATACAGCAACACTGAATATACCAGAGAACAGCTGCAGGTAGAGAGATACAGCAACACTGAATATACCAGAGAACAGCTGCAGGCAGAGAGATACAGCAACACTGAATATACCAGAGAACAGCTGCAGGTAGAGAGACACAGTAACACTGAATATACCAGAGAACAGCTACAGGCAGAGAGACACAGCAACACTGAATATACCAGAGAACAGCTGCAGGTACAGAGATACAGCAACACTGAATATACCAGAGAACAGCTGCAGGTAGAGAGATACAGCAACACTGAATATACCAGAGAACAGCTGCAGGTACAGAGATAAAGCAACACTGAATATACCAGAGAACAGCTGCAGGTAGAGAGATACAGCAACACTGAATATACCAGAGAACAGCTGCAGGTACAGAGATACAGCAACACTGAATATACCAGAGAACAGCTGCAGGTACAGAGATACAGCAACACTGAATATACCAGAGAACAGCTGCAGGTACAGAGATACAGCAACACTGAATATACCAGAGAACAGCTGCAGGTAGAGAGATACAGCAACACTGAATATACCAGAGAACAGCTGCAGGTACAGAGATACAGCAACACTGAATATACCAGAGAACAGCTGCAGGTAGAGAGATACAGCAACACTGAATATACCAGAGAACAGCTGCAGGTAGAGAGATACAGCAACACTGAATATACCAGAGAACAGCTGGAGGCAGAGAGATACAGCAACACCGAATATACCAGAGAACAGCTGCAGGTAAAGAGATACAGCAACACTGAATATACCAGAGAACAGCTGCAGGTAGAGAGATACAGTAACACTGAATATACCAGAGAACAGCTGGAGGTACAGAGATACAGTAACACTGAATATACCAGAGAACAGCTGCAGGCAGAGAGAGAGACACAGTAACACTGAATATACCAGAGAACAGCTGCAGGCAGAGAGAGAGACACAGTAACACTGAATATACCAGACAACAGCTGCAGGCAGAGAGAGAGACACAGTAACACTGAATATACCAGAGAACAGCTGCAGGCAGAGAGAGAGACACAGTAACACTGAATATACCAGAGAACAGCTGCAGGCAGAGAGAGAGACACAGTAACACTGAATATACCAGAGAACAGCTGCAGGCAGAGAGAGAGACACAGTAACACTGAATATACCAGAGAACAGCTGCAGGCAGAGAGAGAGACACAGCAACACTGAATATACCAGAAAACAGCTGCAGGTACAGAGATACAGTAACACTGAATATACCAGAGAACAGCTACAGGTAGAGAGACACAGCAACACTGAATATACCAGAGAACAGCTACAGGTAGAGAGACACAGCAACACTGAATATACCAGAGAACAGCTACAGGTAGAGAGACACAGCAACACTGAATATACCAGAGAACAGCTACAGGCAGAGAGACACAGCAACACTGAATATACCAGAGAACAGCTACAGGCAGAGATACAGCAACACTGAATATACCAGAGAACAGCTGCAGGCAGAGAGACACAGTAACACTGAATATACCAGAGAACAGCTGCAGGCAGAGAGATACAGCAACACTGAATATACCAGAGAACAGCTACAGGCAGAGAGACACAGTAACATTGAATATACCAGAGAACAGCTGCAGGCAGAGAGAGAGATACAGCAACACTGAATATACCAGAGAACAGCTGCAGGTAGAGAGATACAGCAACACTGAATATACCAGAGAACAGCTGCAGGTAGAGAGATACAGCAACACTGAATATACCAGAGAACAGCTGCAGGTAGAGAGATACAGCAACACTGAAAATACCAGAGAACAGCTGCAGGCAGAGAGACACAGTAACACTGAATATACCAGAGAACAGCTGCAGGCAGAGAGACACAGTAACACTGAATATACCAGAGAACAGCTGCAGGCAGAGAGATACAGCAACACTGAATATACCAGAGAACAGCTGCAGGTAGAGAGATACAGCAACACTGAATATACCAGAGAACAGCTACAGGTAGAGAGACACAGTAACACTGAATATACCAGAGAACAGCTGCAGGTAGAGAGACACAGTAACACTGAATATACCAGAGAACAGCTGCAGGTAGAGAGACACAGTAACACTGAATATACCAGAGAACAGCTGCAGGTAGAGAGATACAGTAACACTGAATATACCAGAGAACAGCTACAGGCAGAGAGACACAGCAACACTGAATATACCAGAGAACAGCTGCAGGTAGAGAGACACAGTAACACTGAATATACCAGAGAACAGCTACAGGCAGAGAGACACAGCAACACTGAATATACCAGAGAACAGCTGCAGGTAGAGAGATACAGCAACACTGAATATACCAGAGAACAGCTGCAGGTACAGAGATACAGCAACACTGAATATACCAGAGAACAGCTGCAGGTAGAGAGATACAGCAACACTGAATATACCAGAGAACAGCTGCAGGTACAGAGATACAGCAACACTGAATATACCAGAGAACAGCTGCAGGTAGAGAGATACAGCAACACTGAATATACCAGAGAACAGCTGCAGGTAGAGAGATACAGCAACACTGAATATACCAGAGAACAGCTGGAGGCAGAGAGATACAGCAACACTGAATATACCAGAGAACAGCTGCAGGTAAAGAGATACAGCAACACTGAATATACCAGAGAACAGCTGCAGGTAGAGAGATACAGTAACACTGAATATACCAGAGAACAGCTGGAGGTACAGAGATACAGTAACACTGAATATACCAGAGAACAGCTGCAGGCAGAGAGAGAGACACAGTAACACTGAATATACCAGACAACAGCTGCAGGCAGAGAGAGAGACACAGTAACACTGAATATACCAGAGAACAGCTGCAGGCAGAGAGAGAGACACAGTAACACTGAATATACCAGAGAACAGCTGCAGGCAGAGAGAGAGACACAGTAACACTGAATATACCAGAGAACAGCTGCAGGCAGAGAGAGAGACACAGTAACACTGAATATACCAGAGAACAGCTGCAGGCAGAGAGAGAGACACAGTAACACTGAATATACCAGAGAACAGCTGCAGGCAGAGAGAGAGACACAGTAACACTGAATATACCAGAGAACAGCTGCAGGCAGAGAGAGAGACACAGTAACACTGAATATACCAGAGAACAGCTGCAGGCAGAGAGAGAGACACAGTAACACTGAATATACCAGAGAACAGCTACAGGTAGAGAGAGAGATTCAGCAACACTGAATATACCAGAGAACAGCTACAGGTAGAGAGATACAGCAACACTGAATATACCAGAGAACAGCTACAGGCAGAGAGAGAGACACAGTAACACTGAATATACCAGAGAACAGCTACAGGTAGAGAGAGAGATACAGCAACACTGAATATACCAGAGAACAGCTACAGGTACAGATATACAGCAACACTGAATATACCAGAGAACAGCTGCAGGTAGAGAGATACAGCAACACTGAATATACCAGAGAACAGCTGCAGGTAGAGAGATACAGCAACACTGAATATACCAGAGAACAGCTGCAGGTAGAGAGATACAGCAACACTGAAAATACCAGAGAACAGCTGCAGGCAGAGAGACACAGTAACACTGAATATACCAGAGAACAGCTGCAGGCAGAGAGACACAGTAACACTGAATATACCAGAGAACAGCTGCAGGCAGAGAGATACAGCAACACTGAATATACCAGAGAACAGCTGCAGGTAGAGAGATACAGCAACACTGAATATACCAGAGAACAGCTGCAGGCAGAGAGATACAGCAACACTGAATATACCAGAGAACAGCTGCAGGTAGAGAGATACAGCAACACTGAATATACCAGAGAACAGCTACAGGTAGAGAGACACAGTAACACTGAATATACCAGAGAACAGCTGCAGGTAGAGAGACACAGTAACACTGAATATACCAGAGAACAGCTACAGGCAGAGAGACACAGCAACACTGAATATACCAGAGAACAGCTGCAGGTAGAGAGACACAGTAACACTGAATATACCAGAGAACAGCTACAGGCAGAGAGACACAGCAACACTGAATATACCAGAGAACAGCTGCAGGTAGAGATATACAGCAACACTGAATATACCAGAGAACAGCTGCAGGTACAGAGATACAGCAACACTGAATATACCAGAGAACAGCTGCAGGTAGAGAGATACAGCAACACTGAATATACCAGAGAACAGCTGCAGGTACAGAGATACAGCAACACTGAATATACCAGAGAACAGCTGCAGGTAGAGAGATACAGCAACACTGAATATACCAGAGAACAGCTGCAGGTAGAGAGATACAGCAACACTGAATATACCAGAGAACAGCTGGAGGCAGAGAGATACAGCAACACTGAATATACCAGAGAACAGCTGCAGGTAAAGAGATACAGCAACACTGAATATACCAGAGAACAGCTGCAGGTAGAGAGATACAGTAACACTGAATATACCAGAGAACAGCTGGAGGTACAGAGATACAGTAACACTGAATATACCAGAGAACAGCTGCAGGCAGAGAGAGAGATACAGCAACACTGAATATACCAGACAACAGCTGCAGGCAGAGAGAGAGACACAGTAACACTGAATATACCAGACAACAGCTGCAGGCAGAGAGAGAGACACAGTAACACTGAATATACCAGAGAACAGCTGCAGGCAGAGAGAGAGACACAGTAACACTGAATATACCAGAGAACAGCTGCAGGCAGAGAGAGAGACACAGTAACACTGAATATACCAGAGAACAGCTGCAGGCAGAGAGAGAGACACAGTAACACTGAATATACCAGAGAACAGCTGCAGGCAGAGAGAGAGACACAGTAACACTGAATATACCAGAGAACAGCTACAGGTAGAGAGATACAGCAACACTGAATATACCAGAGAACAGCTACAGGTAGAGAGAGAGATTCAGCAACACTGAATATACCAGAGAACAGCTACAGGTAGAGAGATACAGCAACACTGAATATACCAGAGAACAGCTACAGGCAGAGAGAGAGACACAGTAACACTGAATATACCAGAGAACAGCTACAGGTAGAGAGAGAGATACAGCAACACTGAATATACCAGAGAACAGCTACAGGTACAGATATACAGCAACACTGAATATACCAGAGAACAGCTGCAGGCAGAGAGAGAGACACAGTAACACTGAATATACCAGGGAACAGCTACAGGTAGAGAGAGAGATACAGCAACACTGAATATACCAGAGAACAGCTACAGGTACAGAGACACAGTAACACTGAATATACCAGAGAACAGCTACAGGTACAGAGATACAGCAACACTGAATATACCAGAGAACAGCTGCAGGTACAGAGATACAGCAACACTGAATATACCAGAGAACAGCTGCAGGTAGAGAGACACAGCAACACTGAATATACCAGAGAACAGCTGCAGGCAGAGAGATACAGCAACACTGAATATACCAGAGAACAGCTGCAGGCAGAGAGAGAGACACAGTAACACTGAATGTACCAGAGAACAGCTGCAGGCAGAGAGAGAGACACAGTAACACTGAATATACCAGAGAACAGCTGCAGGTACAGAGATACAGCAACACTGAATATACCAGAGAACAGCTACAGGCAGAGAGAGAGATACAGCAACACTGAATATACCAGAGAACAGCTGCAGGTACAGAGATACAGCAACACTGAATATACCAGAGAACAGCTGCAGGCAGAGAGAGAGACACAGTAACACTGAATATACCAGAGAACAGCTGCAGGCAGAGAGAGAGACACAGTAACACTGAATATACCAGACAACAGCTGCAGGCAGAGAGAGAGACACAGTAACACTGAATATACCAGAGAATAGCTACAGGCAGAGAGACACAGTAACACTGAATATACCAGAGAACAGCTACAGGCAGAGAGAGAGACACAGCAACACTGAATATACCAGAGAACAGCTGGAGGCAGAGAGATACAGCAACACTGAATATACCAGAGAACAGCTGCAGGTAAAGAGATACAGCAACACTGAATATACCAGAGAACAGCTGCAGGTAGAGAGATACAGTAACACTGAATATACCAGAGAACAGCTGGAGGTACAGAGATACAGTAACACTGAATATACCAGAGAACAGCTGCAGGCAGAGAGAGAGACACAGTAACACTGAATATACCAGACAACAGCTGCAGGCAGAGAGAGAGACACAGTAACACTGAATATACCAGAGAACAGCTGCAGGCAGAGAGAGAGACACAGTAACACTGAATATACCAGAGAACAGCTGCAGGCAGAGAGAGAGACACAGTAACACTGAATATACCAGAGAATAGCTACAGGCAGAGAGACACAGTAACACTGAATATACCAGAGAACAGCTACAGGCAGAGAGAGAGACACAGTAACACTGAATATACCAGAGAACAGCTACAGGTAGAGAGAGAGATTCAGCAACACTGAATATACCAGAGAACAGCTACAGGTAGAGAGATACAGCAACACTGAATATACCAGAGAACAGCTACAGGCAGAGAGAGAGACACAGTAACACTGAATATACCAGAGAACAGCTACAGGTAGAGAGAGAGATACAGCAACACTGAATATACCAGAGAACAGCTACAGGTACAGATATACAGCAACACTGAATATACCAGAGAACAGCTGCAGGCAGAGAGAGAGACACAGTAACACTGAATATACCAGGGAACAGCTACAGGTAGAGAGAGAGATACAGCAACACTGAATATACCAGAGAACAGCTACAGGTACAGAGACACAGTAACACTGAATATACCAGAGAACAGCTACAGGTACAGAGATACAGCAACACTGAATATACCAGAGAACAGCTGCAGGTACAGAGATACAGCAACACTGAATATACCAGAGAACAGCTGCAGGTAGAGAGACACAGCAACACTGAATATACCAGAGAACAGCTGCAGGCAGAGAGATACAGCAACACTGAATATACCAGAGAACAGCTGCAGGCAGAGAGAGAGACACAGTAACACTGAATGTACCAGAGAACAGCTGCAGGCAGAGAGAGAGACACAGTAACACTGAATATACCAGAGAACAGCTGCAGGTACAGAGATACAGCAACACTGAATATACCAGAGAACAGCTACAGGCAGAGAGAGAGATACAGCAACACTGAATATACCAGAGAACAGCTGCAGGTACAGAGATACAGCAACACTGAATATACCAGAGAACAGCTACAGGCAGAGAGAGAGATACAGCAACACTGAATATACCAGAGAACAGCTGCAGGCAGAGAGATACAGCAACACTTAATATACCAGAGAACAGCTACAGGTACAGAGATACAGCAACACTGAATATACCAGAGAACAGCTGCAGGTACAGAGATACAGCAACACTGAATATACCAGAGAACAGCTACAGGCAGAGAGAGAGATACAGCAACACTGAATATACCAGAGAACAGCTGCAGGTACAGAGATACAGCAACACTGAATATACCAGAGAACAGCTACAGGCAGAGAGAGAGATACAGCAACACTGAATATACCAGAGAACAGCTGCAGGTACAGAGATACAGCAACACTGAATATACCAGAGAACAGCTACAGGTACAGAGATACAGCAACACTGAATATACCAGAGAACAGCTACAGGTAGAGAGACACAGTAACACTGAATATACCAGAGAACAGCTGCAGGCAGAGAGAGACACAGTAACACTGAATATACCAGAGAACAGCTGCAGGCAGAGAGATACAGCAACACTGAATATACCAGAGAACAGCTGCAGGCAGAGAGAGAGAAACAGTAACACTGAATATACCAGAGAACAGCTGCAGGCAGAGAGAGAGACACAGTAACACTGAATATACCAGAGAACAGCTGCAGGCAGAGAGAGAGATACAGTAACACTGAATATACCAGAGAACAGCTGCAGGCAGAGAGAGAGACACAGTAACACTGAATATACCAGAGAACAGCTGCAGGCAGAGAGAGAGACACAGTAACACTGAATATACCAGAGAACAGCTGCAGGCAGAGAGAGAGACACAGTAACACTGAATATACCAGAGAACAGCTGCAGGCAGAGAGAGAGACACAGTAACACTGAATATACCAGAGAACAGCTGCAGGCAGAGAGAGAGACACAGTAACACTGAATATACCAGAGAACAGCTGCAGGCAGAGAGAGAGATACAGTAACACTGAATATACCAGAGAACAGCTGCAGGCAGAGAGAGAGACACAGTAACACATCTCTCACTAGCACAGCCTTAACATTAAAATGTCAACAAATCTAGTAGTTGATTTGGTTATGGGTGTCAATATTACACACACACACACACACACACTGTTGCAAAAGAATGATGAGGTGAGATGTAGAATCAAGACATTTCCAGTTCATCCATCCAATCCTGAAGGACTAGCTACTTATATACAATCTAAAGGTTAAGTTTCCCCTTCACATGGCACACTACTTGCATTGTTTTCCCTGTCCTGTCCTGGCTGTATTCCTGTCCTGGCTGTATTCCTGTCCTGGCCTGTCTGTATTCCTGTCCTGGCTGTATTCATGACCTGTCCTGTATGTATTATTGTTCTGTCTGTATTTCTGTTCTGTCCTGGCTGTATTCATGGCCTGACATCATATGGTGTTGCCGTCGACAACCACAGTGATTAATTATAGATTTATGGCCCAGTGTTGTTCTGCTATATTCCCTCCTCTCCTGGTGTTACACTCTGTTCTGCATCCCAAATGGCACCCTATCTCTTATGTAGTGCCCTGGTCAAAAGTAGTGTACTATATCGGGAATAGGGTGCCATTTAGGATGCAGACTCTGTACTACACCCCCTGGTTTATAATGCATTGTGGCCTCTGTACTACACCCCCTGGTTTATAATGCATTGTGGCCTCTGTACTACACCCCCTGGTTTATAATGCATTGTGGCCTCTGTACTACACCCCCTGGTTTATAATGCATTGTGGCCTCTGTACTACACCCCCTGGTTTATAATGCATTGTGGCCTCTGTACTACACCCCCTGGTTTATAATGCATTGTGGCTTCTGTACTACACCCCCTGGTTTATAATGCATTGTGGCCTCTGTACTACACCCCCTGGTTTATAATGCATTGTGGCCTCTGTACTACACCCCCTGGTTTATAATGCATTGTGGCCTCTGTACTACACCCCCTGGTTTATAATGCACCGTGGCTTCTGTATTCCACCCCCTGGTTTATAATGCATTGTGGCCTCTGTACTACACCCCCTGGTTTATAATGCACCGTGGCCTCTGTACTACACCCCCTGGTTTATAATGCACCGTGGCCTCTGTACTACACCCCCTGGTTTATAATGCATTGTGGCCTCTGTACTACACCCCCTGGTTTATAATGCACCGTGGCTTCTGTATTCCACCCCCTGGTTTATAATGCATTGTGGCCTCTGTACTACACCCCCTGGTTTATAATGCACCGTGGCCTCTGTACTACACCCCCTGGTTTATAATGCACCGTGGCCTCTGTGCTACACCCCCTGGTTTATAATGCATTGTGGCCTCTGTACTACACCCCCTGGTTTATAATGCATTGTGGCTTCTGTACTCCACCCCCTGGTTTATAATGCATTGTGGCCTCTGTACTCCACCCCCTGGTTTATAATGCATTGTGGCTTCTGTACTCCACCCCCTGGTTTATAATGCATTGTGGCCTCTGTACTCCACCCCCTGGTTTATAATGCATTGTGGCTTCTGTACTCCACCCCCTGGTTTATAATGCATTGTGGCTTCTGTACTCCACCCCCTGGTTTATAATGCATTGTGGCTTCTGTACTCCACCCCCTGGTTTATAATGCATTGTGGCTTCTGTACTACACCCCCTGGTTTATAATGCATTGTGGCTTCTGTACTACACCCCCTGGTTTATAATGCATTGTGGCTTCTGTACCACACCCCCTGGTTTATAATGCATTGTGGCCTCTGTACTACACCCCCTGGTTTATAATGCATTGTGGCTTCTGTACTCCACCCCCTGGTTTATAATGCATTGTGGCTTCTGTACTACACCCCCTGGTTTATAATGCACCGTGGCTTCTGTACTCCACCCCCTGGTTTATAATGCACCGTGGCTTCTGTACTACACCCCCTGGTTTATAATGCATTGTGGCCTCTGTACTACACCCCCTGGTTTATAATGCATTGTGGCTTCTGTACTCCACCCCCTGGTTTATAATGCATTGTGGCTTCTGTACTACACCCCCTGGTTTATAATGCACCGTGGCTTCTGTACTACACCCCCTGGTTTATAATGCACCGTGGCTTCTGTACTACACCCCCTGGTTTATAATATACCGTAGCTTCTGTACTACACCCCCTGGTTTATAATGCACCGTGGCTTCTGTACTCCACCCCCTGGTTTATAATGCACCGTGGCTTCTGTACTACACCCCCTGGTTTATAATGCACTGTGGCTTCTGTACTCCACCCCCTGGTTTATAATGCACCGTGGCTTCTGTACTCCACCCCCTGGTTTATAATGCACCGTGGCTTCTGTACTACACCCCCTGGTTTATAATGCACCGTAGCTTCTGTACTACACCCCCTGGTTTATAATGCACTGTAGCTTCTGTACTCCACCCCCTGGTTTATAATGCACCGTGGCTTCTGTACTACACCCCCTGGTTTATAATGCACCGTAGCTTCTGTACTACACCCCCTGGTTTATAATGCTCCATGGCTTCTGGCCTGTATCTAGCACTGTAGCGGTGATGCACAGGTCCTCTCTGTTAGGGTATATCTGTGTAGCACAGGTCCTCTCAGTTAGGGTATATATGTGTAGCACAGGTCCTCTCTGTTAGTATGCTCCTTCTTATACAGGGAGCTGTGTGTGTGTGTGTGTGTGCGTCTGTGTGCACGCGTGTGTGAGTATACGGTGAGCTATGACAGTGCTGATCAGTAACTCTTGGAGGTGATTTATGAGCAGAGGGATTTGTAGTCAGAAGGCTTAATTGAGCCAGTATATTCTCCAGGGTAGTCCTTGAGAAAGGACCAGGTAATGAGGGGGAAAATTAGGAGACAAAGACGCTAGGGCTTTAAATCACATCACACTCCTCTCTCTCCTCCTCTCCCACCTCCCCTTCAGAGAGCTGGCTGTAGCTCTCTCTCTCCGCCTCCCCTTCAGAGAGCTGGCTGTAGCTCTCTCTCTCCGCCTCCCCTTCAGAGAGCTGGCTGTAGCTCTCTCTCTCTCTGAGAGCTGGCTGTAGCTAGATCCCCCCCACCCCCCACCCTCAGGTGAGAGAAGGGGTATTTTCCCAGGAGTCAAGGGTATTTTGTCTCACCTTGATTTGGAGCTGCTTTCCATAGGGAGAGTCCAGGATCAGTTGTCTATATGCTGTAACTGTAGAAGACTCCTGTTCAGCTAACACTGCTAACTCCAGTCAGCCATGGACAGTACAGTTGGCTGACGGATTGTCTGTCTTACCTTTACTTCTGTCTGGATAAACAGTCTGGAGGTTCTAGTGGTCTACTACTGTTCTGTCTGGATAAACAGTCTAAAGCCTGTAGTGGTCTAATGTTCCTGTTCCAGCCGGCTGGCCGCGTACTACAGTATTGTACAGTAAAGTGGTTGGTTGTCTAAAGCCCTCATAGTGATTGTCTGTCTACTATCTATCATACATTTAGCTTTGACTGCCTGGTGCCGCCCTCGGAGAGGTGATGAGGAGGGGAGGAAATGAAGAGCGAGAGGAGGAGAGGAGGGGGGAGAGGAGGAAATTAAGAGCGAGAAGAGGAGAGGAGGTAGGAGAGGAGGAAATGAAGAGCAAGAGGAGGAGAGGAGGGGGGAGAGGAGGAAATGAGCGAGAGGAGGAGAGGAGATGAGAAGAAGTGTTGACACAGCTGGAGGAGAGGGGTGAGGGGGAGGAGGAGAGGCAGGAGTAGAGGAGAGGCAGGAGGAGGGGAGGAGAGGCAGGGGGAGGAGAGGAGGAGGAGAGGAGGAGAGGAGGAGGAGAGGCAGGGGAGGAGAGGAGAGGCAGGGGGAGGGGAGGAGAGGA
Organism: Coregonus lavaretus; assembly: GCF_964263955.1. Taxonomy (NCBI): domain Eukaryota; kingdom Metazoa; phylum Chordata; class Actinopteri; order Salmoniformes; family Salmonidae; genus Coregonus; species Coregonus lavaretus. The sequence continues at coordinate 5,621,095 of NC_140016.1, forward strand.
GGAGGAGAGGAGAGGCAGGGGGAGGGGAGGAGAGGAGGAGGAGAGGCAGGAGGAGAGGCAGGGGGAGGGGAGGAGGAGGAGAGGAGAGGCAGGGGGAGGAGAGGAGAGGAGGAGGAGAGGAGAGGCAGGGGGAGGAGAGGAGAGGAGGAGGAGAGGAGAGGCAGGGGAGGGGAGGAGAGGAGGAGAAGAGGAGAAGTGGCGCAGCAGAGTAGAAGAGAGGGGACCACAGAGCACTCAACACCTGCTGAGGTCAGCACGGGACTGGCACCTGCCACTAAGGATCTGCTGAGGTCAGCACGGGACTGGCACCTGCCACTAAGGATCTGCTGAGGTCAGCACGGGACTGGCACCTGCCACTAAGGATCTGCTGAGGTCAGCACGGGACTGGCACCTGCCACTAAGGATCTGCTGAGGTCAGCACGGGACTGGCACCTGCCACTAAGGACCTGCTGAGGTCAGCACGGGACTGGCACCTGCCACTAAGGATCTGCTGAGGTCAGCACGGGACTGGCACCTGCCACTAAGGATCTGCTGAGGTCAGCACGGGACTGGCACCTGCCACTAAGGACCTGCTGAGGTCAGCACGGGACTGGCACCTGCCACTAAGGATCTGCTGAGGTCAGCACGGGACTGGCACCTGCCACTAAGGATCTGCTGAGGTCAGCACGGGACTGGCACCTGCCACTAAGGACCTGCTGAGGTCAGCACGGGACTGGCACCTGCCACTAAGGATCTGCTGAGGTCAGCACGGGACTGGCACCTGCCACTAAGGATCTGCTGAGGTCAGCACGGGACTGGCACCTGCCACTAAGGACCTGCTGAGGTCAGCACGGGACTGGCACCTGCCACTAAGGATCTGCTGAGGTCAGCACGGGACTGGCACCTGCCACTAAGGATCTGCTGAGGTCAGCACGGGACTGGCACCTGCCACTAAGGACCTGCTGAGGTCAGCACGGGACTGGCACCTGCCACTAAGGATCTGCTGAGGTCAGCACGGGACTGGCACCTGCCACTAAGGATCTGCTGAGGTCAGCACGGGACTGGCACCTGCCACTAAGGACCTGCTGAGGTCAGCACGGGACTGGCACCTGCCACTAAGGATCTGCTGAGGTCAGCACGGGACTGGCACCTGCCACTAAGGATCTGCTGAGGTCAGCACGGGACTGGCACCTGCCACTAAGGACCTGCTGAGGTCAGCACGGGACTGGCACCTGCCACTAAGGATCTGCTGAGGTCAGCACGGGACTGGCACCTGCCACTAAGGATCTGCTGAGGTCAGCACGGGACTGGCACCTGCCACTAAGGACCTGCTGAGGTCAGCACGGGACTGGCACCTGCCACTAAGGATCTGCTGAGGTCAGCACGGGACTGGCACCTGCCACTAAGGATCTGCTGAGGTCAGCACGGGACTGGCACCTGCCACTAAGGACCTGCTGAGGTCAGCACGGGACTGGCACCTGCCACTAAGGATCTGCTGAGGTCAGCACGGGACTGGCACCTGCCACTAAGGATCTGCTGAGGTCAGCACGGGACTGGCACCTGCCACTAAGGATCTGCTGAGGTCAGCACGGGACTGGCACCTGCCACTAAGGATCTGCTGAGGTCAGCACGGGACTGGCACCTGCCACTAAGGATCTGCTGAGGTCAGCACGGGACTGGCACCTGCCACTAAGGATCTGCTGAGGTCAGCACGGGACTGGCACCTGCCACTAAGGATCTGCTGAGGTCAGCACGGGACTGGCACCTGCCACTAAGGATCTGCTGAGGTCAGCACGGGACTGGCACCTGCCACTAAGGATCTGCTGAGGTCAGCACGGGACTGGCACCTGCCACTAAGGATCTGCTGAGGTCAGCACGGGACTGGCACCTGCCACTAAGGATCTGCTGAGGTCAGCACGGGACTGGCACCTGCCACTAAGGATCTGCTGAGGTCAGCACGGGACTGGCACCTGCCACTAAGGATCTGCTGAGGTCAGCACGGGACTGGCACCTGCCACTAAGGATCTGCTGAGGTCAGCACGGGACTGGCACCTGCCACTAAGGATCTGCTGAGGTCAGCACGGGACTGGCACCTGCCACTAAGGATCTGTGTGTGTGTGTGAGTGTGTGTGTGGATGTGTGTGTGTGTGCGTGTGAGCATGTACTGTATGTGCGTATCTGTGTGTTTTTCATTTTCATACTTACAGTATTTCAAAAAAGAGTTTGGATGTCCTATTGTACTGTGAGAGAGACAGTTCCAAAATCCTCTGTGTGTTGGACTGAGGAAATAAATGTAGCAGGCTATATTGAAGAACCATGTGGCAAAACATGATCTTGATTCCTGTCAACATTCTCCCTCTGCTCTGCTATTAAGGCCAATCCACACCTAGAGGTGCTGTTGTTTTAATAAAAGATCCCTAAAATAGCTTCAGAGAATGTTTCCCTGTGTTGCCCTTTGCAGTGTGTGAGCGAGATAAAGACTCTTTGCTGTTAATTTCTTTCATGGCTGTTAACGAGCGCCTAGGGAGGAACTAGAGGCCGCATCCCAAATGGTACCCTATTCCATATGTAGTGCCTTACTTTTGAACAGGGCCCTATGGGCCATGGTCAAAAGTAGTGCACTATATGGAGAATAGTGTGTAATTTGGGAAGCACCCTGGGTCTTGTTCTGAATGCACTACTGAGCTATTAACGAAGAGGAGAAGGAAGGGAAGTAATCTGGACACCCAAATAGAGCATTCAATTTGACTCCCAGGCAGAGTTGGAATTAGGAACGCAACAGTCTCAGGTTTAATTAAAACGAATCCTTCACACTGGTCACATGACGAGGGTGGGTCTCCAAGTGAAATGAGTCTATGGCTGGCCTCCTAATATCAAACTATAATTTACGGTTAAGGTTAGGGTTAGGGTTAAGGTTAAGGTTAGGGTTAGGGTTAGGGTTAAGGTTAAGGTTAAGGTTAAGGCTAGGGTTAGGGTTAAGGTTAGGTTTAAGGTTAAGGCTATGGTTAAGGTTAGGTTAAGGTTAGGGTTAAGGCTAGGGTTAAGGTTAAGGCTAGGGTTAAGGTTAGGGTTAAGGCTAGGGTTAAGTGTCACGGTTTCGGCCGAGGCTGCCTCTCCCCCTTGTTCGGGCAGGCTTCGGCGTTCGTCGTCTCCGGAATTCTAGCTGCCACCGATAGATGTTTCATGTTCGTTTGCTTTTGTCTGTTTGTTTCCACACCTGTTTCTGTTTTACGTAATTAGTGTCCTATAAGTTTCTCGTTGTGTTTGTCTAGTGTTGTGTATGATTGTTTTCGTCAGTGTTGTGTTTGCTCGGTTGAGCGTATTTTCTCCACTGCGCTGGAGCTCAGTTGCACTTGTTTGTGCACCATATCGTTTTGTCGCACCTGTTAGTGCGCATTTGCCTTTTCGCCTTCGTGCGTGGTTTAGCTGTCGGGCTTAGTTGTCCTGTTGCCTGTGTTGGGCCAGAAATACAGCGTTTGGAACATACAGTCTGCGTCCTGCATTTGATTTCCTACACTACACCTACACACGCCCTGACAGAATCATACACCATACAATGGAATCAGCAGGAGCCGAAGCAGCCCAGACGAGACTGGAAGCCCAGGTTCGGGACCAGCAAGAGCAGCTCCTGCAGATGGGGAACGCCCTGCAGGAGGTGATTACCACACTCCGAGGCTGGGGTTCGCCTCCACCGCCACCCGCCCTGCCAGCACCATCGGCCAGCCCGCCCATTCCAGCGCCGGAACCTCGAGGAGTCCGACTATCTCTCCCGAGGGCCTACGACGGGACCGCGGCTGGGTGTCAGGGATTCCTGCTCCAGGTAGAGCTATACCTGGCCACCGTGCACCCGGCACCTTCAGGGCACGAGAGCGTGTCCGCCCTGATCTCCTGCCTGGCCGGAAAAGCATTGGAGTGGGCCAACGCGGAGTGGAGGAAGATCGACGCCACGACGATTACGTACACCGAGTTCTCCCGCCGCTTCAGGGCGGTGTTTGACCATCCCCCGGAGGGGAAAGCGGCGGGGGAGCGTCTGGTCTTCCTCCGGCAGGGGAGGAGAAGTGCCCAGGAATTCGCGCTCGAATTCCGTACTCTAGCGGCAGATGCAGGGTGGAATGATCGGGCCCTCATCGATCTATACCGATGCAGCCTACGAGAGGACGTCCGTCGGGAGCTGGCTTGTAGGGACACCAGCCTCACTTTCGACCAGCTGGTGGATATGTCCATCAGGCTGGATACCCTGCTGGCTAACCGCGGACGTCTTGCGGAGGGTCCGTCCATTCCACCCTCCAGCGCCTCCGAGCCTTGTCCCATGGAGCTCGGGGGCGCTGGCGCTAGAGAGAGGAGGAGTCGGCAGGCTAGGGGGTCCATCCACTGCACCAACTGTGGTCGGGGAGGACACACCGCGGCTAGGTGCTGGGGATGGCCTCCTAGGGGTGATGACGACAGGTCCCGCACTGGGGATTCCCTCCAGGTGAGTAGGCGCCCCACTCACCCAGAGCTCTCTGTTGCCCATTTTTGTATGCCTGTACGTTTTCCACAGGTAGCACCTCATTCCCAGCATAAGGCGCTGGTAGATTCAGGCGCGGCTGGGAATTTTATTGATAAAAAGTTTTGTTTAGCGTTAGGGATTCCCCTCATTCCTGTTGATGTTCCTTTTCCCGTTCACGCCCTAGATAGTCGTCCGTTGGGTACGGGCTTAATCAGGGAGGTCACGGCGCCACTTAGGATGTGTGCGCAGGGGGATCATCAGGAGATGATTCAGCTGTTCCTGATTGACTCTCCTGCGTATCCGGTGGTGCTGGGCATGCCCTGGTTGAGTACCCATAACCCAGTGATTTCGTGGCAGGAGAGGGCTCTGATGGAGTGGTCTGCTCAGTGTGTGGGTAGATGTTTGGGCGTTTCCGTAGGGGCTACCTCGGTGGAGAGTCCAAACCAGGTGCCCGCATTGCACATTCCACCTGAGTATGGGGATTTGGCTATTGCGTTTAGTAAGGCGAGGGCGACGCGGTTGCCACCCCATAGGCAGGGGGATTGTGCGATAAACCTCCAGGCAGGAGCTGCGCTCCCACGGAGCCATGTGTATCCTCTGTCTCAGGAGGAGAGGAAAGCTATGGAGATTTACATAGACGAATCACTGAGACAAGGATACATACGGCCGTCCACTTCCCCCGCGTCCTCGAGTTTCTTTTTCGTGAAGAAAAAGGATGGTGGTTTGCGCCCATGCATCGATTACCGTGGTCTCAATCAGATTACGGTGAAGTATAGTTATCCACTCCCGCTGATTGCGACCATGACTAAGTCGTTGCATGGGGCGCGTTTCTTCACGAAACTAGATCTCAGGAGCGCGTACAACTTGGTGCGCATCAGGGAGAATGATGAATGGAAAACAGCCTTTAGTACCACCTCGGGCCATTACGAGTATCTGGTCATGCCATACGGGTTGATGAATGCTCCATCAGTTTTCCAATCATTTGTGGATGAGATCTTCAGGGGCATGCAGGGGCAGGGGGTGGTGGTGTACATTGATGACATTCTCGTGTACTCACCTACCCGTGTCGAGCATGTAGCCCTGGTGCGCAAGGTGTTGCGGAGGCTGGTGGAGCACGACCTGTATGTGAAGGCAGAGAAGTGTCTGTTTTTCCAGGAGTCGGTCTCCTTTTTGGGTTATCAGTTGTCTGCGTCAGGGGTGAGGATGGAGGTAGATCGGGTGTCGGCCGTGCGTAATTGGCAAACACCAACCACTGTGAAGGAGGTGCAGCAGTTTTTGGGGTTTGCAAATTACTACAGGAGGTTTATCCGGGGTTTTGGACAGGTGGCAGCTCCCATCACGTCTCTGTTGAAGGGGGGTCCGGTGCGTCTGCAGTGGTCGGCCGAGGCGGACAGGGCGTTTGGGAGGCTGAAGGACCTGTTTACCTCGGCCCCGGTGCTGGCGCACCCGGATCCCTCTTTGCCGTTCCAAGTAGAGGTGGACGCGTCGGAGGCCGGTTTAGGAGCCGTGCTTTCACAACGATCTGGCGCGCCACCTAAACTCCGCCCCTGTGCTTTTTATTCTAAGAAGCTCAGTCCGGCGGAGCGGAACTATGACGTAGGGGACAGGGAGCTGTTAGCCGTGGTACAGGCTCTAAAGGTGTGGAGGCACTGGCTTGAGGGGGCTCAACACCCTTTCCTCATTTTGACGGACCACCGTAACCTGGAGTACATCCGGGCGGCGAGGAGGCTGAACCCTCGCCAGGCAAGATGGAGTATGTTCTTGACCAGGTTTACGTTTAAGATCACGTACATCCCTGGGTCACAGAATGGCAAGGCAGATGCGCTGTCTCGGCGGTATGACGCGGAGGAGAGGTCCGTGGAGCCCACTCCCATACTGCCTGAGTCGTGTCTGGTGGCACCGGTAGTGTGGGAGGTCGATGCTGAACTCGAGCGGGCGTTACGCACCGACCCTAGTCCACCACAGTGCCCGGAGGGTCGGAAGTACGTTCCGCTCGAGGTTCGGGATCGATTGATCTATTGGGCTCACACGTCACCCTCCTCTGGACATCCGGGTATCGGCCGGACAGTGCACTGTCTTAGTGCCAAGTACTGGTGGCCCACGTTGGCTAGGGATGTGAGGGTTTATGTTTCCTCCTGCTCGGTGTGCGCCCAGTGTAAGGCGCCTAGACATTTACCTAGGGGTAAGTTGCTACCCCTGCCCGTTCCACAACGGCCATGGTCCCACCTCTCAGTGGACTTTATAACAGACCTTCCCCTCTCCCAAGGGAATACTACCATCCTGGTCGTTGTGGACCGGTTCTCTAAGGCCTGTCGTTTGCTCCCCATGCCGGGTCTTCCTACGGCCCTGCAAACTGCCGAGGCACTGTTTACCCATGTGTTCCGGCACTACGGGGTGCCCGAGGACATTGTGGCTGATCGGGGTCCCCAATTCACCTCCAGAGTCTGGAGAGCGTTTATGGAGCGGTTGGGGGTCTCGGTGAGCCTCACCTCGGGCTACCACCCGGAGAGCAATGGGCAGGTGGAACGCGTAAACCAGGATGTGGGTAGGTTTCTCAGAACATACTGCCAGGACCGGCCGGAGGAGTGGTCAAGGTACGTTCCCTGGGCCGAGATGGCCCAGAATTCCCTACGCCATTCCTCCACTAACCTAACTCCATTTCAATGTGTGTTAGGTTACCAGCCGGTTCTGGCACCCTGGCAGCAGAGCCAGATCGAGGCTCCTGCGGTGGATGAGTGGGCGCGGCGCTCGGAGGAGACTTGGAACGCTGCACACGTCCACCTGCAGCGGGCCCTCCGACGTCAGAAGGCGAGCGCTGATCTCCACCGCAGTGAGGCACCGGTGTACGCACCTGGTGATCGAGTCTGGCTCTCTACCAGAAACCTGCCCCTCCGCCTGCCCTGTCGGAAACTGGGTCGGCGGTTTGTAGGGCCATTTAAAGTCCTGAGAAGGTTGAACGAGGTTTGTTATAGATTACAGCTACCTGTGGAGTATAAGTGTATTAACCCCTCGTTCCATGTGTCCCTTCTCAGGCCGGTGGTAGCGGGCCCACTCCAAGAAGATGAGATCTTGGAGACTCCTCCGCCCCCGTTGGACATCGAGGGGGCACCGGCGTACTCCGTGAGATCCATCTTGGATTCGAGACGTCGGATGGGGGGTCTCCAGTATCTAGTGGAGTGGGAGGGGTACGGTCCGGAGGAGCGGTGCTGGGTGCCGAGGAGAGACGTGTTGGACCCGTCGCTCCTGACGGAGTTCCATCGGAGGCATCCGACGCGCCCTGCGCCGCGTCCCCCTGGTCGTCCCCGAGGCCGGAGTCGGCGCACGTCTGGAGCCGCGCGTCAAGGGGGGGGTACTGTCACGGTTTCGGCCGAGGCTGCCTCTCCCCCTTGTTCGGGCAGGCTTCGGCGTTCGTCGTCTCCGGAATTCTAGCTGCCACCGATAGATGTTTCATGTTCGTTTGCTTTTGTCTGTTTGTTTCCACACCTGTTTCTGTTTTACGTAATTAGTGTCCTATAAGTTTCTCGTTGTGTTTGTCTAGTGTTGTGTATGATTGTTTTCGTCAGTGTTGTGTTTGCTCGGTTGAGCGTATTTTCTCCACTGCGCTGGAGCTCAGTTGCACTTGTTTGTGCACCATATCGTTTTGTCGCACCTGTTAGTGCGCATTTGCCTTTTCGCCTTCGTGCGTGGTTTAGCTGTCGGGCTTAGTTGTCCTGTTGCCTGTGTTGGGCCAGAAATACAGCGTTTGGAACATACAGTCTGCGTCCTGCATTTGATTTCCTACACTACACCTACACACGCCCTGACATTAAGGGTTAAGGTTAAGGCTAGGGTTAGGGTTAAGGTTAAGGTTATGGTTAGGTTTAGGGTTAAGGTTATGGTTAGGGGTTATTTTGGTATTTGGTATTTTATTAGGATCCCCATTAGCTGTTGCAAAAGCAGCATCTACTCTTCCTGGGGTCCACACAAAACATGACATAATACAGAACATTAATTGACAAGAACAGAACTACATCAAAATTTTTTAAAGGCACACGTAGCCTACTTGTCAATACATACACACAAACTATCTAGGTCAAATAGGGGAGAGGCGTTGTTCCGTGAGGTGTTGCTATATCTGTTTTTTTAAACCAGGTTTGCTGTTTATTTGAGCAATATGAGATGGAACGGAGTTCCATGCAATAATGGCTCTACATAATACTGTACGCTTTCTTGAATTTGTTCTGGATTTGGGGACTGTGAAAAGACCCCTGGTGGCATGTCTGGTGGGGTAAGTGTGTGTGTCAGAGCTGTGTGTAAATTGACTATGCAAACAATTTGGGAATTTCAACACATTCATGTTTCTTATAAAAAGTAGAAGTGATGCAGTCAGTCTCTCCTCAACTCTTAGCCAAGAGAGACTGGCATGCATAGTATTTATATCAGCCCTCTGATTACAATGAAGAGCAAGACGTGCCGCTCTGTTCTGGGCCAGCTGCAGCTTAAATAGGTATTTCCTTGCAGCACTGGACCACACTAATGAAGACAAAAAACTAGAGCCTGCAGGACTTGCTTTTTGGAGTGTGGTGTCAAAAAAGCACAGCATCTCTTTACTAAGGACAGACCTCTCCACATCTTTACAACCATTGAATCAGTATGTTTTGACCATGACAGTTTACAATCTAAGGTAACGGCAAGTAATTTAGTCTCCTAAACTTGTTCAACAGCCACACCATTCATTACCAGATTCAGCTAAGGTCTAGAACTTAGCGAATGATTTGTACCAAATACAATGCTCTTAGTTTTAGAGAAGTTCAGGACCAGTTTATTAGTGGCCACCCATTCCTAAACAGACTGCAACTCTTTGTTAAGGGTTTCAGTGACTTCATTAGCTGTGGTTGCTAATGCGTATATGGTTGATTCATCAGCATACATGGACACACATGCTTTGATTAATGCCAGTGGCAGGTCATTGGTAAAAATAGAAACGAGTAGAGAGACCAGCTTCAAACAGTTAAAACAACAATATTTTTGGTTATGGAAAATATATTTCACAGCAGTTTAGATGGTACAATGATTCTCAACACGATACTAGCTTATTTTGTCACGTTAACTGAAATTAGGCTAACTATTAGAGTTTTAGCAACCAGGAAATGGTGGTGCAATTTCTGCATAGTGCATCTTTCATCTTGTGGTTAAATGAGACACCAATCATTATTTGATTATGGTCTGAATGCAACAATAGACCAGTCACTATGATGTTTCTTCAACAGAGGGAGCTCAATAACACCAATGGTGTAAACTACTTAAGTAAAAATACTTGAAAGTACTACTTAAGTATTTTTTGGGGGGTATCTGTACTTCAGTTTAGTTTATAAATATATATTTTTAGACAACTTTTACTTTTACTTCACTACATTCCTAAAGATAATAATATACTTTTTAATCCATATATTTTCCCTGACACCCAAAAGTACTCATTACATTTTGAATGCTTAGCAGGACAGGAAAATCGTCTAATTCACACACTTATCAAGAGAACATCCCTGGTCATCCCTACCACCTCGGATCTGGCAGATTCACTAAACACATAATTTGTTTGTAAATGATGTCTGAGTGATGGAGTGTGCCTCTGTCTATCCGTAAATTTAAAAAAAAACTCAAAAATGGTGCAGTCTGGTTTGCTTAATATAAGGAATTTGAAATGATTTATACATTTACTTGTGATACTTAAGTAGATTTTAGCAATTACATTTACTCAAGTAGTATTTTACTGGGTGACTTTCACTTTTACTTGAGTCATTTTCTATTAAGGTATCTTCACTTTTACTCAAGTTTGAGAATTGGGTACTTTTTTTCCACCACTGAACACATAGCCTTAGACTGTTATGATGAGGGCTATTTGATGCACCAATTTAACTGGTGTTAATGTGTTATTGATGATCAACACACAGCGTTATTTCTGCAGTTCAACACGCTCCATATCATAGAGGGTTGTGCATGCAGATTTTGTAGGTTTGTATAATAAATATAAATATAATAAAAAGTAAGGTGGACCCTGAAATCTATTGGGGTCTAAAACAGATGGCCAGATATGGGTTTTGCGAGACATTGTTACCCAGTATGCAGAAACTGCTCCTGTAGCTGAGAGAAATGAACAAAAATTGGACCTTGTTACAGTTTCCATTATTTTCTATGAATGTGACTGAAAACCCCACCTATTTCTGAAGCCATTACTCTTTCTTTCTCTCAGTCCTATTTCCAGTGGCAGTCTGTAGAATCAGAAGGGTAGTTTGTAATAGAAGGTTATTATCCAATCATGTTGCCTTTCTTACACAGTACCAACCGTATCTCAGGAGAAATCATTACCCAATACCTATTTTCCTGAGATGCTACAATAATGCAAGTAACAAGCAACGAGAGACATACATTGGATGAAATTCGCATTTTCTATTGCACGTGTTGTAACTATCAGGTCAGCATTTTACATGACAATTTGTACGTTGTACATCACCTCCCTTGTGAACTGAATGGGTGTTGTGAGATGTACTGATTTCGTATCTTTACATAATGGTAACCAGTCATTACGTATGTGCACATGTACTAAGTGGTATATATCATTTCACTTGAGATGTATCGGTATATACAGTGGTTCTTCCTTTAAAAGTTGCGTCATTCTGCAGCACAGCTTGCTGGGTTCTATGTCACGTTATTTAACTGTCAGCCATTGTTGCAATTAATGCTCGTTAGTGCTGGTTTGACCTCCAGGGGACGTCTTTGAGAAGCTAAGTTATTGAAATGACATGGGAGCTGTAAGCCTACGAGTCCTGTTTACTGTAGCTGTTTTAGCGTAACTTACTTATTGGCAAAAGCATACAAGTCATCCATGTCTTTAAATACAGTCAAGCATTTTAGTTATAAAACAAAATAACAAAGGGAGCCTTGAATAATTAAACAATGAATAAACCGCAACATGTCGGCTAAAGCGATTGAATTAAGGAATGCATGACATTTACATTTTTTTACATTTTAGTCATTTAGCAGACGCTCTTATCCAGAGCGACTTACAGTTAGTGAATATATATATATATATATATATATATATATATTTTTTTATACTGGCCCCCCGTGGGAATCGAACCCACAACCCTGGCGTTGCGAACGCCATGCTCTATCAACTGAGCTACATCCCTGCCGGCCATTCCCTCCCCTACCCTGGACGACGCTGGGCCAATTGTGCGCCGCCCATGAGTCTCCCGGTCGCGGCCGGCTGCGACAGAGCCTGGATTCGAACCAGGATCTCTAGTGGCACAGTTAGCACTGCGATGCAGTGCCTTAGACCACTGCGCCACATGACTGTTTTTAATACTGGCTGTACTAGAGACTTTAAAACCTTTTCTTGTTAGAACAGACTATTTGTTTTTTTTGTTTTTTTTAATTTGGCTGAATTAATTTGATTAATATTATGGTGTTCTATTACAAGAAAAACGAAAATGTATTTTACAGTAGCCTACGTAGGCCTGTACAGCGTGACAGGTCAGGAGTAGGCTACTAAAGTGACTGCGAGTGAACAGCAAAATAATCCTAACATTTCCACACCCTAATTGTAGGCTAACCAATACCCAAACAGAATCGGATTGATTTATCAAGACCAGTCCCCATGCTTGTCTCAAAGCAGTGCGAAACAGTGCTGAAATAGTTGACCACATGTGGGTAGGCTATTGAGAAAGAAGCCTTGAATAATTAAAACAATGAATAAACCGCAACATGTCGGCTAAAGCAATTGAATTCAGGAATTAATTCAAAATATGTGTAACCTTTTTTAATTTTTAAAAAATCAAAAACACAGCATCTGCCGTGGTAGAAATATATAATTGAATTTGATTTAAAAAACTAACTATTTCAAAATGAATATGTTTATTAGGCTATTGTGTCTTTAAATACAATGCTCCTCCTACCCTCCTTCCCTTCCCTACCCTACCCTCCTTCCCTTCCCTACCCTCATTCCCTACCCTCCTTCTTGGCAAGAGTCTATTGTCCTGCTAATAGCCCATCATGGATAGATGGCTTCTTTTGTATTCCAATGTATTGAATGAATGCATTAATTACAGTCATTTACCATTCTCATTCTCGGAGTGTAAATGTTGTTTGCAGAGTTGACAACCTGCTACACTTGTGAAAAACAAGTGGTTGAAAACATGTTTTCAAAATGCCTCCAGCTGTCCATCACTGCTGTAAACCGAGAACTGTATTCCAAAAATAAATACACAGCATCTATATTATTGAATTCGATAAAAAAAAAACCTGTTTAAAAATGTACTGTACCAGTTAAAAGTTTGGACACTGTCAGGCTGTCAGTGTGATGCGGTAGGACGAAGTCAGGCGCAGGACACAGAGCTAATCGAAAACGTACTTTACTCGTAGGTAACGTAAATAACATAACCTCCACGCAGGGGGAACAAACCCGCTCACCAGACGACAACCAAACATGAACAAACATGCACAACATACAGTGGGAGCCAGAGGGTTAAATAGGGAAGTGATCAATACTAATGGGAACCAGGTGTGACCAATAAAGACAAGACAAGTAGAACACAGAAACATAGATCGGTAGCAGCTAGTACTCCGGTGACGACGAACGCCGAAGCCTGCCCGAGCAAGGAGGAGGAGCAGCCTCCGCTGAATCCGTGACAGACACACCTTACTCATTCAAGGGTTTTTCTTTATTTTTACTATTTTTTTACATTGTGGAATAATAGTGAAGACATCAAAACTATGAAATAACACATATGGAATCATGTAGTAACCAAAAAAGTGTTAAACAAATCAAAATGTATTTTATATTTGAGATTCTTCAAATAGACACCCTTTGCCTTAATGACAACTTTGCACACTCTTGGCATTCTCTCACCCAGCTTCACCTGGAATGCTTTTCCAACAGTCTTGAGGGAGTTCCCACATATGCTGAGCACTTGTTGGCTGCTTTTCCTGCACTCTGCCGTCCGACTCATCCCAAACCATCTCAATTGGGTTGAGGTCAGGGGATTGTGGAGGCCAGGTCATCTAATGCAGCACTCCATCACTCTCCTTCTTGGTAAAATAGGCCTTACACAGACTGGAGGTGTGTTGGGTCATTGTCCTGTTGAAAAACAAATGATAGTCCCACTAAGCCCAAACCAGATGGGATGGCGTATCGCTGCAGAATGCTGTAGTAGCCATGCTGGTTAAGTGTGCCTTGACTTCTAAATAAATCACAGACAGTGTCACCAGCAAAGCACCCCCACACCATAACACCTCCTCCTCCATGCTTTACGGTGGGAACTATACATGCGGAGATCATCCGTTCACCCACACCGCGTCTCACAAAGACACAGCGGTTTGAACCAAAAATCTCAAATTTGGACTCCAGACCAAAGGACACATTTCCACCGGTCTAATGTCCATTGCTCGTGTTTCTTGGCCCAAGAAGGTCTCTTCTTCTTATTGGTGTCCTTTAGTAGTGGTTTCTTTGCAGCAATTTGACCATGAAGGCCTGATTCACACAGTCCCCTCTGAACAGTTGATGTTGAGATGTGTTTGTTACTTGAACTCTGGGAAGCATTTATTTGGGCTGCAATTTCTAAGGCTGGTAACTCTAATGAACTTATCCTCTGCAGCAGAGGTAACTCTGGGTCTTCCATTCCTGCGGCGGTCCTCATGAGAGCGAGTTTCATCATAGAGCTTGATGGTTTTTGCGACTGCACTTGAAGAAACTTTCAAAGTTCTTGACATTTTCCGTATTGACTGACCTTCATGTCTTAAAGTAATGATGGACTGTATTTTCTCTTTGCTTATTTGAGCTGTTCTTGCCATAATATGGACTTGGTATTTTACCAAATAGGGCGGCCTTCTGTATACCCCCCTACCTTGTCACAACACAACTGATTGGCTCAAACGCATTAAGACTGAAATAAATTCCACAAATTAACTTTTAAGAAGGCACACCTGTTCATTGAAATGCATTCCAGGTGACTACCTCATGAAGCTGGTTGAGAGAATGCCAAGAGTGTGCAAAGCTGTCATCAAGGCAAAGGGTGGCTATCTGAACACTTCCTTGGTTACTACATGTTTCCATATGTGTTATTTCATAGTTTTGATGTCTTCACTATTATTCTACAATGTAAAAAATTGTTAAAAAAATAAAGAAAAACCCTTGAATGAGTAGGTGTCCAAACTTTTGACTGGTAGTGTATATGTTTATTAGGTTACTGTGCAGTCAGACAAAAACCAACAGGACAATGAGGTGTTTACTGTAGCCTACATAGTAAACATAGTAAAGTGCCTAATTCCTTACATAAGGGAGAGCAGGCCATGTCCAGACTTTCTTGGTGACCTCAAGTACTCATTAACTCTGTCTTTAATGCTTTTTCGGGTTGCATCAGTCATGGACAGAAACTTCTGAGACACAGTGTTAATGATGAACACTCGGAGGTTCACTGGCAAGCAATATTTGCCTCGGGATCCATCCCAGTTGGTATTCTGTGTCAACTCGTGGTATCTCTCTTCGGTTACACATCCTTGGAACAGCAGAACAGCATAACGGTCCGGATGGCCCTTGCTCTGCCTGGTGAGCAGTACGTCAAGTTCTGGTGTCAGAAGAGGAATAGAAATGTCAGGGTGAACCGACAACCTGACGAACCCGCCACGTTTGTTGACTCTGCCTGTAAGAGGTGGAGTTCCAGAGCTCACAGGTGACTCCATCTCGTTCCTCGCCCTCTTCAACGCATCAGCAGAGTAAGTAGACCTACAACACTTTTAACAGCACATTCCTCAACACTAGTGAGACTCATCTCGCCTACGGTAGGCCTACAGTATATCTAAAAATATTTGTTTCATCTCTACATGTAGGTCTCCTGATTTAAACCCGATCTAACTTGTTTTGGCATCAACTGAAAACATTAATCCGTAACTCTGCCAAGCCTACAAGCAAAGATTAACTGTATAGTGTATAAATGGGGTTGGATCACACTGACAATGTTTCCATCCTCCAATGCAGGCTAATTATCTCCAGGTTCCAGTTCCTCTGTCTCTATGTCTATGGTCAGAATACGACTCCGGATCAATAACATAAAGAACCATGTTGGGGTGGTGCAGGCTAGCATCATTAGAAGTTACTGTGAAGAAGAATATATACAGTGCCTTGCAAAAGTATTCATCCCCCTTGGCGTTTTTCCTATTTTGTTGCATTACAACCTGTAATTTAAATGGATTTTTATTTGGATTTCATGTAATGGTCATACACAAAATAGTCCAAATTGGTGAAGTGAAATGAAAAAAATAACTTGTTTCAAAAACTCTAAAAAAATTAATATCAGAAAAGTGGTGCGTGCATATGTATTCACCCCCTTTGCTATGAAGCCCCTAAATAAGATCTGGTGCAACCAATTAGCTTCAAAAGTCACATAATTAGTGAAATAATGTCCACCTGTGTGCAATCTAAGTGTCACATAATCTGTCACATGATCTCAGTATTTATACACCTGTTCTGAAAAGCCCCAGAGTCTGCAACACCACTAAGCAAGGGGCACCACCAAGCAAGCGGCACCATGAAGACCAAGGAGCTCTCCAAACAGGTCAGGGACAAAGTTGTGGAGAAGTACAGATCAGGGTTGGGTTATAAAAAAATATCTGAAACTTTGAACATCCCACGGAGCACCATTAAATCCATTATTAAAAAGTGTTAAAGAATATGGCACCACACCAAACCTGCCAAGAGAGGGCTGCCCACCAAACCTCATGGACCGGGCATTAATCAGAGAGGCAACAAAGAGACCAAAGAAAACCCTGAAGGAGCTGCAAAGCTCCACAGCGGAGATTGGAGTATCTGTCCATAGGACCACTTTAAGCCGTACACTCCTTAGAGCTGGGCTTTACGGAAGAGTGGCCAGACAAAAGCCATTGCTTAAAGAAAAAAATAAGCAAACACGTTTGGTGTTCGCCAAAAGGCATGCCAAAAGGCATGTGGGAGACTCCCCAAACATATGGAAGAAGGTACTCTGGTCAGATTAAACTAAAATTGAGCTTTTTGGCCATCAAGGAAAACGCTATGTCTGGTGCAAACCCAACACCTCTCATCACCCCGAGAATGCCATCTCGGGGTGAAGCATGGTGGTAGCAGCATCATGCTGTGGGGATGTTTTTCATCGGCAGGGACTAGGAAACTGTTCAGAATTGAAGGAATGATGGATGGGGCTGAATACAGGGAAATTCTTGAGGGAAACCTGTTTCATTCTTCCAGAGATTTGAGACTGTGACGGAGGCTCACCTTCCAGCAGGACAATGACCCTAAGCATACTGCTAAAGCAACACTTGAGTGTTTTAAGGGGAAACATTTAAATGTCTTGGAATGGCCTAGTCAAAGCCAAGACCTCAATTCAATTCAGAATATGCGGTATGACTTAAAGATTGCTGTACACCAGTGGAAACCATCCAACTTGAAGGAGCTGGAGCAGTTTTTCCTTGAAGAATGGGCAAAAATCCCAGTGGCTAGATGTGCCAAACTTATAGAGACCCCAAGAGACTTGCAGCTGTAATTGCTGCAAAAGGTGGCTCTACAAAGTATTAACTTTATGCACGCTCAAGGTTTCTGTTTTTTTTGTCTTATTTCTTGCTTGTTTCACAATAACAAATATTTTGCATCTTCAAAGTGGTAGGCATGTTGTGTAAATCAAATGATACAAACCCCTCCAAAAAATCCATTTTAATTCCAGGTTGTAAGGCAACAAAATAGGAAAAATGGCAAGTGGGGTTGAATACTTTCGCAAGCCACTGTATCTCCAGTCTGTATGTGAACAACTGGCAGTCTAGCACCACAAGTTAGAGGATATCCAGCCTAATACTCAGCAGGCATAAGGCCAGCAAGCTAAAGAGTCACTGTGGTGTAAGGCCATTGGGGGAAACAGTGGTGTATGATTAAGGAGGAACAGGCAGAAACAGCAACCCCTGCCATAAAGACCCAGGGACCTCATTTATAAACAAGTACAAAATATACCCCAAAATGTGCGGGCACCAGTTTTCACGCAAAAGTTGCCATTTATAAAAATGTAACTTGATGTGAGAATGTGCTCACCTTCTCACATCCTTTAGACCACACGTAGGCACATCTGTTAGTGGTTGAAATATTGTATTGCAAGCTGGCAAGTAATTATTTTGTGCAAATGACATGAAAAACTAAAAACAGGAAAACATACTTACAAGAATGCAACCATTTTCCATTAGTGAGAATTGCGAAAATCTATATGTTTTATTTTTTAGAATCTAAAATAACTATACATATGAAACTTTTTCCTATTTTATTGTCATAACCATTGCAGAATATATTCCTCACCTTTTCTGGCCATGATGGGTTCATATTTCCCAAGGAGCCATACAACAAATTACCATGCGCATCTCTCATTTAATTGGACCTAGCAGCCTAGTAAATAGATAGGCTATATGTATTTGAAGTTTTCCAATATCATAGGCAGCGCAGTTTCTAATACCGGTATACAGTCAAATTTAACAGCTGATCTTTTACATCGAAGTAGGCCTATGTTTCAAGTTCACACTTTGAAAAACCCTTTTTGGTTCCAGGTAGAACCCTTTTGGTTCCAGAGAGAACCCTTTTTGGTTCCACGTAGAACCAAAAGGTTTCTACCTGGAACCCAAAAGGTTCTACCTGGAACGAAAAGGGTTCTACCTGGAACCAAAAAGGGTTTTTCAAAGGGTTCTCCTATGGGGACAGCCAAATAACCATTTTAGGAGTGTAGCAGTGAGAAGCTGCAGACCCCTGCCCCCTCATTAATCTTTATGTCACAGGTAAGAGAGAAAGGCTAGATTACTCCTATCCCAGCCAGGGAACCTAATTTACCCACCTGTCTAGAGTCAATATCTAGCCATCAGGAAAACAGACGGAAAACAAATGACATTTACCTTATAGGACGATATTAGGTGGGCTGGAGGTGTGTGTGTGTGTATGTGTGTGAAGTGTGTGTGTGTGAAGTGTGTGTGTGTGTGTGTGTGTGTGTGTGTGTGAAGTGTGTGTGTGTGTGTGAAGTGTGTATGTGTGTATAACTGCAGTCTGTGGAGGGGGGAAACTCATCAGAGTAACTTCAGACCACTACCAGGAAGCAGCGTGCAGGAAGCGAGGCTATCATCCCTCACTCTGGAACAGAACAGGGGTAGCCATTAGGACCAGATAAAGAAGGATTCAACAAAGATCCATGACATCACCGTCTGGGAAATCCCTCTTCATCTCATCCTATAGTAGAGCTGGACTCCGTCCTAAATGGCACCCTAGTCCACTTCAAGTGCACTATATAGGTAATAGCGAGCCATTTGAGACACACCCTTCAGTCTCAAGGTGAAACAGTAGGGAGTGATGAGAAGGATGTAGCACTCAGCACGTCTTGATACTGAACGTCTTTGGCGACAGAGCCAGGTAGGAATCCTTAGACTGGGGCTCCAGCCATGACTACAGGATAGGCTACAGTGTATGATTGACTTCAGACGGAGCAGTCAGGAGACCTGATGACCTGTCAGTCTGTCTGAGTGTGTGAGAAAGAGAGGAAGAGAGAAAGAGAGAGTGTGAGAGCAGTCAGGTGATCTGGTGACCTGCTTGTCCAACCTGGTCTCAGAGCATTTCGTATTATTCTGTACGTAAATCCGAGAAACTCAATTTAGCATGATATATTAAGTTTTGTATGGTATGTATTCATTTGTGGATATCCTTCAGCCATTTCGTATGATATGTTACAAATTTCATTTCGTATTATACAGTGGGGGAAAAAAGTATTTAGTCAGCCACCAATTGTGCAAGATCTCCCACTTAAAAAGATGAGAGAGGCCTGTAATTTTCATCATAGGTACACGTCAACTATGACAGACAAAATGAGAAAAACAAATCCAGAAAATCACATTGTAGGATTTTTTATGAATTTATTTGCAAATTATGGTGGAAAATAAGTATTTGGTCAATAACAAAAAGTTTCTCAATACTTTGTTATATACCCTTTGTTGGCAATGACACAGGTCAAACGTTTTCTGTAAGTCTTCAGAAGGTTTTCACACACTGTTGCTGGTATTTTGGCCCATTCCTCCATGCAGATCTCCTCTAGAGCAGTGATGTTTTGGGGCTGTTGCTGGGCAACACGGACTTTCAACTCCCTCCAAAGATGTTCTATTGGGTTCAGGTCTGGAGACTGGCTAGGCCACTCCAGGACCTTGAAATGCTTCTTACGAAGCCACTCCTTCATTGCCCGGGCGGTGTGTTTGGGATCATTGTCATGCTGAAAGACCCAGCCACGTTTCATCTTCAATGCCCTTGCTGATGGAAGGAGGTTTTCACTCAAAATCTCACGATACATGGCCCCATTCATTCTTTCCTTTACACGGATCAGTCGTCCTGGTCCCTTTGCAGAAAAACAGCCCCAAAGCATGATGTTTCCACCCCCATGCTTCACAGTAGGTATGGTGTTCTTTGGATGCAACTCAGCATTCTTTGTCCTCCAAACACGACGAGTTTAGTTTTTACCAAAAAGTTATATTTTGGTTTCATCTGACCATATGACATTCTCCCAATCCTCTTCTGGATCATCCAAATGCACTCTAGCAAACTTCAGACGGGCCTGGACATGTACTGGCTTAAGCAGGGGGACACGTCTGGCACTGCAGGATTTGAGTCCCTGGCGGCGTAGTGTGTTACTGATGGTAGGCTTTGTTACTTTGGTCCCAGCTCTCTGCAGGTCATTCACTAGGTCCCCCCGTGTGGTTCTGGGATTTTTGCTCACCGTTCTTGTGATAATTTTGACCCCACGGGGTGAGATCTTGCGAGGAGCCCCAGATCGAGGGAGATTATCAGTGGTCTTGTATGTCTTCCATTTCCTAATAATTGCTCCCACAGTTGATTTCTTCAAACCAAGCTGCTTACCTATTGCAGATTCAGTCTTCCCAGCCTGGTGCAGGTCTACAATTTTGTTTCTGGTGTCCTTTGACAGCTCTTTGGTCTTGGCCATAGTGGAGTTTGGAGTGTGACTGTTTGAGGTTGTGGACAGGTGTCTTTTATACTGATAACAAGTTCAAACAGGTGCCATTAATACAGGTAACGAGTGGAGGACAGAGGAGCCTCTTAAAGAAGAAGTTACAGGTCTGTGAGAGCCAGAAATCTTGCTTGTTTGTAGGTGACCAAATACTTATTTTCCACCATAATTTGCAAATAAATTCATTAAAAATCCTACAATGTGATTTTCTGGATTTTTTTTTCTCATTTTGTCTGTCATAGTTGACGTGTACCTATGATGAAAATTACAGGCCTCTCTCATCTTTTTAAGTGGGAGAACGTAAACAATTGGTGGCTGACTAAATAGTTTTTTTCCCCACTGTATGTTACGAATATTTCAAACGTTCAATATGTTACGAATTTGCAAAATGTATGATATGTTACGAATTCTACCTTGGTGCTAACATTAGCTAACTCGCTAATGTTAGCTAGGTTAGGGGTTAGGGTTAAGGTTAAGTTTAGGAGTTAGTTAAAAGGGTTAAGGTTAGGGTTAAGGTAAGGGTTAGCACCCATCCACCCCGACCAACCACCCTCCTTTCGTTTTAACCTTAAGTAACCATCTGTCTTATGTAACCATACCAAACGTAACATATCATACTAAATGGAGTGTCTCTGATTTTTTACACGGAATGCTCTGAGACCAGGTTGGCCTGTCTGTCTGGACCAAGGCCAGAGCTTCTCAGGGTGTCAGAGACAAGACTTACATGTTTATAAAGCATATCTGTATGTGTGTGTGTGTGTGTGTGGTCTTGCTCCTGCACCATGGTGAGAATAACAAGACTGGCTGACCGTCTGCAGCCACAGCAGGGTTAGTGGCTGGTCACAGTCTCCCACTCAAGCTGTTATGTTCAGGATAAATGATGATAGATGATTACAGATAATGATGTACTTCTATCTCCTTTGTGCCAGCTTAATGTTCTATTTTCAACCCAGCATGACATGGAAAACATACAACTCCTTTTGACTTATAAACTATATGACTGCAGATAAACATTGTCGCTCGCTGTGTGTGTGTGTGTTTGTGTGTCATGAACCCACAGGCCAGTCTGTGACCCTTGAGCCAACTCATCAGACCTGGGAGGCATTGGTGACATTATTTTCAGCATGTTCAGAGAGAGTGTGTATGTGTGCATGTGCAACACGTTACGTCCATGGTTCAACAGGACAAGACGTCCTCTATGCCCTCTGAAGGACACTGCATTACCGTGATCAGTTATGACACACTGTTCACCACCGCCAAGGCCACAGCCATCACACTGAGACCACAGCCAGCACTGAGGCCACAGCCGTCACACTGAGACCACAGCCAGCACACTGAGACCACAGCCAGCACTGAGGCCACAGCCGTCACACTGAGACCACAGCTAGCACACTGAGACCACAGCTAGCACACTGAGACCACAGCCTGCACTGAGGCCACAGCCGTCACACTGAGACCACAGCCAGCACACTGAGACCACAGCCATCACGCTGAGACCACAGCTAGCACACTGAGACCACAGCCAGCACTGAGGCCACAGCCGTCACGCTGAGACCACAGCCAGCACACTGAGACCACAGCCATCACGCTGAGACCACAGCTAGCACACTGAGGCCACTGCCAGCATTTGGTGAAGAGTGTTACTGGTTTAGGTTGGCCATATTGACCCGTTAAGGTTGGGGTTGACAGCCGACAGACTAACATGTCATGGGTTGGATGTCTTTACCCTGAAAAAGCTTATATCTACACCTCGTAAAAAAGGAGCAATATGGTTTGGGTTTATAGTCCATAACACTGCTGTGCTCTGTTCACTTTAACTGAGTTCATGGCTCTGAGAGAGACACAGAGAGAGAGAGAGAGAGAGAGAGAGAGAGAGAGAGAGAGAGAGAGAGAGAGAGAGAGAGAGAGAGAGAGAGAGAGAGAGAGAGAGAGAGAGAGAGAGAGAGAGAGAGAGAGAGAGAGAGAGAGGAGAGAGAGAGAGAGAGAGAGAGAGAGAGAGAGAAGAGAGAGAGAGAGAGAGAGAGAGAGAGAGAGAGAGAGAGAGAGAGAGAGAGAGAGAGAGAGAGAGAGAGAGAGAGAGAGAGCGAAACAATAACAAAGAAAGAGAGAAAGCATCTTCTATAGTTCAGACCCTGGATGATGGTAAATGTGCTGCCCAGTGCTGTGCCAGACTCACCCAAACTGAAGGGAAGTAAACAGGGTCCGTACACATACTGTTCAGGGCTTTCTAGTGTCCTTCAGATTTCCCCATGTTACCATGCCTTTTGAATAGTACTCTCTGGGCAACAGTACTAGGAAATACAATCATAGATGGCTTTGAGAGGCCTCTCATAAGGGGAATGGCTGAAGGGAAAAGTTATTGAAGACTTACTGTAAGCTATGGTTGAGAATTTGGATAGAATTCAGCAGCTTACTGCCTCTGACCCCAGTCCTTACTGCCTCTGACCCCAGTCCTTACTGCCTCTGACCCCAGTTCTTACTGCCTCCGACCCCAGTCCTTACTGCCTCTGACCCCAGTCCTTACTGCCTCTGACCCCAGTCGTTACTGCCTCTGACCCCAGCCTTTATTGCCTCTGACCCCAGTCCTTACTGCCTCTGACCCCAGTCCTTACTGCCTCTGACCCTAGTCCTTATTGCCTCTGACCCCAGTCCTTACTGCCTCTGACCCCAGTCCTTACTGCCTCTGACCCCAGTCGTTACTGCCTCTGACCCCAGCCTTTATTGCCTCTGACCCCAGTCCTTACTGGCTCTGACCCCAGTCCTTACTGCCTCTGACCCTAGTCCTTACTGCCTCTGACCCTAGTCCTTACTGCCTCTGACCCCAGTCCTTACTGCCTCTGACCCTAGTCCTTATTGCCTCTGACCCCAGTCCTTACTGCCTCTGACCCTAGTCCTTATTGCCTCTGACCCTAGTCCTTATTGCCTCTGACCCCAGTCCTTACTGCCTCTGACCCCAGTCCTTACTGCCTCTGACCCTAGTCCTTACTGCCTCTGACCCTAGACCTTACTGCCTCTGACCCCAGTCCTTACTGCCTCTGACCCTAGTCCTTATTGCCTCTGACCCCAGTCCTTACTGCCTCTGAACCAAGTCCTTATTGCCTCTGACCCCAGTCCTTACTGCCTCTGACCCCAGTCCTTATTGCCTCTGACCCCAGTCCTTACTGCCTCTGACCCTAGTCCTTATTGCCTCTGACCCTAATCCTTACTGCCTCTGACCCCAGTCCTTACTCCCTCTGACCCCAATCCTTAATGCCTCTGACCCTAGTCCTTATTGCCTCTGACCCCAGTCCTTATTGCCTCTGACCCCAGTCCTTATTGCCTCTGACCCTAGTCCTTATTGCCTCTGACCCTAGTCCTTATTGCCTCTGACCCTAGTCCTTATTGCCTCTGACCCTAGTCCTTACTGCCTCTGACCCCAGTCCTTATTGCCTCCGACCCCAGTCCTTATTGCCTCTGACCCCAGTCCTTATTGCCTCTGACCCTAGTCCTTACTGCCTCTGACCCCAGTCCTTACTGCCTCTGACCCCAGTCCTTACTGCCTCTGACCCCAGTCCTTACTGCCTCTGACCCCAGCCTTTATTGCCTCTGACCCCAGTCCTTACTGGCTCTGACCCTAGTCCTTACTGCCTCTGACCCCAGTCCTTACTGCCTCTGACCCCAGTCGTTACTGCCTCTGACCCCAGCCTTTATTGCCTCTGACCCCAGTCCTTACTGGCTCTTACCCCAGTCCTTACTGCCTCTGACCCTAGTCCTTATTGCCTCTGACCCCAGTCCTTACTGCCTCTGACCCTAGTCCTTATTGCCTCTGACCCTAGTCCTTACTGCCTCTGACCCCAGTCCTTACTGCCTCTGACCCCAGTCCTTACTGCCTCTGACCCTAGTCCTTATTGCCTCTGACCCTAGTCCTTATTGCCTCTGACCCTAGTCCTTATTGCCTCTGACCCTAGTCCTTACTGCCTCTGACCCCAGTCGTTACTGCCTCTGACCCCAGCCTTTATTGCCTCTGACCCCAGTCCTTACTGCCTCTGACCCCAGTCCTTATTGCCTCTGACCCTAGTCCTTATTGCCTCTGACCCTAGTCCTTATTGCCTCTGACCCTAGTCCTTATTGCCTCTGACCCTAGTCCTTACTGCCTCTGACCCCAGTCCTTACTGCCTCTGACCCCAGTCATTACTGCCTCTGACCCCAGCCTTTATTGCCTCTGACCCCAGTCCTTACTGGCTCTGACCCCAGTCCTTACTGCCTCTGACCCTAGTCCTTATTGCCTCTGACCCTAGTCCTTACTGCCTCTGACCCCAGTCCTTACTGCCTCTGACCCCAGTCCTTACTGCCTCTGACCCTAGTCCTTATTGCCTCTGACCCTAGTCCTTATTGCCTCTGACCCTAGTCCTTATTGCCTCTGACCCTAGTCCTTACTGCCTCTGACCCCAGTCCTTACTGCCTCTGACCCCAGTCGTTACTGCCTCTGACCCCAGCCTTTATTGCCTCTGACCCCAGTCCTTACTGCCTCTGACCCCAGTCCTTATTGCCTCTGACCCTAGTCCTTATTGCCTCTGACCCTAGTCCTTATTGCCTCTGACCCTAGTCCTTATTGCCTCTGACCCTAGTCCTTACTGCCTCTGACCCCAGTCCTTACTGCCTCTGACCCCAGTCATTACTGCCTCTGACCCCAGCCTTTATTGCCTCTGACCCCAGTCCTTACTGGCTCTGACCCCAGTCCTTACTGCCTCTGACCCCAGTCCTTACTGCCTCTGACACCAGCCTTTATTGCCTCTGACCCCAGTCCTTACTGGCTCTGACCCTAGTCCTTACTGCCTCTGACCCCAGTCCTTACTGCCTCTGACCCCAGTTGTTACTGCCTCTGACCCCAGCCTTTATTGCCTCTGACCCCAGTCCTTACTGGCTCTTACCCCAGTCCTTACTGCCTCTGACCCTAGTCCTTATTGCCTCTGACCACAGTCCTTACTGCCTCTGACCCTAGTCCTTATTGCCTCTGACCCTAGTCCTTACTGCCTCTGACCCCAGTCCTTACTGCCTCTGACCCCAGTCCTTACTGCCTCTGACCCTAGTCCTTATTGCCTCTGACCCTAGTCCTTATTGCCTCTGACCCTAGTCCTTATTGCCTCTGACACTAGTCCTTACTGCCTCTGACCCCAGTCCTTACTGCCTCTGACCCCAGTCGTTACTGCCTCTGACCCCAGCCTTTATTGCCTCTGACCCCAGTCCTTACTGCCTCTGACCCCAGTCCTTACTGCCTCTGACCCTAGTCCTTATTGCCTCTGACCCTAGTCCTTATTGCCTCTGACCCTAGTCCTTATTGCCTCTGACCCTAGTCCTTACTGCCTCTGACCCCAGTCCTTACTGCCTCTGACCCCAGTCGTTACTGCCTCTGACCCCAGCCTTTATTGCCTCTGACCCAGTCCTTACTGGCTCTGACCCCAGTCCTTACTGCCTCTGACCCTAGTCCTTATTGCCTCTGACCCCAGTCCTTACTGCCTCTGACCCTAGTCCTTATTGCCTCTGACCCTAGTCCTTACTGCCTCTGACCCCAGTCCTTACTGCCTCTGACCCCAGTCCTTATTGCCTCTGACCCTAGTCCTTATTGCCTCTGACCCTAGGCCTTACTGCCTCTGACCCCAGTCCTTACTGTCTCTGACCCTAGTCCTTATTGCCTCTGATCCTAGTCCTTACTGCCTCTGACCCCAGTCCTTATTGCCTCTGACCCCAGTCCTTACTGCCTCTGACCCTAGTCCTTACTGCCTCTGACCCTAGTCCTTATTGCCTCTGACCCTAGTCCTTATTGCCTCTGACCCTAGTCCTTATTGCCTCTGACCCTAGTCCTTATTGCCTCTGACCCTAGTCCTTATTGCCTCTGACCCTAGTCCTTACTGCCTCTGACCCCAGTCGTTCCTGCCTCTGACCCCAGTCGTTCCTGCCTCTGACCCCAGCCTTTATTGCCTCTGACCCCAGTCCTTACTGGCTCTGACCCCAGTCCTTACTGCCTCTGACCCTAGTCCTTATTGCCTCTGACCCCAGTCCTTACTGCCTCTGACCCTAGTCCTTATTGCCTCTGACCCTAGTCCTTACTGCCTCTGACCCCAGTCCTTACTGCCTCTGACCCCAGTCCTTATTGCCTCTGACCCTAGTCCTTACTGCCTCTGACCCTAGTCCTTATTGCCTCTGACCCTAGTCCTTATTGCCTCTGACCCTAGTCCTTACTGCCTCTGACCAAAGTCCTTACTGCCTCTGACCCTAGTCCTTATTGCCTCTGACCCTAGTCCTTACTGCCTCTGACCCCAGTCCTTATTGCCTCTGACCCCAGTCCTTACTGCCTCTGACCCTACTCCTTACTGCCTCTGACCCTAGTCCTTTCTGCCTCTGACCCCAGTCCTTACTGCCTCTGACCCTAGTCCTTATTGCCTCTGACCCCAGTCCTTACTGCCTCTGACCCCAGTCCTTACTGCCTCTGACCCCAGTCGTTACTGCCTCTGACCCCAGCCTTTATTGCCTCTGACCCCAGTCCTTACTGGCTCTGACCCCAGTCCTTACTGCCTCTGACTCCAGTCCTTACTGCCTCTGACCCCAGTCCTTATTGCCTCTGACCCCAGTCCTTATTGCCTCTGACCCTAGTCCTTACTGCCTCCGACCCCAGTTCTTACTGCCTCCGGCACCAGTCCTTACTGCCTCTGACCCCAGTCCTTACTGCCTCTGACCCCAGTCCTTACTGCCTCTGACCCCAGTCGTTACTGCCTCTGACCCCAGCCTTTATTGCCTCTGACCCCAGTCCTTACTGGCTCTTACCCCAGTCCTTACTGCCTCTGACCCTAGTCCTTATTGCCTCTGACCCCAGTCCTTACTGCCTCTGACCCTAGTCCTTATTGCCTCTGACCCTTGTCCTTACTGCCTCTGACCCTAGTCCTTATTGCCTCTGACCCTAGTCCTTACTGCCTCTGACCCCAGTCCTTACTGACTCTGACCCTAGTCCTTATTGCCTCTGACCCTAGTCCTTATTGCCTCTGACCCCAGTCCTTACTGCCTCTGACCCTAGTCCTTATTGCCTCTGACCCTAGTCCTTACTGCCTCTGACCCCAGTCCTTACTGCCTCTGACCCCAGTCGTTACTGCCTCTGACCCCAGCCTTTATTGCCTCTGACCCCAGTCCTTACTAGCTCTTACCCCAGTCCTTACTGCCTCTGACCCTAGTCCTTATTGCCTCTGACCCCAGTCCTTACTGCCTCTGACCCTAGTCCTTATTGCCTCTGACCCTATTCCTTACTGCCTCTGACCCCAGTCCTTACTGCCTCTGACCCCAGTCCTTACTGCCTCTGACCCTAGTCCTTATTGCCTCTGACCCTAGTCCTTATTGCCTCTGACCCTAGTCCTTATTGCCTCTGACCCCAGTCCTTACTGGCTCTGACCCCAGTCCTTACTGCCTCTGACTCCAGTCCTTACTGCCTCTGACCCCAGTCCTTATTGCCTCTGACCCCAGTCCTTATTGCCTCTGACCCTAGTCCTTACTGCCTCCGACCCCAGTTCTTACTGCCTCCGGCACCAGTCCTTACTGCCTCTGACCCCAGTCCTTACTGCCTCTGACCCCAGTCCTTACTGCCTCTGACCCCAGTCGTTACTGCCTCTGACCCCAGCCTTTATTGCCTCTGACCCCAGTCCTTACTGGCTCTTACCCCAGTCCTTACTGCCTCTGACCCTAGTCCTTATTGCCTCTGACCCCAGTCCTTACTGCCTCTGACCCTAGTCCTTATTGCCTCTGACCCTTGTCCTTACTGCCTCTGACCCTAGTCATTATTGCCTCTGACCCTAGTCCTTACTGCCTCTGACCCCAGTCCTTACTGCCTCTGACCCTAGTCCTTATTGCCTCTGACCCTAGTCCTTATTGCCTCTGACCCCAGTCCTTACTGCCTCTGACCCTAGTCCTTATTGCCTCTGACCCTAGTCCTTACTGCCTCTGACCCCAGTCCTTACTGCCTCTGACCCCAGTCGTTACTGCCTCTGACCCCAGCCTTTATTGCCTCTGACCCCAGTCCTTACTAGCTCTTACCCCAGTCCTTACTGCCTCTGACCCTAGTCCTTATTGCCTCTGACCCCAGTCCTTACTGCCTCTGACCCTAGTCCTTATTGCCTCTGACCCTATTCCTTACTGCCTCTGACCCCAGTCCTTACTGCCTCTGACCCCAGTCCTTACTGCCTCTGACCCTAGTCCTTATTGCCTCTGACCCTAGTCCTTATTGCCTCTGACCCTAGTCCTTATTGCCTCTGACCCTAGTCCTTACTGCCTCTGACCCCAGTCCTTACTGCCTCTGACCCCAGTCGTTACTGCCTCTGACCCCAGCCTTTATTCCCTCTGACCCCAGTCCTTACTGGCTCTGACCCCAGTCCTTACTGCCTCTGACCCTAGTCCTTACTGCCTCTGACCCCAGTCCTTACTGCCTCTGACCCTAGTCCTTATTGCCTCTGACCCTAGTCCTTACTGCCTCTGACCCCAGTCCTTATTGCCTCTGACCCTAGTCCTTACTGCCTCTGACCCCAGTCCTTACTGCCTCTGACCCCAGTCGTTACTGCCTCTGACCCCAGCCTTTATTCCCTCTGACCCCAGTCCTTACTGGCTCTGACCCCAGTCCTTACTGCCTCTGACCCTAGTCCTTACTGCCTCTGACCCCAGTCCTTACTGCCTCTGACCCTAGTCCTTATTGCCTCTGACCCTAGTCCTTACTGCCTCTGACCCCAGTCCTTACTGCCTCTGACCCCAGTCCTTATTGCCTCTGACCCTAGTCCTTACTGCCTCTGACCCTAGTCCTTATTGCCTCTGACCCCAGTCCTTATTGCCTCTGACCCTAGTCCTTACTGCCTCCGACCCCAGTTCTTACTGCCTCCGGCACCAGTCCTTACTGCCTCTGACCCCAGTCCTTACTGCCTCTGACCCCAGTCCTTACTGCCTCTGACCCCAGTCGTTACTGCCTCTGACCCCAGCCTTTATTGCCTCTGACCCCAGTCCTTACTGGCTCTTACCCCAGTCCTTACTGCCTCTGACCCTAGTCCTTATTGCCTCTGACCCCAGTCCTTACTGCCTCTGACCCTAGTCCTTATTGCCTCTGACCCTTGTCCTTACTGCCTCTGACCCTAGTCCTTATTGCCTCTGACCCTAGTCCTTACTGCCTCTGACCCCAGTCCTTACTGCCTCTGACCCTAGTCCTTATTGCCTCTGACCCTAGTCCTTATTGCCTCTGACCCCAGTCCTTACTGCCTCTGACCCTAGTCCTTATTGCCTCTGACCCTAGTCCTTACTGCCTCTGACCCCAGTCCTTACTGCCTCTGACCCCAGTCGTTACTGCCTCTGACCCCAGCCTTTATTGCCTCTGACCCCAGTCCTTACTAGCTCTTACCCCAGTCCTTACTGCCTCTGACCCTAGTCCTTATTGCCTCTGACCCCAGTCCTTACTGCCTCTGACCCTAGTCCTTATTGCCTCTGACCCTATTCCTTACTGCCTCTGACCCCAGTCCTTACTGCCTCTGACCCCAGTCCTTACTGCCTCTGACCCTAGTCCTTATTGCCTCTGACCCTAGTCCTTATTGCCTCTGACCCTAGTCCTTATTGCCTCTGACCCTAGTCCTTACTGCCTCTGACCCCAGTCCTTACTGCCTCTGACCCCAGTCGTTACTGCCTCTGACCCCAGCCTTTATTCCCTCTGACCCCAGTCCTTACTGGCTCTGACCCCAGTCCTTACTGCCTCTGACCCTAGTCCTTATTGCCTCTGACCCCAGTCCTTACTGCCTCTGACCCTAGTCCTTATTGCCTCTGACCCTAGTCCTTACTGCCTCTGACCTCAGTCCTTACTGCCTCTGACCCCAGTCCTTATTGCCTCTGACCCTAGTCCTTACTGCCTCTGACCCTAGTCCTTATTGCCTCTGACCTTAGTCCTTACTGCCTCTGACCCCAGTCCTTATTGCCTCTGACCCTAGTCCTTATTGCCTCTGACCCTAGTCCTTATTGCCTCTGACCCTAGTCCTTATTGCCTCTGACCCTAGTCCTTACTGCCTCTGACCCCAGTCCTTACTGCCTCTGACCCCAGTCGTTACTGCCTCTGACCCCAGCCTTTATTGCCTCTGACCCCAGGCCTTACTGGCTCTGACCCCAGTCCTTACTGCCTCTGACCCTAGTCCTTATTGCCTCTGACCCCAGTCCTTACTGCCTCTTACCCTAGTCCTTATTGCCTCTGACCCTAGTCCTTACTAACTCTGACCCCAGTCCTTACTGCCTCTGACCCCAGTCATTATTGCCTCTGACCCTAGTCCTTACTGCCTCTGACCCTAGTCCTTATTGCCTCTGACCCTATTCATTATTGCCTCTGACCCTAGTCCTTACTGCCTCTGACCCCAGTCCTTACTGCCTCTGACCCTAGTCCTTATTGCCTCTGACCCTTACTGCCTCTGACTCCAGTCCTTATTGCCTCTGACCCCAGTCCTTACTGCCTCTGACCCTAGTCCTTACTGCCTCTGACCCCAGTCCATATTGCCTCTGACCCCAGTCCTTATTGCCTCTGACCCTAGTCCTTATTGCCTCTGACCCTAGTCCTTACTGCCTCTGACCCCAGTCCTTACTGGCTCTGACCCTAGTCCTTACTGCCTCTGACCCCAGTCCTTACTGCCTCTGACCCCAGTCGTTACTGCCTCTGACCCCAGCCTTTATTGCCTCTGACCCCAGTCCTTACTGGCTTTTACCCCAGTCCTTACTGCCTCTGACCCTATTCCTTATTGCCTCTGTCCACAGTCCTTACTGCCTCTGACCCTAGTCCTTATTGCCTCTGACCCTAGTCCTTACTGCCTCTGACCCCAGTCCTTACTGCCTCTGACCCCAGTCCTTACTGCCTCTGACCCTAGTCCTTATTGCCTCTGACCCTTGTCCTTATTGCCTCTGACCCTAGTCCTTATTGCCTCTGACACTAGTCCTTACTGCCTCTGACCCTAGTCCTTATTGCCTCTGACCCTAGTCCTTATTGCCTCTGACCCCAGTCCTTACTGCCTCTGACCCCAGTCGTTACTGCCTCTGACCCCAGCCTTTATTGCCTCTGACCCCAGTCCTTACTGCCTCTGACCCCAGTCCTTATTGCCTCTGACCCTAGTCCTTATTGCCTCTGACCCTAGTCCTTATTGCCTCTGACCCTAGTCCTTATTGCCTCTGACCCTAGTCCTTACTGCCTCTGACCCCAGTCCTTACTGCCTCTGACCCCAGTCGTTACTGCCTCTGACCCCAGCCTTTATTGCCTCTGACCCAGTCCTTACTGGCTCTGACCCCAATCCTTACTGCCTCTGACCCTAGTCCTTACTGCCTCTGACCCCAGTCCTTACTGCCTCTGACCCCAGTCCTTATTGCCTCTGACCCCAGTCCTTATTGCCTCCGACCCTAGGCCTTACTGCCTCTGACCCCAGTCCTTACTGTCTCTGACCCTAGTCCTTATTGCCTCTGACCCTAGTCCTTACTGCCTCTGACCCCAGTCCTTATTGCCTCTTACCCCAGTCCTTACTGCCTCTGACCCTAGTCCTTATTGCCTCTGACCCCAGTCCTTACTGCCTCTGACCCTAGTCCTTATTGCCTCTGACCCTATTCCTTACTGCCTCTGACCCCAGTCCTTACTGCCTCTGACCCCAGTCCTTACTGCCTCTGACCCTAGTCCTTATTGCCTCTGACCCTAGTCCTTATTGCCTCTGACCCTAGTCCTTATTGCGTCTGACCCTAGTCCTTACTGCCTCTGACCCCAGTCCTTACTGCCTCTGACCCCAGTCGTTACTGCCTCTGACCCCAGCCTTTATTCCCTCTGACCCCAGTCCTTACTGGCTCTGACCCCAGTCCTTACTGCCTCTGACCCTAGTCCTTATTGCCTCTGACCCCAGTCCTTACTGCCTCTGACCCTAGTCCTTATTGCCTCTGACCCTAGTCCTTACTGCCTCTGACCCTAGTCCTTACTGCCTCTGACCCCAGTCCTTATTGCCTCTGACCCTAGTCCTTACTGCCTCTGACCCTAGTCCTTATTGCCTCTGACCTTAGTCCTTACTGCCTCTGACCCCAGTCCTTATTGCCTCTGACCCTAGTCCTTATTGCCTCTGACCCTAGTCCTTATTGCCTCTGACCCTAGTCCTTATTGCCTCTGACCCTAGTCCTTACTGCCTCTGACCCCAGTCCTTACTGCCTCTGACCCCAGTCGTTACTGCCTCTGACCCCAGCCTTTATTGCCTCTGACCCCAGGCCTTACTGGCTCTGACCCCAGTCCTTACTGCCTCTGACCCTAGTCCTTATTGCCTCTGACCCCAGTCCTTACTGCCTCTTACCCTAGTCCTTATTGCCTCTGACCCCAGTCCTTACTGCCTCTGACCCCAGTCCTTACTGCCTCTGACCCCAGTCATTATTGCCTCTGACCCTAGTCCTTACTGCCTCTGTTCCTAGTCCTTATTGCCTCTGACCCTATTCCTTATTGCCTCTGACCCTAGTCCTTACTGCCTCTGACCCCAGTCCTTACTGCCTCTGACCCTAGTCCTTATTGCCTCTGACCCTTACTGCCTCTGACTCCAGTCCTTATTGCCTCTGACCCCAGTCCTTACTGCCTCTGACCCTAGTCCTTACTGCCTCTGACCCCAGTCCTTATTGCCTCTGACCCTAGTCCTTATTGCCTCTGACCCTAGTCCTTATTGCCTCTGACCCTAGTCCTTACTGCCTCTGACCCCAGTCCTTACTGGCTCTGACCCTAGTCCTTACTGCCTCTGACCCCAGTCCTTACTGCCTCTGACCCCAGTCGTTACTGCCTCTGACCCCAGCCTTTATTGCCTCTGAACCCAGTCCTTACTGGCTCTTACCCCAGTCCTTACTGCCTCTGACCCTATTCCTTATTGCCTCTGTCCACAGTCCTTACTGCCTCTGACCCTAGTCCTTATTGCCTCTGACCCTAGTCCTTACTGCCTCTGACCCCAGTCCTTACTGCCTCTGACCCCAGTCCTTACTGCCTCTAACCCTAGTCCTTATTGCCTCTGACCCTTGTCCTTATTGCCTCTGACCCTAGTCCTTATTGCCTCTGACCCCAGTCCTTACTGCCTCTGACCCTAGTCCTTACTGCCTCTGACCCTAGTCCTTATTGCCTCTGACCCTAGTCCTTTTTGCCTCTGACCCTAGTCCTTTTTGCCTCTGACCCTAGTCCTTATTGCCTCTGACCCTAGTCCTTATTGCCTCTGACACTAGTCCTTACTGCCTCTGACCCCAGTCATTACTGCCTCTGACCCCAGTCGTTACTGCCTCTGACCCCAGCCTTTATTGCCTCTGACCCCAGTCCTTACTGGCTCTGACCCCAGTCCTTACTGCCTCTGACCCTAGTCCTTATTGCCTCTGACCCCAGTCCTTACTGCCTCTGACCCTAGTCCTTATTGCCTCTGACCCTAGTCCTTACTGCCTCTGACCCCAGTCCTTACTGCCTCTGACCCCAGTCCTTATTGCCTCTGACCCTAGTCCTTACTGCCTCTGACCCTAGTCCTTATTGCCTCTGACCCTAGTCCTTATTGCCTCTGACCCTAGTCCTTACTGCCTCTGACCCCAGTCCTTACTGCCTCTGACCCTAGTCCTTATTGCCTCTGACCCTAGTCCTTACTGCCTCTGACCCCAGTCCTTACTGCCTCTGACCCCAGTCCTTATTGCCTCTGACCCTAGTCCTTACTGCCTCTGACCCTAGTCCTTATTGCCTCTGACCTTAGTCCTTACTGCCTCTGACCCCAGTCCTTATTGCCTCTGACCCTAGTCCTTATTGCCTCTGACCCTAGTCCTTATTGCCTCTGACCCTAGTCCTTATTGCCTCTGACCCTAGTCCTTACTGCCTCTGACCCCAGTCCTTACTGCCTCTGACCCCAGTCGTTACTGCCTCTGACCCCAGCCTTTATTGCCTCTGACCCCAGTCCTTACTGGCTCTGACCCCAGTCCTTACTGCCTCTGACCCTAGTCCTTATTGCCTCTGACCCCAGTCCTTACTGCCTCTTACCCTAGTCCTTATTGCCTCTGACCCTAGTCCTTACTGCCTCTGACCCCAGTCCTTACTGCCTCTGACCCCAGTCATTATTGCCTCTGACCCTAGTCCTTACTGCCTCTGACCCTAGTCCTTATTGCCTCTGACCCTATTCCTTATTGCCTCTGACCCTAGTCCTTACTGCCTCTGACCCCAGTCCTTACTGCCTCTGACCCTAGTCCTTATTGCCTCTGACCCTTACTGCCTCTGACCCCAGTCCTTATTGCCTCTGACCCCAGTCCTTACTGCCTCTGACCCTAGTCCTTACTGTCTCTGACCCCAGTCCTTATTGCCTCTGACCCCAGTCCTTATTGCCTCTGACCCTAGTCCTTATTGCCTCTGACCCTAGTCCTTACTGCCTCTGACCCCAGTCCTTACTGGCTCTGACCCTAGTCCTTACTGCCTCTGACCCCAGTCCTTACTGCCTCTGACCCCAGTCGTTACTGCCTCTGACCCCAGCCTTTATTGCCTCTGACCCCAGTCCTTACTGGCTCTTACCCCAGTCCTTACTGCCTCTGACCCTAGTCCTTATTGCCTCTGACCACAGTCCTTACTGCCTCTGACCCTAGTCCTTATTGCCTCTGACCCTAGTCCTTACTGCCTCTGACCCCAGTCCTTACTGCCTCTGACCCCAGTCCTTACTGCCTCTGACCCTAGTCCTTATTGCCTCTGACCCTAGTCCTTATTGCCTCTGACCCTAGTCCTTATTGCCTCTGACACTAGTCCTTACTGCCTCTGACCCCAGTCCTTACTGCCTCTGACCCCAGTCGTTACTGCCTCTGACCCCAGCCTTTATTGCCTCTGACCCCAGTCCTTACTGCCTCTGACCCCAGTCCTTATTGCCTCTGACCCTAGTCCTTATTGCCTCTGACCCTAGTCCTTATTGCCTCTGACCCTAGTCCTTATTGCCTCTGACCCTAGTCCTTACTGCCTCTGACCCCAGTCCTTACTGCCTCTGACCCCAGTCGTTACTGCCTCTGACCCCAGCCTTTATTGCCTCTGACCCAGTCCTTACTGGCTCTGACCCCAATCCTTACTGCCTCTGACCCTAGTCCTTATTGCCTCTGACCCCAGTCCTTACTGCCTCTGACCCTAGTCCTTATTGCCTCTGACCCTAGTCCTAACTGCCTCTGACCCCAGTCCTTACTGCCTCTGACCCCAGTCCTTATTGCCTCTGACCCCAGTCCTTACTGCCTCTGACCCTAGTCCTTATTGCCTCTGACCCTAGTCCTTACTGCCTCTGACCCCAGTCCTTACTGCCTCTGACCCCAGTCGTTACTGCCTCTGACCCCAGCCTTTATTGCCTCTGACCCCAGTCCTTACTAGCTCTTACCCCAGTCCTTACTGCCTCTGACCCTAGTCCGTATTGCCTCTGACCCCAGTCCTTACTGCCTCTGACCCTAGTCCTTATTGCCTCTGACCCTAGTCCTTACTGCCTCTGACCCCAGTCCTTACTGCCTCTGACCCCAGTCCTTACTGCCTCTGACCCTAGTCCTTATTGCCTCTGACCCTAGTCCTTATTGCCTCTGACCCTAGTCCTTATTGCCTCTGACCCTAGTCCTTACTGCCTCTGACCCCAGTCCTTACTGCCTCTGACCCCAGTCATTATTGCCTCTGACCCTAGTCCTTACTGCCTCTGACCCTAGTCCTTATTGCCTCTGACCCTAGTCCTTATTGCCTCTGACCCTAGTCCTTACTGCCTCTGACTCCAGTCCTTACTGCCTCTGACCCTAGTCCTTATTGCCTCTGACCCTTACTGCCTCTGACCCCAGTCCTTATTGCCTCTGACCCCAGTCCTTACTGCCTCTGACCCCAGTCCTTACTGCCTCTGACCCCAGTCCTTATTGCCTCTGACCCCAGTCCTTATTGCCTCTGACCCTAGTCCTTATTGCCTCTGACCCTAGTCCTTACTGCCTCTGACCCCAGTCGTTACTGCCTCTGACCCTAGTCCTTATTGCCTCTGACCCCAGTCCTTATTGCCTCTGACCCCAGTCCTTATTGCCTCTGACCCCAGTCCTTATTGCCTCTGACCCCAGTCCTTATTGCCTCTGACCCCAGTCCTTATTGCCTCTGACCCTAGTCCTTACTGCCTCTGACCCTAGTCCTTATTGCCTCTGACCCTAGTCCTTACTGCCTCTGACCCCAGTCCTTACTGCCTCTGACCCCAGTCCTTACTGCCTCTGACCCCAGTCCTTACTGCCTCTGACCCCAGTCCTTATTGCCTCTGACCCCAGTCCTTACTGCCTCTGACCCTAGTCCTTATTGCCTCTGACCCCAGTCCTTACTGCCTCTGACCCCAGTCCTTACTGCCTCTGACCCCAGTCCTTACTGCCTCTGACCCTAGTCCTTATTGCCTCTGACCCTAGTCCTTACTGCCTCTGACCCCAGTCCTTACTGCCTCTGACCCCAGTCCTTATTGCCTCTGACCCTAGTCCTTATTGCCTCTGACCCTAGGCCTTACTGCCTCTGACCCCAGTCCTTACTGTCTCTGACCCTAGTCCTTATTGCCTCTGACCCTAGTCCTTACTGCCTCTGACCCCAGTCCTTATTGCCTCTGACCCCAGTCCTTACTGCCTCTGACCCTAGTCCTTACTGCCTCTGACCCTAGTCCTTATTGCCTCTGACCCTAGTCCTTTTTGCCTCTGACCCTAGTCCTTATTGCCTCTGACCCTAGTCCTTATTGCCTCTGACACTAGTCCTTACTGCTTCTGACCCCAGTCATTACTGCCTCTGACCCTAGTCGTTACTGCCTCTGACCCCAGCCTTTATTGCCTCTGACCCCAGTCCTTACTGGCTCTGACCCCAGTCCTTACTGCCTCTGACCCTAGTCCTTATTGCCTGCCTCTGACCCTAGTCCTTATTGCCTCTGACCCCAGTCCTTACTGCCTCTGACCCTAGTCCTTATTGCCTCTGACCCTAGTCCTTACTGCCTCTGACCCCAGTCCTTACTGCCTCTGACCCCAGTCCTTATTGCCTCTGACCCTAGTCCTTACTGCCTCTGACCCTAGTCCTTATTGCCTCTGACCCTAGTCCTTACTGCCTCTGACCCCAGTCCTTACTGCCTCTGACCCTAGTCCTTATTGCCTCTGACCCTAGTCCTTACTGCCTCTGACCCCAGTCCTTATTGCCTCTGACCCCAGTCCTTACTGCCTCTGACCCTTCTCCTTACTGCCTCTGACCCTAGTCCTTTCTGCCTCTGACCCCAGTCCTTACTGCCTCTGACCCTAGTCCTTATTGCCTCTGACCCCAGTCCTTACTGCCTCTGACCCCAGTCCTTACTGCCTCTGACCCCAGTCGTTACTGCCTCTGACCCCAGCCTTTATTGCCTCTGACCCCAGTCCTTACTGGCTCTGACCCCAGTCCTTACTGCCTCTGACCCCAGTCCTTACTGCCTCTGACCCCAGTCCTTATTGCCTCTGACCCCAGTCCTTACTGCCTCTGACCCCAGTCCTTATTGCCTCTGACCCCAGTCGTTACTGCCTCTGACCCTAGTCCTTATTGCCTCTGACCCCAGTCCTTATTGCCTCTGACCCCAGTCCTTATTGCCTCTGACCCCAGTCCTTATTGCCTCTGACCCCAGTCCTTATTGCCTCTGACCCCAGTCCTTATTGCCTCTGACCCTAGTCCTTACTGCCTCTGACCCTAGTCCTTATTGCCTCTGACCCTAGTCCTTACTGCCTCTGACCCTAGTCCTTACTGCCTCTGACCCCAGTCCTTACTGCCTCTGACCCCAGTCCTTACTGCCTCTGACCCCAGTCCTTACTGCCTCTGACCCCAGTCCTTATTGCCTCTGACCCCAGTCCTTACTGCCTCTGACCCTAGTCCTTATTGCCTCTGACCCCAGTCCTTACTGCCTCTGACCCCAGTCCTTACTGCCTCTGACCCCAGTCCTTACTGCCTCTGACCCTAGTCCTTATTGCCTCTGACCCTAGTCCTTACTGCCTCTGACCCCAGTCCTTACTGCCTCTGACCCCAGTCCTTATTGCCTCTGACCCTAGTCCTTATTGCCTCTGACCCTAGGCCTTACTGCCTCTGACCCCAGTCCTTACTGTCTCTGACCCTAGTCCTTATTGCCTCTGACCCTAGTCCTTACTGCCTCTGACCCCAGTCCTTATTGCCTCTGACCCCAGTCCTTACTGCCTCTGACCCTAGTCCTTACTGCCTCTGACCCTAGTCCTTATTGCCTCTGACCCTAGTCCTTTTTGCCTCTGACCCTAGTCCTTATTGCCTCTGACCCTAGTCCTTATTGCCTCTGACACTAGTCCTTACTGCTTCTGACCCCAGTCATTACTGCCTCTGACCCTAGTCGTTACTGCCTCTGACCCCAGCCTTTATTGCCTCTGACCCCAGTCCTTACTGGCTCTGACCCCAGTCCTTACTGCCTCTGACCCTAGTCCTTATTGCCTCTGACCCCAGTCCTTACTGCCTCTGACCCTAGTCCTTATTGCCTCTGACCCTAGTCCTTACTGCCTCTGACCCCAGTCCTTACTGCCTCTGACCCCAGTCCTTATTGCCTCTGACCCTAGTCCTTACTGCCTCTGACCCTAGTCCTTATTGCCTCTGACCCTAGTCCTTACTGCCTCTGACCCCAGTCCTTACTGCCTCTGACCCTAGTCCTTATTGCCTCTGACCCTAGTCCTTACTGCCTCTGACCCCAGTCCTTATTGCCTCTGACCCCAGTCCTTACTGCCTCTGACCCTTCTCCTTACTGCCTCTGACCCTAGTCCTTTCTGCCTCTGACCCCAGTCCTTACTGCCTCTGACCCTAGTCCTTATTGCCTCTGACCCCAGTCCTTACTGCCTCTGACCCCAGTCCTTACTGCCTCTGACCCCAGTCGTTACTGCCTCTGACCCCAGCCTTTATTGCCTCTGACCCCAGTCCTTACTGGCTCTGACCCCAGTCCTTACTGCCTCTGACCCCAGTCCTTACTGCCTCTGACCCCAGTCCTTATTGCCTCTGACCCCAGTCCTTATTGCCTCTGACCCTAGTCCTTACTGCCTCTGACCCCAGTTCTTACTGCCTCCGGCACCAGTCCTTACTGCATCTGACCCCAGTCCTTACTGCCTCTGACCCCAGTCCTTACTGCCTCTGACCCCAGTCGTTACTGCCTCTGACCCCAGCCTTTATTGCCTCTGACCCCAGTCCTTACTGGCTTTTACCCCAGTCCTTACTGCCTCTGACCCTAGTCCTTATTGCCTCTGACCCCAGTCCTTACTGCCTCTGACCCTAGTCCTTATTGCCTCTGACCCTTGTCCTTACTGCCTCTGACCCTAGTCCTTATTGCCTCTGACCCTAGTCCTTACTGCCTCTGACCCCAGTCCTTACTGCCTCTGACCCTAGTCCTTATTGCCTCTGACCCTAGTCCTTATTGCCTCTGACCCCAGTCCTTACTGCCTCTGACCCTAGTCCTTATTGCCTCTGACCCTAGTCCTTACTGCCTCTGACCCCAGTCCTTACTGCCTCTGACCCCAGTCCTTATTGCCTCTGACCCTAGTCCTTATTGCCTCTGACCCTAGGCCTTACTGCCTCTGACCCCAGTCCTTACTGTCTCTGACCCTAGTCCTTATTGCCTCTGACCCTAGTCCTTACTGCCTCTGACCCCAGTCCTTATTGCCTCTGACCCCAGTCCTTACTGCCTCTGACCCTAGTCCTTACTGCCTCTGACCCTAGTCCTTATTGCCTCTGACCCTAGTCCTTTTTGCCTCTGACCCTAGTCCTTATTGCCTCTGACCCTAGTCCTTATTGCCTCTGACACTAGTCCTTACTGCTTCTGACCCCAGTCATTACTGCCTCTGACCCTAGTCGTTACTGCCTCTGACCCCAGCCTTTATTGCCTCTGACCCCAGTCCTTACTGGCTCTGACCCCAGTCCTTACTGCCTCTGACCCTAGTCCTTATTGCCTCTGACCCCAGTCCTTACTGCCTCTGACCCTAGTCCTTATTGCCTCTGACCCTAGTCCTTACTGCCTCTGACCCCAGTCCTTACTGCCTCTGACCCCAGTCCTTATTGCCTCTGACCCTAGTCCTTACTGCCTCTGACCCTAGTCCTTATTGCCTCTGACCCTAGTCCTTACTGCCTCTGACCCCAGTCCTTACTGCCTCTGACCCTAGTCCTTATTGCCTCTGACCCTAGTCCTTACTGCCTCTGACCCCAGTCCTTATTGCCTCTGACCCCAGTCCTTACTGCCTCTGACCCTTCTCCTTACTGCCTCTGACCCTAGTCCTTTCTGCCTCTGACCCCAGTCCTTACTGCCTCTGACCCTAGTCCTTATTGCCTCTGACCCCAGTCCTTACTGCCTCTGACCCCAGTCCTTACTGCCTCTGACCCCAGTCGTTACTGCCTCTGACCCCAGCCTTTATTGCCTCTGACCCCAGTCCTTACTGGCTCTGACCCCAGTCCTTACTGCCTCTGACCCCAGTCCTTACTGCCTCTGACCCCAGTCCTTATTGCCTCTGACCCCAGTCCTTATTGCCTCTGACCCTAGTCCTTACTGCCTCTGACCCCAGTTCTTACTGCCTCCGGCACCAGTCCTTACTGCATCTGACCCCAGTCCTTACTGCCTCTGACCCCAGTCCTTACTGCCTCTGACCCCAGTCGTTACTGCCTCTGACCCCAGCCTTTATTGCCTCTGACCCCAGTCCTTACTGGCTTTTACCCCAGTCCTTACTGCCTCTGACCCTAGTCCTTATTGCCTCTGACCCCAGTCCTTACTGCCTCTGACCCTAGTCCTTATTGCCTCTGACCCTTGTCCTTACTGCCTCTGACCCTAGTCCTTATTGCCTCTGACCCTAGTCCTTACTGCCTCTGACCCCAGTCCTTACTGCCTCTGACCCTAGTCCTTATTGCCTCTGACCCTAGTCCTTATTGCCTCTGACCCCAGTCCTTACTGCCTCTGACCCTAGTCCTTATTGCCTCTGACCCTAGTCCTTACTGCCTCTAACCCCAGTCCTTACTGCCTCTGACCCCAGTCGTTACTGCCTCTGACCCCAGCCTTTATTGCCTCTGACCCCAGTCCTTACTAGCTCTTACCCCAGTCCTTACTGCCTCTGACCCTAGTCCGTATTGCCTCTGACCCCAGTCCTTACTGCCTCTGACCCTAGTCCTTATTGCCTCTGACCCTAGTCCTTACTGCCTCTGACCCCAGTCCTTACTGCCTCTGACCCCAGTCCTTACTGCCTCTGACCCTAGTCCTTATTGCCTCTGACCCTAGTCCTTATTGCCTCTGACCCTAGTCCTTATTGCCTCTGACCCTAGTCCTTACTGCCTCTGACCCCAGTCCTTACTGCCTCTGACCCCAGTCGTTACTGCCTCTGACCCCAGCCTTTATTCCCTCTGACCCCAGTCCTTACTGGCTCTGACCCCAGTCCTTACTGCCTCTGACCCTAGTCCTTATTGCCTCTGACCCCAGTCCTTACTGCCTCTGACCCTAGTCCTTATTGCCTCTGACCCTAGTCCTTACTGCCTCTGACCCCAGTCCTTACTCTCTCTGACGCCAGTCCTTATTGCCTCTGACCCTAGTCCTTATTGCCTCTGACCTTAGTCCTTATTGCCTCTGACCCCAGTCCTTACTGCCTCTGACCCCAGTCCTTACTGCCTCTGACCCTAGTCCTTATTGCCTCTGACCCTAGTCCTTACTGCCTCTGACCCCAGTCCTTATTGCCTCTGACCCTAGTCCTTATTGCCTCTGACCCTAGTCCTTATTGCCTCTGACCCTAGTCCTTATTGCCTCTGACCCTAGTCCTTACTGCCTCTGACCCCAGTCCTTACTGCCTCTGACCCCAGTCGTTACTGCCTCTGACCCCAGCCTTTATTGCCTCTGACCCCAGTCCTTACTGGCTCTGACCCCAGTCCTTACTGCCTCTGACCCTAGTCCTTATTGCCTCTGACCCCAGTCCTTACTGCCTCTTACCCTAGTCCTTATTGCCTCTGACCCTAGTCCTTACTGCCTCTGACCCCAGTCCTTACTGCCTCTGACCCCAGTCATTATTGCCTCTGACCCTAGTCCTTACTGCCTCTGACCCTAGTCCTTATTGCCTCTGACCCTAGTCCTTATTGCCTCTGACCCTAGTCCTTACTGCCTCTGACCCCAGTCCTTACTGCCTCTGACCCTAGTCCTTATTGCCTCTGACCCTTACTGCCTCTGACCCCAGTCCTTATTGCCTCTGACCCCAGTCCTTACTGCCTCTGACCCTAGTCCTTACTGCCTCTGACCCCAGTCCTTATTGCCTCTGACCCCAGTCCTTATTGCCTCTGACCCTAGTCCTTATTGCCTCTGACCCTAGTCCTTACTGCCTCTGACCCCAGTCATTACTGCCTCTGACCCTAGTCCTTATTGCCTCTGACCCCAGTCCTTATTGCCTCTGACCCCAGTCCTTATTGCCTCTGACCCCAGTCCTTATTGCCTCTGACCCCAGTCCTTATTGCCTCTGACCCCAGTCCTTATTGCCTCTGACCCCAGTCCTTATTGCCTCTGACCCTAGTCCTTACTGCCTCTGACCCTAGTCCTTATTGCCTCTGACCCTAGTCCTTACTGCCTCTGACCCTAGTCCTTACTGCCTCTGACCCCAGTCCTTACTGCCTCTGACCCCAGTCCTTACTGCCTCTGACCCCAGTCCTTACTGCCTCTGATCCCAGTCCTTATT
This sequence comes from Coregonus lavaretus, assembly GCF_964263955.1. Classification (NCBI taxonomy): domain Eukaryota; kingdom Metazoa; phylum Chordata; class Actinopteri; order Salmoniformes; family Salmonidae; genus Coregonus; species Coregonus lavaretus. The sequence continues at coordinate 5,664,286 of NC_140016.1, forward strand.
GCCTCTGACCCCAGTCCTTACTGCCTCTGACCCTAGTCCTTATTGCCTCTGACCCCAGTCCTTACTGCCTCTGACCCCAGTCCTTACTGCCTCTGACCCCAGTCCTTACTGCCTCTGACCCCAGTCCTTACTGCCTCTGACCCCAGTCCTTACTGCCTCTGACCCCAGTCCTTATTGCCTCTGACCCCAGTCCTTACTGCCTCTGACCCCAGTCCTTATTGCCTCTGAAGCATTGGGATCTAAGAGTATAATTATAAGAAAGCTTTGCACACTGTCAATGATCATATAATGATCTTGGATCTACATATCTAAATGATGTTCTAGGATCAACACAACTCAATTATGATCTAGGATCAACACAACTAAATGATGTTCTAGGATCAACACAACTAAATGATGTTCTAGGATCAACACAACTAAATTATGATCTAAGATCAACACAACTAAATTATGATCTAGGATCAACAAAACTAAATTATAATCTAGGATCAACACAGCTTTGAATTGGGGGCAGGGCAATAACCCTGCAAATCTTGCAATTACTGACCATATCACAAGACAATCATCTTATTAGTTCAGAGGTTGTTGATTCAGGTACAACAAAATAACAATGATCCAGGATCATGCCCCACTTGGTAAAACCAGGGCTTGGAGAGAGGGAGAGGGGAGAGGAGCTCAGGCAGTCCCAGAGGCAGGGAGAGGGAGGCAGGCAGTCCCAGAGGCAGGGAGAGGGAGGCAGGCAGTCCCAGAGGCAGGGAGAGGGAGGCAGGCAGTCCCAGAGGCAGGGAGAGGGAGGCAGGCAGTCCCAGAGGCAGGGAGAGGGAGGCAGGCAGTCCCAGAGGCAGGGAGAGGGAGGCAGGCAGTCCCAGAGGCAGGGAGAGGGAGGCAGGCAGTCCCAGAGGCAGGGAGAGGGAGGCAGGCAGTCCCAGAGGCAGGGAGACGGAGGCTGGCAGTCCCAGAGGCAGGGAGAGGGAGGCAGGCAGCTGGCTCCGAGGTGTGTGTGGCCTATTTTTACTTTCCCTCGTGTCCGTCTCCCACTCAGACAGCTGTTTGAGCATTCAAACACTAAATTACTAAGAGACTGCCACGGGAGGGCTTCAGCAGCCCCACAGTCCACACGAAGCAAAGGCATCTCCCGTGTTCAAAGGTAGTTCAAAGATGGGTAGGTGCAGAAGAACTGTTTCAATTTTGATGGGATGGAGCGTGTGTGTGTGGGTGAGAGAGAGAGAGAAGGAGAGAGAGAGAGAGAAAGAGAGAGAGTGTCTATGTGTGTGTGAAGGGTATAACTCATGCAAACACACACCCCACACCCCCACCTGACACAAATATACCACAGCATGAGTTTGAAAAAAACAATTTATTAACTACCTGCTAGGTCAGGCTGAGCTACTATGCTGTTACAGATGTCGGATCTTAATTTGACCTGTTTTATCGCAGGAGGAAAATAATCCTGCAGCAGGAGGATTTGAATATCTGAATAAATATTTAGAATCGCCTCCAGGGGGTAGCTTGAAGCAGTGTTTATATACAATGCAGTACCGTACCTACATTGTACCTTAGACTGCAGGTCCACTGGGCGCCAGTTCAAGTAGCCTATGTAAGCTATGTGCAGGCTACAACGCGTCTCCTGTGAATTCTTATGTGGATTATAATAACTGGAGAGTTCAAAGGGTTCAGAGTTCAAAGGGTTCAGAGTTCAAAGGTCACTCGCACTCAAACCATGAAAAGGAATAACCCAAGGAGGCTGAAATGCTAAAATAATATACTTAATTTAATCCATGTTCGAAATAATACAAAAAAAAATAGTATCAGTTTGGTCCTTATGCCTTCATCAGAGCTGCTTTTAAAGAAAAGACAAGACACACATACTTAAGTAGACACACGTGCTGCGAGTAGCAAGTGCAGCAGGTGCAGACATCGAATTAATTAGATACTAGCGAATGGGGAGTCAACGAGGTATATTAGCATAAAATTGCAGTGGAGAAAAAATATTAATTTACAATTCAAATATCACATACAGTATATGATTGAAGTAAGACACAACAGTATAGGCTACATAGCGATATCATAAAAAAATGATTGGTTCTGTACTCAAGCGTAAAGCTCAAAGAGGGCGGGGCAACTGAATATAATACATTGACGTATTTGTAGGGGGTAGATGTATTTTTCGTTATGGATTTTAAAAAATGTTGTGTTCAAGGCAAGCAATAGGCAGAATAAATGTATGCTGCCTCAGTGCCTGTGTGATCCAGCGGTTACACAGCCAGTGACCCAGGCACACATATGCCAAAGTCAGGCATGGGTTGGAGTCCAACCCACTCACCTTCCCAGTCTTTCCAACACTGTCTTTTCAATAAAAGCTCAAAAATTACAAAATACCTCTAAGAATGAATAAGTCATTGGACAAATAACAATTAGATTGTGAGCGCATGTCCAACATAAAACATTATTATAAATAATACAATTTAGGCTAAACCGATTCATAGAACATGCACAGACCTAGCAAGCAACAATACAGTATATGCTATGCTAACTGATTCCACTGATTGAACGAGAAAACAAACAAAGAAATTCAGGTTGGAGATTTTGAGGTGGAAATTTAAAACTTTAGAGGACTTGAATACATTGCCTTGAGGAGTTCCACTACCAGATAGTTAATTTTTAAAATTAATTTAGATAGCCTACATGGGGGGGGGTGCGGTTTCAACATGGCTACGTAAAGACGTGTTCCGAGGCCTCTCCACTAAGGGTTGATACTTTTATGTTTTGACTTTTTATCTATCAAAACGAGAACACACTTTGCACACCTACTGGCTCTAGCAACATTTGGGTGGCATTCTTGGATATGTCTGGAACCGGGAAAATGAGACGAAACAGTAAAAGACACGACGAAGACTAGCAACAAGATGGCGGATGCTAACGTTATGGAGATGCTATTCACCATCCGCGCAGAAATGGCTACACTACGCTCTGATTTCATGACCGAACTTTGTTTCCTCTGTGTCAAGTCTACGAGCTAGAATTATGACAGAAGTCCAGTAAACTATGGCGACACTACAAACAACTATTGCGACACAAACCCCCAAAATAAAGGATATGGAAACGTTGTTGACCGACATCGATAAGCGGCTTACCAAATTGGAGACCAGAAACGACGAGCTTACCTCCGAGAATGTGAAGCTAAAGGTTAGTCTAGATTAACAGGAAAACCGTTCCCAGAGACAGAACATACGTGTGGTCGGAATCCCAGATGGGACGGAAGGGTGCAATCCTACCGAGTTCATGGCCTCTTTCCTGCAAGACGTCCTCGACGGAGAGACATTTGAAAGGCCCATCGCACTCTAGCTGCAAAACCAGTCGCCCTCCCAGAGCAATGCTGGTCTGCCTACAATACTTCCAGACCAAATAAAAATTATTCGGACCTCCCGCAAAAGAGGACAGCTGAACTAAAATGGCAAGCGAATCCATATCTTCCCAGATTACTCGGCAGACCTGGCAAGACGCAGAGCTGCATACAAAGAAGTGAAAGCCCACCTTCACAAGGCAGGAGTCAGATTTGGCCTGATACACCCAGCTTAGTTTAGTTTAGTTTTAGTTTAATAATTCCATTAAAAAAAACAAGCACATATAAAACTTGAAAAAGCCATACATGCACATGAGTAAAATCATTGAGGATAACACAGGATTACTTTCCAGGGGGCCTACAAACGTCTTATTAATTGTTTTGTTTTTGTGATGCAAAAAGGATTTAGCTAATTTTGACTTTGTGGCTGTGGCAACTAGTGACAACCGCGAGAGAGGGAGGATGATTTTGATAGCTGGCACTGGTCCGAATGACTCGACTGCCCCCCGTATGGAGAGAAAGAGAACTGCGGATTTTCAGGCTTTTCTAAATCGAGCTCATTTGGAATTTCCTGATGCGCAGGAAAATGTTTCTGGAACAATAGAGTGATCAAATTAAGATCCGACACCTGTACACACAAACACAAAGACGCCTGTACATACAAACACAAAGACACCTGTACATACAAACACAAAGACACCTGTACACACAAACACAAAGACGAGGTGTGCCATTAAGTCAGATTAAACAACCTCCAGCCTGGTAACGCCTATAGCTGTAACGTATAGATGAAGACAATAGGCTGACCACTCGCAGGAAGAGGTCACCGTGACATAACAGGTAAGATATGATGACTCAGGTTGAGCTTGAAATGAACTATATAGGGAATAGGGTGCCATTTCAGACACAACTAATATATTCATTTTAACTGGAGGAGGTGATATGCAACACGCCCTATACCAGAAGGCAGTAGGCTACACAAACCACATCAAAGCCATTGGGTGCATCCAAAATTGCACCCCAACTCTCTGTATAGTGCAGTCAATGTTAGTGCACTACATAGGGAATAGGGTGCAATTTGGGATGCATCCATTGTCAATACAAATCCAAGTGTGTAACTTAGTTCATGGCATGGAAGTATAAAAACTCTCTGCTTTTACTCTTTCCATTTTAAGACGAGTTGTTTTATCTCATTTATTCATCACATCACCATCAATATTTATCACATAATGTGCCTGCCTGCCTGCCTGCCTGCCTGCCTGCCTGCCTGCCTGCCTGCCTGCCTGCCTCAACTAACTGTGGGCGGAGAGAGAAACGCACTGTGAAGTAGGTCTCTGCTGCAGATGGATGTTAGGAAGCAGCTGGCTATGGACCACCTGCGCACGCATGAGCACACACACACCACCCTCCCCTCACACACACACACACACACCTACTCAGCCTGCTGCCTGCCACATATGTCCTTTCTAAATTAGATTGCAGCTAGGCTTTCAGACAGGCCTGATTAACTGGCCCAGGTTTGAAAAGTGAACTTACTGTAAACCATTAGCACAATGCTCTGTTCTCTCCACTGCTCCTGGCTGGCTGAGAGAGAGAGAGAGAGAGAACACCCACCTGGTTGGTCCGGTATGACCAGTTTCGGAAGTTTACATACACCTTAGCCAAATACATTTAAACTTAGTTTTTCATAATCGCTGACACTTAATCCTAGTAAGAATTCCCTGTCTTAGGTCAGTTAGGATCACCACTTTATTTTAAGAATGTGAAATGTCAGAATAATAGTAGAGAGAATGATTTATTTCAGCTTTTATTTATTTCATCACATTCCCAGTGGGTCAGAAGTTTACATACACTCAATTAGTATTTGGTAGCATTGCCTTTAAATTGTTTAACTTGGGTCAAACGTTTTGGGTAGCCTTCCACAAGCTTCCCACAATAAGTTGGGTTAATTTTGGCCCATTCCTCCTGACAGAGCTGGTGTAACTGAGTCAGGTTTGTAGGCCTCCTTGCTCGCATACGCTTTTCAGTTCTGCCCACACATTTTCTATAGGATTGAGGTCAGGGCTTTGTGATGGCCACTCCAATACCTTGACTTTGTTGTCCTTAAGCCATTTTGCCACAACTTTGGAAGTACGCTTGGGGTCATTGTCCATTTGGAAGACCCATTTGCGACCAAGCTTTAACTTCCTGACTGATGTCTTGAGATGTTGCTTCAATATATCCACATAATTTTCCTTCCTGATGATGCCATCTATTTTGTGAAGTGCACCAGTCCCCCCTGCAGCAAAGCATCCTCACAGCATGATGCTGCCACCCCCGTGCTTCACTGTTGGGATGGTGTTCTTCGGCTTGCAAGCAACCCCCTTTTTCCTCCAAACATAAGGATAGTCATTATGGCCAAACAGATATAGTTGATTCATCAGACCAGAGGTTGCAAACCGTAGTCTGTCTTTTTTAATGGCGGTTTTAGAGCAGTGGCTTCTTCCTTGCTGAGCGGCCTTTCAGGTTATGTCGATATAGGACTGTGGATATAGATACTTTTGTACCTGTTTCCTCCAGCATCTTCACAAGGTCCTTTGCTGTTGTTCTGGGATTGATTTGCACTTTTCGCACCAAAGTACGTTCATCTCTAGGAGACAGAACACGTCTCCTTCCTGAGCGGTATAATAATAATAATAATAATAATAATATGCCATTTAGCAGACGCTTTTATCCAAAGCGACTTACAGTCATGCGTGCATACATTTTTGTTTATGGGTGGTCCCGGGGATTGAACCCACTACCTTTGCGTTACAAGCGCCGTGCTCTACCAGCTGAGCTACTGAGGACCATGCGTGGTCCCATGGTGTTTATACTTGCGTACTATTGCTTGTACAGATGAATGTGGTACCTTCAGACGTTTGGAAATTGCTCCCAAGGATGAACCAGACTTGTGGAGGTCTACAATGTTTTTTCTGAGGTCTTGGCTGATTTATTTTGATTTTCCCATGATGTCAAGCAAAGAGGCACTGAGTTTGAAGGTAGGCCTTGAAATACATCCACAGATACACCTCTAATTGACTCAAATGATGTCAATTAGCCTATCAGAAGCTTCTAAAGCCGTGACATCATTTTCTTGAATTTTCCAAGCTGTTTAAAGGCACAGTCAACTTAGTGTATGTAAACTTCTGACCCACTGGAATTGTGATACAGTGAATTATAAGTGAAATAATCTGTCTGTAAACAATTGTTGGAAAAATTACTTGTGTCATGCACAAAGTAGATGTCCTAACCGACTTGCCAAAACTATAGTTTGTTAACAAGAAGTTTGTAGAGCGGTTGAAAAACGAGTTTTAACGACTCCAACCTAAGTGTATGTAAACTTCCGACTTCAACTGTATGAAGTAGCTCTTATGAAGGAAAAAGGTTGACCCCTGATCTAGATTATATGTTCTGTGGTCTTGGTAGGTAAAGACATGAGTAGCCTAATGTATTTTACAGTTTTTCTCAGTCGCTTTGGTGCATTTTTCACATCATCCCTAACATGTGCAAAATAATAAGTGCATTTCTCAGAACAATTTGTACAAACTGCAATATACAATAGATATGTTTCTAAAGCTAGTCAGTCACTAAAAATCCTTAGTACATCTCTCAAAAGTAAATATTCATGCCAATGATCATGTCAGTGTCATCAGAATGATAAGTCATTGAGTCATTGTTCACGAACAAGGTTGTCAAAATGTTTAGGCATGTTGTCAATGGAACTGTGTACTTTGACAGTATTACCTGATGTAAACTTAGGCTACAGTTTGGATGACAGTTACTGTATTGAAAATGCACAAGGCTGCACTTCTATGGCATATATCAATTTCAACAGTACTATTTACATATTACTGTATGTGGGTTATTGATTGAAAGAGACTGGACAACCCAAGGGGCACAAAGGAAAAAAAACTAAATTAGAAAGAAACACAGGAAACCACCCCTAAGGCACAACTTTGCCCACAGCACTGTTCTAGTGCTGTCTCTACACATCCAGACGTTCCTGTCTGTCAGCCCACATATTCTCATCCACATCACACCGGATATTTTCCCTTCCAATGCAACGTGGAAAGAATCTTTTGGAATGCCTTATCCATCCTCTGCAGGCGTCTACTGTGGTGTCCTCACATGCTGCATCCATTGCAGCCAGCAGGGTCATCTGTGTGTGTGGCTGACGATCGTACACCTTCCACCTCCATGCTGAAAAGAACTCCTCAATTGGGTTAAGGAATGGTGAATAAGGTGGGAGGAATTCTATGAGCATCCTCGGGTGGGTCACAAACCATTGCCTTATGATGTTTGATCGATGGAAACTCACATTATCACAAAGGACCACATACTTTGGCAAATCCTCTCTAAACAGACCCCTCTCATCATCAGGGATGAGAGCCCTGTAGAGAGTCTCTAAAAAGTTGAGTAGATGCTGGGTGTTGTATGGCCCTAAAAGGGGGATATGGGTTAGGACACCATGCTCCGAAATAGCAGCACACATGGTGATATTTCCTCCCCGTTGGCCTGGCAAATCCACAGTAGCTCTGTGACCGATGATATTCCGACCCCGCCTTCTGCATTTGGTCAGGTTGAAGCCAGCCTCATCCACGTATACAAAGTTGTGAGAGGGTTCACTTGATTCCAACTCCATTATACGCTATATCCCAGAACACACAGTTGAATTTGTTTTGGTAAGGAAGAGTGACATAAAATGTACATATATTGCATGTTCCTTCCACAGCAATGGAAATGTGTGCAGTTTATGCTTACTGTACTATGTAACACTATAAAATGTTGCTGTAAAGTAGTTACATAGATATATGTTTTACCTGTACATACTGGTACCGTAGCTCCTTAACTCTGTCCTCATTCCTTTGGAATGGTACACGGTACAGCTGTTTCATACTCATCTGGTTTCTATGCAGCACCCTGTCGATGGTTGAGATGCTAACCGTATGGATGTTTTCAAAGACATCGTTGTCTTCTATAATGGTCCTTTGTATTTCCCTGAGTCTCATGGCATTGTTTGCTCGGACCATGGTGCAAATAGCCTCCTCCTGTTGAGGTGTGAAAAGGCGTCCTCTGCCACCGGTTTGAGGTAATCTTGCAGTCCTATGTGTGGAAAAATGCAGTGATGCATCGCACACTTTCACATAGACAAAAACTATGCGAACACACATTTTACTGTAAAACATACAGGTGGGTGCATGTAAGGTGCAGTATGTATCTGTATAGAGTATATTTCTGTATGCTGTGAAATACAAGTGGACTACTGTAATATGAAGCATTGTAGGAAGTATACAGTATACTGCTTATATACAGTAACAGTGCACTGTACATTGGTGGACATACCTGTTCTCTCTTCGAAACGTTTGTACTATTGAGGACACGGTTGATCTCCCAATATTCGGCTGCACCCTTCGACCCGCCTCAGCCATTGTAAGGCCATGATTGACAACATGGTCTACAATAGTGGCCCTTATGTCATCAGATATGCGCCTATGTCCTCTTCTGCCTCTTCCTCTGTTTTGCCTTCCACCACGCATCCTTGCTCCTCTTCTTCCTCCTCTTGGCTGTTGACCCTGTTCGTTTCCTAGTCCATCCATTATTGGAAAATTGCAACTCTGTGTTGTGGTCTGTCTATATATGCTTGCCAATTGATTCTTCATGAGATGCACCTTTGAGCAATTTAGACAACTGGTTGATTGTTGGTTGAACTAACACTTTACATTCCTTCATGAGTGAGGGTTAATTTCACCTGCACGATTCAGCAATTTACGTTTTTGTACAAAAGGTCTAATAGAAATGTGTAAAACTATGCTTGACAGTTTATGACAAATAGTTCAACAATTTTGCATGTAATGGCTTATGCAAGGAACTAATGCCTAGATGTTTTGAGGGGTAAGACTATTCAACAGAGAACCATCTACTATATTTTGATCAACATGACATGAGCAATTGAAAATGTGGAAAAAAGCTGACACTTGTACATTATCAATTGCAATATGTACAAAAGCAATTGCAATTTGTTCAAAGGAATAAGAAATTGCTTTAATGATGTGCACAAGTGACTAGATGATTTGGAATTTGTACAAGTAGTATCAAGAATTGCACTTTTGATCTAAGAAATGCACCAAAGCGACTGAGAAAAACTGTAAATCCAGTACCTCAGAACTATACTGTCAGAAGGAATGCCCCTATGGGACTGACTATCTGGTCAGAACAGGACCATTTTATTGCATGGCCTTGTTGACATCACCTAAAGAGCTGTTAGGTTGACTGTTTATCCCCCTCAGAAAACTGCTGCTGCAGGATTAGCTATGATGCATGACTGACACCTCGCAAGACTGGAGCGACTGCGCGAACAGACACACCTGAACTATATCTAGATCTTTTTACGCTGCTGCTACTCTGTTAATTATTTATGCATGTACTTTAACTCTACCCACATGTACATATTACTTCAACTACCTCAACTAGCCGGTGCCCCCGCACATTGACTCTGCACCGGTACCCCCCTGTATATAGCCTCCCTACTGTTATTTTATTTTACTTCTGCAATTTTTTTCTCAACACTTTTTTGTTGTTTTATTCTACTTTTTTATTTAAAATAAATGCACAGTTGGTTAAGGGCTGTAAGTAAGCATTTCACTGTAATGTCTGCACCTGTTGTATTCGGCGCATGTGGCCAATAAAATTGGATTTGATTTAATTGATATATACATACAGATGCACCTACACACTTAATGGAAAATACCACTCGGAAATTATCATTTTGGTATTTGTTTCATTAGTTCACTGTTGATACAGTCCCAAATTGTTTTGCATGTCAGCAATCAAGTTTTCAAGATATAGAACTTTCAAAATACAGAAAGTGTCACAGTATGATGCTTTTTGCAGGATGATGCAGTAAGATGCATTTAGAAGGATGATGCATTATTGATGCAGGATGATGCAGTATGATAGGGTTTGCAGGATGATGCAGTATGATAGGGTTTGCAGGATGATGCAGTATGATAGGGTTTGCAGGATGATGCAGTATGATAGGGTTTGCAGGATGATGCAGTATGATAGGGTTTGCAGGATGATGCAGTATGATAGGGTTTGCAGGATGATGCAGTATGATGCAGTATGGTTCAGTATGATGTGTTTTGCAGTACACTTTCTGTATTTTGAAAGTTTTAAACAAATACAACATGATCGTTTTTCAGTGGAATTTTCCTTAAACACACACACACACACACACACAATGGAACACACACACAGAGAGAGAGAGAGGCATTGCTAAAACAGATCACATTCAATGAGTTAGCAGCACTCTGCGAGTTAGACAGGAGTTTAAATAAAACATGCAGGCAAGAGAGAGAGAGAGAGAGAGAGAGAGAGAGAGAGAGAGACAGAGAGACAGAGAGACAGAGAGACAGACAGACAGACAGACAGACAGACAGACAGACAGACAGACAGACAGACAGACAGACAGACAGACAGACAGACAGACAGAGAGAAACTCTTAGTTAAATCTTCTCACTGGAGGCCAGACCAACACACTAACTGTCCAGCTGTCCTAGACTGGATGGTGTTATCAGCATATTGACTTAAGAAGCTGTCCTAGACTGGATGGTGTTATCAGCATATTGACTTAAGAAGCTGTCCTAGACTGGATGGTGTTATCAGCATATTGACTTAAGAAGCTGTCCTAGACTGGATGGTGTATTCAGCATATTGACTTAAGAAGCTGTGCTAGATTGGATGGTGTATTCAGCATATTGACTTAAGAAGCTGTCCTAGACTGGATGGTGTTATCAGCATATTGACTTAAGAAGCTGTCCTAGACTGGATGGTGTTATCAGCATATTGACTTAAAAAGCTGTCCTAGACTGGATGGTGTTATCAGCATATTGACTTAAGAAGCTGTCCTAGACTGGATGGTGTTATCAGCATATTGACTTAAGAAGCTGTCCTAGACTGGATGGTGTATTCAGCATATTGACTTAAGAAGCTGTGCTAGACTGGATGGTGTTATCAGCATATTGACTTAAGAAGAGCATGCTGTCATGAGCCCGAGTTATAGACTAGAGTATTTCCTGGTGAGATCACATGACCAGGAGAAACTCAGGGCCCTAGTTATAGACTAGAGTATTTCCTGGTGAGATCACATGACCAGGAGAAACTCAGGGCCCTAGTTATAGACTAGAGTATTTCCTGGTGAGATCACATGACCAGGAGAAACTCAGGGCCCTAGTTATAGACTAGAGTATTTCCTGGTGAGATCACATGACAAGGAGAAACTCAGGGCCCTAGTTATAGACTAGAGTATTTCCTGGTGAGATCACATGACAAGGAGAAACTCAGGGCCCTAGTTATAGACTAGAGTATTTCCTGGTGAGATCACATGACCAGGAGAAACTCAGGGCCCTAGTTATATCATGAGTCCTGTCAGTGTAGAGGCATTATTATCCAGAAGTAACTATTTACAGCCAAAATGTGCCAATAAATATGATCCTATGTTTATCACAGCCTACCTACACCTTTCCCCTCAACAGCCATTGGCTGCTGTAATGCTTGGACTGTGTGTCCTGCGACAACATGTGAATAAGTAATGACATGTATCTCCCCCTCTTGCTTTCTCTCTCTCCACCCCTCCTTCTCTCTCTCTCCCCCCTTCTCAGTCTCTCTTTCTCTCTCTCCACCCCTCCTTCTGTCTCCCCCCCCCCCCCCCCCATCTCAGTCTCTCTCTCTCCATCCCTCGCCCCTCTCTTTTTAAAAGCTATATTTTAAGAATTCACCATGTTCTGGTGTTCTGCTGACATGCAAAAGAGATAAAAGATTAATGCGTGTTTAAAACATTTAAATGGATGTACTGAACTTTCCATCCAATTGGCGACAGATTTTCATGTGAATATTCTAAAATCTGCATAAAAACAATATGACATTTTCCTACCAGAGATGTTTCCATCAAACTGACTTGTTGCGGCTGTGTGTGACAAAGTAGTGCACATAAAAATAACTTTTGCAGTTAAATTCCCATGTACCGAATACAAAATACAAGATAAATGTGTTTCCATTGCATTTACAACTCCACTGATGGTTTTGTAACATTGTAAATGTAAATCAGCGAGACTCAAATTAGTATGATATGTAAATTGTTGGTATGCTTATATAACACAGAAGGTTACTTAAGGCAAAAATAAACATGAACGTCTTGCAACCCAAAGGTTGCGTGGTCGAATCTCATCATGGACAACTTTAGCATTTTAGCTAATTAGCTACTTTGCAACTACTTAGCATGTTAGCTAACCATTCCCCTTTAACCTAACTCCAAACCCTAACCCTAACCTTAATCCTAACATTAACCCCTAACACTAACCCCTAGCCTAGCATTCGGAAAGTATTCAGACCCCTTGACCTTTTCCACATTTTGTTACGTTACAGCCTTATTCTAAAATTGATTAAATACATGTTTCTTCATCAAACTACACACAATACCCCATAATAACAAAGCGAAAACAGGTTAGCAAAGCCAAAACATTTTAGCAAATGTATTTTCACACTCTTCACATACTCTGCTGCTACTCTGTTTATTATCTATCCTGATTGTCACTTTTACCCCTACCTACATGTATATATTACCTCAATTACCTCAACTACCTTGTACCCCTGCACATTGACTCAGTACTGGTACTCCTTGTATAAAGCCTCATTATTGTTATTTTATTGTGTTACTATTTCTTTTTTTATTTAGCAAATTTTTCTTACTTCTTAACTCTGCATTGTTGGTTAAGGGCTCGTCAGGAAGCATTTCACTGTAAAGTCTACACCTGTTGTATTCTGTGCATGTGACAAATACATTTTGATTTGATTTGATTGTAATTCGCAGCATATCACACGAAATGGATGATGGACATGCACAAATAAATACATACCATACGAAACGTAACATAGAGTATCATGCTTATTGGAGTGTCCCGGATTTACTTTTACTATGTTACGTAACTATGTTATGTCTACACCTGTGTCCAGGTCGGACGAAAAGAAAAAAATTACCTGTCCGGGGAGGTTCTCTTCGGCACTGTTCAACCAATCAAGTAAATGTGAAGGAGGGGTTAAAATGGAGTGTCGCCATAGAGATGGAAAGAGGCCTTGCCATTATGGCGTCTGTGACAGCCTCAAAGGCGCTGCCAATTCTATCTCCATTTTGAATTCGTCCATTTTCTTCTTCACGATTGGCTGATCCCTCCTGATGACCCGGCTGCACATGACTCCAATAGGGGGGAGTCACCCAATGAAGTTGGAAGCCCCACCCAGTTGACTACATTAAAATGGTTGAAGCCCTCAATGGCGCGCTGCCCATGCTAACACTGCCTTCTGGACACCAGAGGCCTCTATCGTTCTCTATGGTGTAGCTCAAATCCAAAAGCGGAGGTCGTGTCACAGGGGTCTTTCCATTTCCACTGAAAAGTGAAACATCCGGTTGTTGCTAGTAGGCTACCTGCATGATGAGATTATTATAGATAAGATTATTTGTATTTTTCAAATGGCAGCAAAGCATCGATCATCATGTCACCAGAATAAGACCCTCTATATTTATTGGAAAGCAGCATCAAGCTTTCTTCACCATGCACTTTCACCACCCTGTGAAGTTCATCATAATTCCACCTCCATTTCTCACATAATTAATTTTATCTACACAAAAAGATCCCACCTTGTATAGCGTATTTTGTTTTAATTGCCATTAGGAAAGTTTCCCCACAAATGTGCTGTTTCCATCAGGCCTTTTGTGACGACAGAGACCCTATTGGCTTGCAAGACTGCACGGACAGGGAAGGAGAGAGAGAGAGTACCGGGCGACACAGAGAGTAACGAGTGATGGTGGAAGGAAGAGCGCGCTTATTTGAAATGGAAAAGCATTGCGGTAGCTATTGATAAAGAAGAACATCAAGACGCGCTCTGTGGGATGCACTGTTGAGCACTGCATCCCGAGGGGTTCGTGCTCATTGTATGGAGATTGTGACAGCCGGTTAAATGGCGTCCCTTGAGAAGGCAAGAACTAGATGTATGTCAGGAGAAGTGCAGTATTATCATAAGAAGAGTTATCCTTGGAATACGGAGGAGGAATGGAGGGAAAAAGAGAGGCAGAGGAGGTCAAAGAGAGAGAAGAAGGAAGAGGGTGAGCTTGAGTCGGTTAAAAATGGCGGGAAAAAGGGAGATGGTTTGTTAAAGAAGAATGGTAGAAAGTGTAAACAGAGTGAGTTGAAGACAGGAGGAGAAATGGAAGAGAATGAGGGTGAAGTATTGGAGGTGGTAGGTGTGGTGAAGTTCTTGGAGCCCGAGGCTTGCACCGAGTCTGTGACAGTAGGAGTGAAGTTTTTGGAAAAAGTGGAACCTTGTCTTTTGACTGATCCATTTGTGGTTTCCATTTGTGGTTTCAGGGTGGGTGAAAACAGAGTTGGGTGCTGTGGAATCGGTGAAGGTAACCAGAAGTGGTCTTGTGATAATTGTTTGTGTTTCTGCTCATCAGAGGGATCAGGTGCTCCGCGTTAAATGAATGGGGATAAGAGATGTGAATTGTTTTGCTCTCAAGAAAAGGGCGCCATTGAAAGGTGTGATTACTGGGGTAGCAGTAAATGTGAAAGCTGACCAACTGAAGGGGAAGATTCCCGGTGTTTGTGATGCTCGTCGTTTGGTGCAATGCAGACAGGGTGGCGTGACTGGAGAAACAGAAGAGTCATTGTCTGTTCTTTTGAGTTTTGATGTTGAGTCTTTGCCCGACAAAGTGATGTTAGGATATATAAGTAATCCTGTATGAGCTTTTGTGCCGAATACATCACATTGTTACAGGTGTCAAGCTTATGGGCATGTGGCAGCAGTGTGTAGGAGGGAGGTTCCTAGGTGTGAGAAGTGTGCAGAAGGGCATGAGACAAAGGAATGTGTAGCATTGGGGAAAGTAGTGGTATGTGTTAATTGTAGGGGTGCCCATGGGGCTGGGGATCAGAAATGTCCCGTGCGAGAGAGGCAGGTTGAGGTTTCCAGGGTAAGAGTAGTGAAGAAGTTGTCATATGCTGAGGCAGTGAAGAAAGTAGAGGAAGATGGGTCAAGGGGGAGGGATCCTGAGAGAAATGGTGTGAGTAGTAGATCTGTACCAGTACAGAGGGATAAACCAATAAGTGATATATGTTTCAGTAAGATTGGATTTTTAGCATTTATAGCAATGGTTATCAACTATACTGCAGGGATGGAACGTAAATCGCAGAAAATAGAGGTTGTGTTGGCAGCTGCAAAGAGGTATTTGGGTGTGCGAGACTTGACATCAGAAGAGTTACAGGGTGTGTTAATTGGTGGTGTCCCATCCCTTCAGGCTGTTGGCATGAGGTAGGAATACATAGATTTTAATAGTGGAGTAGGTTGGTGTTATTTTTATTTTTGTGAGTGTAGTGTTAGATGGTAGGGTATTTGTTTATTTATTAATTATTTCAAGCAAAGGATAAGGGAGTTATACTCCAGTCTAGTAGGTGGCGGTAATGCAACATTTATTGGATGCCAACCGCCGTTAAACCTCATCGAAGAAGAAGAAGAAGAAGGCCTTTCGTGACGTCTCGAGAGGGATTTGGGAGCGGCGTGTTTGAATGAACGAAGGAGACGGTGCAAGAGTGGAAAGAAGATGGCGGAAACAGATGATGAAGTGGATTCTGAATCTAATGGTGGTAGAATCAAGGAAAATTGGAATATTGTCCAAAAGAATGGAAAACGGAGCCAAGTAGTGATGAGAATGTCCCTTCGTATCTAAATGAGGAGCAGCTGATAGAATGACCAGTCTTGAGGAATCCATTTGAGACATCCAAACTGGTGGAGAGAGTGCTGGGTAGAGTGAAGGATGTGGAATCCATTTGAGACATCCAAACTGGTGGAGAGAGTGCTGGGTAGAGTGAAGGATGTGGAATCCATTTGAGACATCCAAACTGGTGGAGAGAGTGCTGGGTAGAGTGAAGGATGTGGAATCCATTTGAGACATCCAAACTGGTGGAGAGAGTGCTGGGTAGAGTGAAGGATGTGGAATCCATTTGAGACATCCAAACTGGTGGAGAGAGTGCTGGGTAGAGTGAAGGATGTGAGGATCGCGAGAGGCGGGCTGGTTTAGATTTTTTTGTGCTTCTGAGGATCAGAAGAAACGTGTGTTGCGTCTCACCCGATTTGACAAGTTTGAAGTGTCGCGTGTGTCTTTTTAGGAACAGGGCACCTCTCAAGGGGGTTATATCTGGAGTCTCCTGGGAAGTAGATGTTGAAGAGATTAAACATATTCCTGGACTGATTGATGCATGTCGGATGAATCGTGTGGTGAATTAAGAAAAAGTGAAGAGTCTATCAGTTCTTTTGTTTTTTTGATATGGAGTCTCTCCCTACTCAAGTGCAGTTAGGGTATATTAACTACAGAGTCTGAGCATTTATCCCAAGACCAATGCAGTGTGATCACTGTAAAGCTTTTGGTCGTGTTTCAAGTGTTTGCAGAAGGGAGAAGGCGAGATGTCCAAGTTGTGGAAAAGATCATATTATGTGTTATAAAAGTGATGAAAATGTGACATGTTGCAATTGTGGTGGGAACCATGAAGCCACGTGTTTCGAATGCCCCACAAGGGTGAAAGAGAATGAGGTGGCCAAAGCCAGGGCTGTCCAGAGCATTTCATATGCAGCAACTGTTAAAAGGGTTGAGGGTTTGAATGGTGCTCCTGAAGAGTCCATGGTAGTGGATAGGCCTTCACTGCAGCCAGCAGGATCCTGACATTTTAAAGGTTCAGAAGGTGGACTTTGTGGCCTTTATAGCTATGGTAATTAATGGCACTTCCAAGGTGGAGAGAAGGTCCAGGAAGATAGAAATCATTGTGGATGCGGCGGAGCGGTTCCTGGGGCTGAAAGATTTCTCGGCGGCGAAGGAGTTACATGGAATATTGTCACAAGCCGTACCACCCTTTCAGGACCTTGAGCCTGAGAAGGGAGATATGGACAATTGAAAGAAGGAAGAAGTGGGAGTTTTGTTTTGTTTTGTCCATTTTTATTTGGGTGGATGAAGTTAGTTTCCCTATTACTTCTGTATTTTATTGTTTACCTTGTTTTGGTTTCAACCCGTCCAGTTGGTGGCGGCAATACACCTTTTTGGGTTATAGTCCACCATAAAACCCACAGAAGAAGAAGAAGAAGAAGAAGGCCTTTCGTGACATTTTCTTATCCAACGTGTACCTTACTCTATAAAAAGGTTGGACTGAAACCAGGTTTATGTGGGTAAATTATTTATCCATGGGATGTAATAAAGGGAATTGGTGGGTTGGAGTTAAGTGTGTGAATGAAATTCAAGCCATGAAAGATCCAGTTGAATTATATTCATTTCATCATCATCATCCTCACCATCATCATCATCACCATCACCATCATCACCATCATCCTCACCATCATCACCATCATCATAGTCCACACCCTATTGCCCACCAATCGTTGTCATTTAATGGACAAATAAGTTCTCAAGTTCTAAGTTCCCTAGATAATTAATTAAATGTCAGAGGTTTGAGCCTGAAATATTGCAGTATTTCAAGTTCTTTATTGCGGTGTTACAATCAATGATGTATAGTTAAAATACGGTATAACACAGGCTTCTCTGTTTTCAGTATGAGTGAAATGTACCCATCACCACCAGAGGGAGTACACGATCCACGATAGAGGGAGAGACGGCCCTGGCTCAGTTCATATTACATTTACATTTTAGTCATTTAGCAGACGCTCTTATCCAGAGCGACTTACAGTTAGTGAATACATATATATTTTTTTGTAATTTTTTTTTTCATACTGGTTTCCCCGTGGGAAACGAACCCACAACCCTGGCGTTGCAAACGCCATGCTCTATCAACTGAGCTACATCCCTGCCGGCCATTCCCTCCCCTACCCTGGACGACGCTGGGCCAATTGTGCGCCGCCCATGAGACTCCCGGTCGCGGCCGGCTGCGACAGAGCCTGGATTCGAACCAGGATCTCTAGTGGCACAGCTAGCACTGCGATGCAGTGCCTTAGACCACCGCGCCACTCATTTTGAGGCAATATCATGCTATTTTTCAATTAATTGCAACTGCTATCTGCCAGCATCTATTTCTATGATACAGATACAGGCTACATTATAGTTTAACAATAGTACACGTTTTATATTCAGTTAAATCCTCACCAATCACATTGTCACAAACATTGGCCTGTATATGTGTAGGCCTAATTCCAAAATATTACATGAGATGAATAACTATTACCCTTTTGATTGGCTAAAGAAAGATACTGTGTGTGAGTTGGTACTGTATGTATTTTACAGTATGGAGAATGAGGATATAGCCTACTGTGTGGTGATGGTTTGGATATGGGCTGACTACGTACCTGTTCAGTTTTGTTTGTGTACAACCGCAGATAATGATGTTGTTCAAGTTGTGAAATCTCCGCCACCTACCAGACAGCTTTTAAGGAATGACACACATTCAATCCGATACGAGCAAGTGCAGTTACAAAATTTGCTCAGCTTGGACTTGTGAACGTTTGTAGCCTACTTGCCTTTAGAAGACTGTTTCCGCCAAAAGAGGTAGGCTATGTATTTATTTTGTGGACAAATATGTGGGTTGAATTTTAAACATTGCATTGAAATGCATGTCTGTAAAGCGAGAAGGACATTTGTCAAGTGTGTGGCTTCTTACTGCGTCATCCGAAGCGCTAGAGACAGTTCCAGCGCGTGAACTATTTTGGATATTTCTTTACAGACGTTTATGGAAATCTACCGTTTCCTGTCTGTAATTTTAACAAGCTAGATAGTTAATTAATAACAGCGATTGTATGTTTATTTGTTTTTCGATTGAGTGCACAGGTGTGTATCTTGGTATTGCACTTCCGGTTACCTGAACAGTAGGCGCAGGTTACATGACACCTGTGCGCGAGCTGCACAGCTCAAGAGAAGAAGCAACAACGCGATGTTTATGACTGGAAAATATTATCAGTAGCCTGTATTGCATTTTTAAGATTTTTAAAGGAGAATCTTTATATAACATATACTTTCCTTATCCTCCCGTCCAGAATGCTGTAATCAGTCTGATGAATGAGAACACACAGTCACACCGAAGCAGAGCCCTGCAACCATTCTAAGATGGAGTAGCTGGCTGTGTTGGACTTGTTGGAGCACCTGGACGTTTCTGCCAAGGTCCTGCCCTGCCAACACAACTTCTGGAAGCCCTGCCTGCAGCACCAGGAGACCTCCAGGCCCGGGGGCCAAGATGGAGTTCCACTGCCCAGAGTGTCGTACCCCAGTCCAGGCCAGGTCAGTGGAGGAGCTGCCCCCTAACCACCTCCTGGTTTGGCTCCTGGAGGGACGGGACGGAGACAGACCGCCTGCCCGATATATGGTACCCTCTGCCAGGGAGAATGGTCGACTCAGAGGCAGGGAGGCCCAGCAGCAACAGCAGAACCCACAGTCTGATCAGCAGCACAGAGAGAGGCAGCCTGGACAGAATGAGGTGAGGAGACTGTGGAGCTGGGTGTTATTATGGATCCCCTCTCCTTTCAAGTTATGATGTGGAACTCCTCACTCTCTATGACTAGTGCAGAATGACAGCACCAACAGCACCAACCGGCATTCTGTTACCAAACTTTGCATCTGCACTGTTCTTCAAGTAAATTTGTTTTTGTAAAATGTTCTATGGACATTGTTAAAAGTCGTCCCTGTGCATAGAGTTGTATGGTTTGTTTAACTTTGCAATCATTCTTTTTTGTTTGACATATGTTTTAAAGTGAAAAGTAGTGTCGGTATAGTGCTCTACAGTGATTTGATCCCGTATAGTGCTCCTACAGTGATTTGATCCATGCCTGTATAGTGCTCCTACAGTGATTTGATCCATGCCGTATAGTGCTCCTACAGTGATTTGATCCATGCCGTATAGTGCTCCTACAGTGATTTGATCCATGCCTGTATAGTGCTCTACAGTGATTTGATCCATTCCGTATAGTGCTCCTACAGTGATTTGATCCATGCCGTATAGTGCTCCTACAGTGATTTGATCTATGCCGTATAGTGCTCCTACAGTGATTTGATCCATGCCGTATAGTGCTCCTACAGTGATTTGATCCACGCCGTATAGTGCTCCTACAGTGATTTGATCCATGCCTGTATAGTGCTCCTACAGTGATTTGATCCATGCCGTATAGTGCTCCTACAGTGATTTGATCCATGCCCGTATAGTGCTCCTACAGTGATTTGATCCATTTCTGTTTCTGATTGAGGCAGGCTTCGGCAAATTAGACCTTATATATTTCCAGGATAAAAGGTTGATTAAATTCTCAAGGTCATGCTTATTACCACTGGCATTTATTGCCGTTTTGATTTATGTGGTAAAGGGTCCAAATATCTGTATCGGATACACACATATTATTTATTCATTCCATCTATCATTTTGATCTATTGTCTGGCTATATGACGAGCCTATCTCCATATATATTGCAGTACTTTTGGGCGCTGTGATAGACTAGCGTCCTGTCCAGGGGGTGTACATCAAGCTGCCTCACACTACAGAAACAGGAGTTAGGCTCCTGCTCCTATGAGCCATTCTGGCTCTCACAAGCCAAGGCTACTTACCTGCTTTTGACCAGAGCCCTATGGGGTAGTAGTGCACTATATAGGGAATAGGGTGCCATTTGGGAGGGAGCCTAGATCTAGGTCAGAGACTCAGTCCTGTGTTACACCAGAGGGAGAAACAGGTGATTGTCTTGGCAACGAGACACAGTTTACATCTGACATCATGGGAAAGTAGTAGAAGCATGGCCTAGAAACAAAGTTAGCTTGGGAATATGGGACGCTTCTCGCCCCAAACTGTTCAAACACACAATTAGTTTTTATTTTACTACTTTATGAATAATTCTGTCATTAATAATGTCCAACAAGACTCTACAGAACATCAGGGCTATTCAGTTACACTACAGACCTCGATAGCCACACACAGCACTGCTGGTTTTCTTTATTCCTCTGTAGTTAATAGATCAATGAATCTCAATGAATGTCATTGATTAGTAAAATAATGGTTAATGGTTAATAAACAACTCTAAGGACAACCCCATAAAATCATATTTCTTACTTTCCCAAATTCTGTTTTCTCTATTTTTATTTTGTCCTTTCAGTTTTTAACTCTCTACATTACAATTATTCCTAGAGAAACAGTGTAAAAATGGATGTTCTGAGTCCATGTCAATGCTTAAATAGCATCAGAAGACCAATGTTGAGGTCTGGAAAAAAAGTTTTTGTTGTGTAATTGCCCTTTAAATTTGCATTTAGGAAGAGCGGAATGTGTCAGTCTAGCTATGTTCCTGTTAGGCCTAATGCTGCAGCACACGCCATGGCAGGGTTTGCAAAACAATGGCCACCAAATTGATACAAATAATCCTATCTTTCTGTCAGGAAAGCCTACTTTGCAGTTAACATTTAATTGAGAAGGTTTTTTTGGGGAAAGTCTTTCTGTCTACCCACAAGACGATTATCTACCGTCGCTAACTGGCGACATACGGAGTTATAGACAAACGCGCGCCACACAGACAGACAAGGGCAATATTGAAATGAATTGGCAGATATTGTGTTAGGTTTGGCTGTTTAAACCAATAGTGGCTAACCAGGGTTGGGATGTGGCTTTGGTTGGATTGTAGCCGGGAGCTTTATGTTGATGACAGTTAAGGATTGAACACATGAAAAATAATGCATGTACTTTCAGAATTGCTTGGGGAGCTACTCATAGGTGGGCTGCGAGCTACTGGAAGCTGGGGATCTACCTTTTGGGAGGCTGGGGATCTACCTGTTGGGAGGCTGGGGATCTACCTGTTGGGAGGCTGGGGATCTACCTGTTGGGAGGCTGGGGATCTACCTGTTGGGAGGCTGGGGATCTACCTTTTGGGAGGCTGGGGATCTACCTGTTGGAGGCTGGGGATCTACCTGTTGGGAGGCTGGGGATCTACCTGTTGGGAGGCTGGGGATCTACCTGTTGGGAGGCTGGGGATCTACCTGTTGGAGGCCCCTGTTCTAGAGGTTTCTCAGGACTCCTCAGAGTCCGGGAAGATTGCCTTTAGTTATTGTGACTGTAGCGCATGGAATGACCTGCAGGCCACTTTGTGGCTTGACTCTCTGGCCTCGAAGGTTCAGTTCGCCCAAGTGGCGCAGTGGTCTAAGGCACTGCATCGCAGTGCTAGCTGTGCCACTAGATTCCAGGCTCTGTCGTAGCCGGCCGCGACGAGAGACCCATGGGGCGGCGCACAATTGGCCCAGCGTCGTCCAGGGTAGGGGAGGGAATGGCCGGCAGGGATGTAGCTCAGTTGGTAGAGCATGGCGTTTGCAACGCCAGGGTCGTGTGTTCGATTCCCACGGGGGGCCAGTATGAAAAATAATAATAATAATGTATGCACTCACTTAACTGTAAGTCGCTCTGGATAAGAGCGTCTGCTAAATGACTAAAATGTAAATGTAATATATTGAAGGAGAACTGCACTTGTTTTGAATGACGTGCAATTCTGTCTGTCGCTTTTGAATTTGATATGTTGTAATGTGTAATTGTACATTTATAGTGTTGTATTGAGACTGATCATGTTGATTTATTGTTCCCAGGGCACCCTTGTAAATGAGACCCTGGTTTCAAGGGGTTTCCTCCAGTTTCCCATCATTAATAAAAATAGGAATACGCCTGATTTATTAAAGTGATCTAATCATCCAGCCCTTGATTTATTTTATCAGATGTGTTAGTGCTGGGCTAGAACAAAAGCCTGCACACCCTGTGGGTCACCATATTGAGAGGCCTGTCCTGACAGAGTAGTCTCTAGCATGTGAATACATTACTTTCTTTCTCAGAGATTGTGTTCTTCTTATTTAAATTAGGTGGGGGATTTCTTTGATTTGATCAACTGACTACTAGTTAACAGATCATTGTCTATAAACCCATCATACCCTGGTGTTTTGTACCTATCATAAGCCTGTAGTTAGTATATTTATCAAATAACATACAGTACATGAAAAGTCCTTCTTAAAAATTACTTATTTCAAGTCTGTTTTTCTTTCTGCACTTCTTTTAAAGACTCTGAGAGAATCAACAGAAACGTGTAAACCCGCCGGCTCTCTTTCTTTCTCTCACTCTTTCTTTCTCTCTGCGCAGCGTTTCTTACCATGAAGGAGGGAGGATTTGAGAGGCAGGACTTATATAAGGTTCTTACTACTCTCTCTCGCTCTCTCGCTCTTTCTCGCTCTCTCTCTCTCTCTCTCTCTCTCTCTCTCTCTCTCTCTCTCTCTCTCTCTCTTGCTCTCTGTCTCTTTCTGCCTTTCTATCTCTCTCTCTCTCAGAGAGAGAGAGAGAAAGAGGTGCTGTACTTAGAGAGGAACAGGAGAGAGAGAGAGAGAGAGAGGTGCTGTACTTAGAGAGGAACAGAAGAGAGAGAGACAGAGGGGCTGTACGGAGAGAGAGAGAGAGGTGCTGTACTTAGAGAGGAACAGAAGAGAGAGAGACAGAGGGGCTGTACAGAGAGAGAGAGAGAGGTGCTGTACTTAGAGAGGAACAGAAGAGAGAGAGACAGGGGCTGAACGTAGAGAGGGACAATAGAGCGAGAGAGGGGCTGTATGGAGAGAGGAACAGCAGAGGCCTACAGACAGAGTGGATGCCAGTTTGTGCTGGAGGGATGGAGGTAGGGGAAAGAGGGAGGTAGGGGAAAGAGGGAGGGAGGGAGGGAGGTAGGGGAAAGAGGGAGGTAGGGGAAAGAGGGAGGGGACAGAGGGAGGGAGGTAGGGGACAGAGGGAGGGAGGGAGTGGGGAGCTCCGCTGAGTGGTTCCTTCTGCAGGCGTTGCACTCTCTCTGTTCTGTTCTAAACACGTTACACGTGGTGCCTCTTTCACTCACTCTCCCTCTCTCTCTCCTTCACTCTATCGTTCTCTCTGTTTCTTCACTCTGATCCTGAATTACAGGGAGACGTCCTCACGGTCATCAGACGAGCGGATGAAAACTGGATTGAAGGAAAGCTGGGAGACAAAGTTGGCATCTTCCCTTTCCAGTTCAGTGAGGTTAGTAATTTCTTTCTTTCTTTCTTTCATCCATCTATGTACTGTATAGTGAGAGTACCATACTGTCAGATATGATCAACATTGTGAAACCTGCCCTTTCAGGACCCTATACATTGGTATCTTGTAATAAAGTCTTTACTGTAATGTCGTTAATACTGGCTCAGTGCTGGGGCAGTACTTTGATTCCTCTCAAATCTCTCCTCTTTGATTCATACTTAAATGTCAGGCCTCATAGAGCTAATCCTACTCTCCCTGCTGAGTCTGCCCTCGTCCCTATAAAGGGTCCGCTTTCCTCCTTTTCCTTCTACCACTCTCTTCTGTTCTATTTTTAACCTTCTAACACTCTCTTTCCTCTCCTCTCCTCTTCTTTCATATCCATCCCTCTGTTCTCCTGTTGTGTTCTCTCTTCCTCTCTCCTCCTCTCTCCGCCTGCCTTTCTCTCTGCCTGCCTGCCTCACTCGCTTCCTGCTTCCCTCCCTCTCTCCCGTCCTGCCTCTCTGCCCGCCTGCTCTGCCTGTGTAGCAGCATCACTCCGCTCCACTCTGCCTCCTGCTCCTCTTAACAACAGTCACGACTGACTGCCTGTCTCAACTGGTGCTTTTCTGCCTGCCTGCCTGCCTGACTGCCTAGATGCTAGCCTACAAGTGCAGCATGACAGCTAAGGAGTGAGAGAGTACAGGCTTCTTTAAAACTGATGCGTCACAGATCAGAGACGACCACAGTGGGGATCCAAGGGATGGCAGGTAAAGTGGCTGAGGGAGGAGGAAGAGGAGGAGGAGGAGGGAGGAAGGAAGAAGAATTTCCTCTCTGTTTGTGATCAACAGTTTCATTTTCACTGAGAGATTAGGAGAGAGTGTGTTCTCTATGTATGTTCTCTCTCCCTCTTTTTCTCTCTCTCGGTCTCTCTCTCCGTCTCTCTCTCGGTCTCTCTCTCTCTTTCTCTCTTGTCTCTCTCTCTCTCTCTCGGTCTCTCTCACTCTCTCTGTCTCTCTTTCGGTCTCTCTCTCTCTTTCTCTCTTGTCTCTCTCTCTCTCTCTCGGTCTCTCTCACTCTCTCTCTCTCTCTCTCTCTCTTGTCTCTCTCTCTCTCCGTCTCTCTCACTCTCTCCGTCTCGCTCACTCTCTCGGTCTCTCTCGGTCTCTCTCGGTCTCTCTCGGTCTCTCTCGGTCTCTCTCTCCGTCTCTCTCCGTCTCTCTCTCTCGGTCTCTCTCACTCTCTCCGTCTCTCTCACTCTCTCCGTCTCTCTCTCGGTCTCTCTCTCTCTCTCTCTCTCTCTCTCTCTCTCTCTCTCTCTCTCTCTCTCTCTTGTCTCTCTCTCTCTCTCGTCTCTCTCTCTCTCTCTTGTCTCTCTCTCTCTCTCTCTTGTCTCTCTCTCTCTCTCTTGTCTCTCTCTCTCTCTCTCTCTCTCTCGTCTCTCTCTCTCTCTTGTCTCTCTCTCTCTTGTCTCTCTCTCTCTCTCGGTCTCTCTCACTCTCTCCGTCTCTCTCACTCTCTCCGTCTCTCTCTCGGTCTCTCTCTCTCTCTCTCTCTCACTCTCTCGGTCTCTCTCACTCTGATCCTGTAATGTGTTTCTTCTCTCCCAGCCAAACACGGCAGCAGCAGCCAAGCTTCTGGAGGGAAAGATCTGGAAGGGGAGTGACTCCTCTGCTGAATCTCGCCCAGGGATCGGGAGTGGGAATGGGGTTAGCAACAGCGGGACCTGTGACTCAACAAACCCCAACCGGTCAACCTGCTTCGGGGCACCCCAGGGCCCCACGAAGACCCCCAATATTTCTGCTCTCAACATCCCCACCACCACCCAGGAGAAACAGCAACAAGCTAGCAGCAGCACCCTGTACCAGTCGAACCAGACACAACCTTCTAATATCGACGGTCTGTTCCAATCAACCCAGGCACAACAACCTGCTAATATCAACAGTGTGTACCAGCCGCCCCAGGGGCAGGGGCAGCCACCCAGTGCCCTCAACAGCCTGAACCACCAGGAGCATCAGGGTCACCAGAGCCGGCCGTCCCACCCCTCCGACCCCCCGGTCAATCACAGCTCCTCTAACCACTCAGGCTCAGGTGTGACATCACAGTGCGTGAAGCGAAGCTCTGAGAGCACTGGCAGACACCAACAGGTGAGTCCTCAGATTTGTGATTTTATTTTATTTTATTTTACATTTATTTATCTAGGCAAGTCAGTTAAGAACAAATTCTTATTTACAATGACGGCCTACCAAAAGGGGACGGGGGGTGGGATTAAAAATAAATAAATATATATATATACAGTGGAGAAAAAAAGTATTTAGTCAGCCACCAATTGTGCAAGTTCTCCCACTTAAAAAGATGAGAGAGGCCTGTAATTTTCATCATAGGTACACGTCAACTATGACAGACAAATTGAGATTTTTTTTTCCAGAAAATCACATTGTAGGATTTTTTATGAATTTATTTGCAAATTATGGTGGAAAATAAGTATTTGGTCACCTACAAACAAGCAAGATTTCTGGCTCTCACAGACCTGTAACTTCTTCTTTAAGGGGCTCCTCTGTCCTCCACTCGTTGTCTGTATTAATGGCACCTGTTTGAACTTGTTATCAGTATAAAAGACACCTGTCCACAACCTCAAACAGTCACACTCCAAACTCCACTATGGCCAAGACCAAAGAGCTGTCAAAGGACACCAGAAACAAAATTGTAGACCTGCACCAGGCTGGGAAGACTGAATCTGCAATAGGTAAGCAACTTGGTTTGAAGAAATCAACTGTGGGAGCAATTATTAGGAAATGGAAGACATGCAAGACCACTGATAATCTCCCTCGATCTGGGGCTCCACGCAAGATCTCACCCCGTGGGGTCAAAATGATCACAAGAACGGTGAGCAAAAATCCCAGAACCACACGGGGGGACCTAGTGAATGACCTGCAGAGAGCTGGGACCAAAGTAACAAAGCCTACCATCAGTAACACACTACGCCGCCAGGGACTCAAATCCTGCAGTGCCAGACGTGTCCCCCTGCTTAAGCCAGTACATGTCCAGGCCCGTCTGAAGTTTGCTAGAGTGCATTTGGATGATCCAGAAGAGGATTGGGATAATGTCATATGGTCAGATGAAACCAAAATAGAACTTTTTGGTAAAAACTCAACTCGTCGTGTTTGGAGGACAAAGAATGCTGAGTTGCATCCAAAGAACACCATACCTACTGTGAAGCATGGGGGTGGAAACATCATGCTTTGGGGCTGTTTTTCTGCAAAGGGACCAGGACGACTGATCCGTGTAAAGGAAAGAATGAATGGGGCCATGTATCGTGAGATTTTGAGTGAAAACCTCCTTCCATCAGCAAGGGCATTGAAGATGAAACGTGGCTGGGTCTTTCAGCATGACAATGATCCCAAACACACCGCCCGGGCAACGAAGGAGTGGCTTCGTAAGAATCATTTCAAGGTCCTGGAGTGGCCTAGCCAGTCTCCAGATCTCAACCCCATAGAAAATCTTTGGAGGGAGTTGAAAGTCTGTGTTGCCCAGCGACAGCCCCAAAACATCACTGCTCTAGAGGAGATCTGCATGGAGGAATGGGCCAAAATACCAGCAACAGTGTGTGAAAACCTTGTGAAGACTTACAGAAAACGTTTGACCTGTGTCATTGCCAACAAAGGGTATATAACAAAGTATTGAGAAACTTTTGTTATTGACCAAATACTTATTTTCCACCATAATTTGCAAATAAATTCATTAAAAATCCTACAATGTGATTTTCTGGAAACATTTTTCTCAATTTGTCTGTCATAGTTGGCGTGTACCTATGATGAAAATTACAGGCGTCTCTCATCTTTTTAAGTGTGAGAACTTGCACAATTGGTGGCTGACTAAATACTTTTTTCCCCACTCTCTCTCTCTCACACTGTAGAGCCCTGCAACCTACCACTCACTGACTGTTGCCAGCTGACCTACCCTTTAAGATAATGAGTTTGATTAAATAGGAACTTCACTGCTCTAGCCTGCAATTATACATGTCAGGGAGGGAGAGAATCATGTTGAAAGTGCAGATGTAGACTCATGCTCTCACGCAGGGATAAAGAGTAGAAGGAGGTAGAAAGAGGAGGAGGAGGAGGAGGGCGGTCCACAGCGCCCCTCTGTCTCTCTGTTGATCCCTCGCATGATGACGATGGTGAGTCACTCTGTAGAGTCAGTTATATAACAGAACCCCTCATCTCTCTCTCTCGCCTCTCTCCCTCTCTTTCTCTCTTATTCCTGATCCCCCTCTCTCTTTCTGACTTTGTCTTTCCCTCTCTTTCTCTCTCTCTCCTCTCTCTCATCCCTCTCTCTCTCTCATTCTTGCTCTCTCTTATCTGCCTGAGAGCTCCTTCCTCTCCACTGAGCAGGTAACACTCTTTCACGATGCTGTGCCAATAATAGCAGACAAGCCTAGTCCTGCAGGCCCTTCCTTCCTTCCTTCCTTCCTTCCGCCCTCCCTCCCTCCCTCCCTCCCTCCCTCTGTCCCCGCTAAACAGAGGGAGGTTGTTAATGGTATGTGTGTTTTCTTCCCACCTCAGCACTAAGTTCTGATGTCATGATGTTGATGGTGGGATTATAGGAAGTAAAGCAGTAATGATGTAAATGAAGTGAAATAATCTTTAACATTGCTGTTTATTTGCAGAGCTTTAAGTTTAACGTTATACAGTACGGGCTTCATAATCAGAGAACCACGTTCTGTCAACATTATCAACATGTCAACAACGGATATAAAATGCTATGAGGCTGTCTGTGGAGAACTGTTTATTTGTCCTGTTTCTTTGCCATATCCGATTTGTGAGTGCCAGTCATGTTTGGGATGACAACCAATGAAAGAGGAGTTGGCTAATGAAGCACAAACAAACAGATCTGTGCTAACAGTCACTAACAGTTTAACAGTTGCTAAGACATTACCTGCTGCTAACAGTTGACTTGTTGTGTTGCTAGTTGCTGGAGATGGTATGAGATTATACCAAGTGGTGAGATAGTAGGAACACCCTACCATGCCGTGTTTCTGGAGGTGTGATGCTAATAGCGTGGGTCTGGAACAACGCTATGTAGTGTTTACAGAGTGACTACACTGTGAACCACAAACCACTACAACAGGAGAGGGAGGGGGGGGGGAGAAGAGGAGGGGGGGGGGGGGGGGGGGAGAGGGCGGAGGAGGAGAGGGCAGGTGGTGGGGGAGAGGGCAGGTGGTGGGGGAAAGGGGAGGAGAGGGCAGGTGGTGGGGGAGAGGGCAGGTGGTGGGAGAAAGGGGAGGAGAGGGCAGGTGGTGGGGGAGAGGGGAGGGAGAGAGGGGAGGACAGGAAGGAGGAGAGGGGGAGGATGAGAGGAGGAGGGGAAGTAGTGTGAGGTTGAAGGTAGGAGTGAGATGCTTTAGAAATAACCACAACAACAGGAGGGGAGGAGAGCAGGAATGAAAAAATACGGTGCTGAGATTCACTGCTTGTTTTGTCTTTGGAATGAATTATGTTGATGTCCTGGTTAGAACAGCCAGTTCCTGTAGTCTGAAGTGATGTGTTGTTGACGTCCTGGTTAGAACAGCCAGTTCCTAGAGTCTGAAGTGATGTGTTGTTGACGTCCTGGTTAGAACAGCCAGTTCCTAGAGTCTGAAGTGATGTGTTGTTGACGTCCTGGTTAGAACAGCCAGTTCCTAGAGTCTGAAGTGATGTGTTGTTGACGTCCTGGTTAGAACAGCCAGTTCCTAGAGTCTGAAGTGATGTGTTGTTGACGTCCTGGTTAGAACAGCCAGTTCCTAGAGTCTGAAGTGATGTGTTGTTGACGTCCTGGTTAGAACAGCCAGTTCCTAGAGTCTGAAGTGATGTGTTGTTGACGTCCTGGTTAGAACAGCCAGTTCCTAGTCTGAAGTGATGTGTTGTTGACGTCCTGGTTAGAACAGCCAGTTCCTAGAGTCTGAAGTGATGTGTTGTTGACGTCCTGGTTAGAACAGCCAGTTCCTAGTCTGAAGTGATGTGTTGTTGACGTCCTGGTTAGAACAGCCAGTTCCTAGTCTGAAGTGATGTGTTGTTGACGTCCTGGTTAGAACAGCCAGTTCCTAGTCTGAAGTGATGTGTTGTTGACGTCCTGGTTAGAACAGCCAGTTCCTAGTCTGAAGTGATGTGTTGTTGACGTCCTGGTTAGAACAGCCAGTTCCTAGAGTCTGAAGTGATGTGTTGTTGACGTCCTGGTTAGAACAGCCAGTTCCTAGAGTCTGAAGTGATGTGTTGTTGACGTCCTGGTTAGAACAGCCAGTTCCTAGAGTCTGAAGTGATGTGTTGTTGACGTCCTGGTTAGAACAGCCAGTTCCTAGAGTCTGAAGTGATGTGTTGTTGACGTCCTGGTTAGAACAGCCAGTTCCTGTAGTCTGAAGTGATGTGTTGTTGACGTCCTGGTTAGAACAGCCAGTTCCTAGAGTCTGAAGTGATGTGTTGTTGACGTCCTGGTTAGAACAGCCAGTTCCTGTAGTCTGAAGTGATGTGTTGTTGACGTCCTGGTTAGAACAGCCAGTTCCTGTAGTCTGAAGTGATGTGTTGTTGACGTCCTTGTTAGAACAGCCAGTTCTTGTAGTCTGAAGTGATGTGTTGTTGACGTCCTGGTTAGAACAGCCAGTTCCTGTAGTCTGAAGTGATGTGTTGTTGACGTCCTGGTTAGAACAGCCAGTTCCTAGAGTCTGAAGTGATGTGTTGTTGACGTCCTGGTTAGAACAGCCAGTTCCTAGAGTCTGAAGTGATGTGTTGTTGACGTCCTGGTTAGAACAGCCAGTTCCTGTAGTCTGAAGTGATGTGTTGTTGACGTCCTGGTTAGAACAGCCAGTTCCTAGAGTCTGAAGTGATGTGTTGTTGACGTCCTGGTTAGAACAGCCAGTTCCTGTAGTCTGAAGTGATGTGTTGTTGACGTCCTGGTTAGAACAGCCAGTTCCTGTAGTCTGAAGTGATGTGTTGTTGACGTCCTTGTTAGAACAGCCAGTTCTTGTAGTCTGAAGTGATGTGTTGTTGACGTCCTGGTTAGAACAGCCAGTTCCTGTAGTCTGAAGTGATGTGTTGTTGACGTCCTGGTTAGAACAGCCAGTTCCTGTAGTCTGAAGTGATGTGTTGTTGACGTCCTTGTTAGAACAGCCAGTTCTTGTAGTCTGAAGTGATGTGTTGTTGACGTCCTGGTTAGAACAGCCAGTTCCTAGAGTCTGAAGTGATGTGTTGTTGACGTCCTGGTTAGAACAGCCAGTTCCTAGTCTGAAGTGATGTGTTGTTGACGTCCTGGTTAGAACAGCCAGTTCCTAGAGTCTGAAGTGATGTGTTGTTGACGTCCTGGTTAGAACAGCCAGTTCCTAGAGTCTGAAGTGATGTGTTGTTGACGTCCTGGTTAGAACAGCCAGTTCCTAGAGTCTGAAGTGATGTGTTGTTGACGTCCTGGTTAGAACAGCCAGTTCCTAGAGTCTGAAGTGATGTGTTGTTGACGTCCTGGTTAGAACAGCCAGTTCCTGTAGTCTGAAGTGATGTGTTGTTGACGCCTTGGTTAGAACAGCCAGTTCCTAGAGTCTGAAGTGATGTGTTGTTGACGTCCTGGTTAGAACAGCCAGTTCCTGTAGTCTGAAGTGATGTGTTGTTGACGTCCTGGTTAGAACAGCCAGTTCCTAGAGTCTGAAGTGATGTGTTGTTGACGTCCTGGTTAGAACAGCCAGTTCCTAGTCTGAAGTGATGTGTTGTTGACGTCCTGGTTAGAACAGCCAGTTCCTAGTCTGAAGTGATGTGTTGTTGACGTCCTGGTTAGAACAGCCAGTTCCTAGTCTGAAGTGATGTGTTGTTGACGTCCTGGTTAGAACAGCCAGTTCCTAGTCTGAAGTGATGTGTTGTTGACGTCCTGGTTAGAACAGCCAGTTCCTAGAGTCTGAAGTGATGTGTTGTTGACGTCCTGGTTAGAACAGCCAGTTCCTAGAGTCTGAAGTGATGTGTTGTTGACGTCCTGGTTAGAACAGCCAGTTCCTAGAGTCTGAAGTGATGTGTTGTTGACGTCCTGGTTAGAACAGCCAGTTCCTAGAGTCTGAAGTGATGTGTTGTTGACGTCCTGGTTAGAACAGCCAGTTCCTGTAGTCTGAAGTGATGTGTTGTTGACGTCCTGGTTAGAACAGCCAGTTCCTAGAGTCTGAAGTGATGTGTTGTTGACGTCCTGGTTAGAACAGCCAGTTCCTGTAGTCTGAAGTGATGTGTTGTTGACGTCATGGTTAGAACAGCCAGTTCCTGTAGTCTGAAGTGATGTGTTGTTGACGTCCTTGTTAGAACAGCCAGTTCTTGTAGTCTGAAGTGATGTGTTGTTGACGTCCTGGTTAGAACAGCCAGTTCCTAGAGTCTGAAGTGATGTGTTGTTGACGTCCTGGTTAGAACAGCCAGTTCCTAGTCTGAAGTGATGTGTTGTTGACGTCCTGGTTAGAACAGCCAGTTCCTAGTCTGAAGTGATGTGTTGTTGACGTCCTGGTTAGAACAGCCAGTTCCTAGAGTCTGAAGTGATGTGTTGTTGACGTCCTGGTTAGAACAGCCAGTTCCTAGAGTCTGAAGTGATGTGTTGTTGACGTCCTGGTTAGAACAGCCAGTTCCTAGAGTCTGAAGTGATGTGTTGTTGACGTCCTGGTTAGAACAGCCAGTTCCTGTAGTCTGAAGTGATGTGTTGTTGACGTCTTGGTTAGAACAGCCAGTTCCTAGAGTCTGAAGTGATGTGTTGTTGACGTCCTGGTTAGAACAGCCAGTTCCTGTAGTCTGAAGTGATGTGTTGTTGACGTCCTGGTTAGAACAGCCAGTTCCTAGAGTCTGAAGTGATGTGTTGTTGACGTCCTGGTTAGAACAGCCAGTTCCTAGAGTCTGAAGTGATGTGTTGTTGACGTCCTGGTTAGAACAGCCAGTTCCTGTAGTCTGAAGTGATGTGTTGTTGACGTCCTGGTTAGAACAGCCAGTTCCTGTAGTCTGAAGTGATGTGTTGTTGACGTCCTGGTTAGAACAGCCAGTTCCTAGAGTCTGAAGTGATGTGTTGTTGACGTCCTGGTTAGAACAGCCAGTTCCTGTAGTCTGAAGTGATGTGTTGTTGACGTCCTGGTTAGAACAGCCAGTTCCTAGAGTCTGAAGTGATGTGTTGTTGACGTCCTGGTTAGAACAGCCAGTTCCTAGAGTCTGAAGTGATGTGTTGTTGACGTCCTGGTTAGAACAGCCAGTTCCTAGAGTCTGAAGTGATGTGTTGTTGACGTCCTGGTTAGAACAGCCAGTTCCTAGAGTCTGAAGTGATGTGTTGTTGACGTCCTGGTTAGAACAGCCAGTTCCTGTAGTCTGAAGTGATGTGTTGTTGACGTCCTGGTTAGAACAGCCAGTTCCTGTAGTCTGAAGTGATGTGTTGTTGATGTCCTGGTTAGAACAGCCAGTTCCTAGAGTCTGAAGTGATGTGTTGTTGATGTCCTGGTTAGAACAACCAGTTCCTGTAGTCTGAAGTGATGTGTTGTTGACGTCCTGGTTAGAACAGCCAGTTCCTGTAGTCTGAAGTGATGTGTTGTTGACGTCCTGGTTAGAACAGCCAGTTCCTAGAGTCTGAAGTGATGTGTTGTTGACGTCCTGGTTAGAACAGCCAGTTCCTAGACTCTGAAGTGATGTGTTGTTGACGTCCTGGTTAGAACAGCCAGTTCCTAGAGTCTGAAGTGATGTGTTGTTGACGTCCTGGTTAGAACAGCCAGTTCCTAGAGTCTGAAGTGATGTGTTGTTGACGTCCTGGTTAGAACAGCCAGTTCCTGTAGTCTGAAGTGATGTGTTGTTGACGTCTTGGTTAGAACAGCCAGTTCCTAGAGTCTGAAGTGATGTGTTGTTGACGTCCTTGTTAGAACAGCCAGTTCCTGTAGTCTGAAGTGATGTGTTGTTGACGTCCTGGTTAGAACAACCAGTTCCTAGAGTCTGAAGTGATGTGTTGTTGACGTCCTGGTTAGAACAACCAGTTCCTGTAGTCTGAAGTGATGTGTTGTTGACGTCCTGGTTAGAACAGCCAGTTCCTAGAGTCTGAAGTGATGTGTTGTTGACGTCCTGGTTAGAACAGCCAGTTCCTAGAGTCTGAAGTGATGTGTTGTTGACGTCCTGGTTAGAACAGCCAGTTCCTAGAGTCTGAAGTGATGTGTTGTTGACGTCCTGGTTAGAACAGCCAGTTCCTAGAGTCTGAAGTGATGTGTTGTTGACGTCCTGGTTAGAACAGCCAGTTCCTGTAGTCTGAAGTGATGTGTTGTTGACGTCCTGGTTAGAACAGCCAGTTCCTGTAGTCTGAAGTGATGTGTTGTTGACGTCCTGGTTAGAACAGCCAGTTCCTGTAGTCTGAAGTGATGTGTTGTTGACGTTCTGGTTAGAACAGCCAGTTCCTAGAGTCTGAAGTGATGTGTTGTTGACGTCCTGGTTAGAACAGCCAGTTCCTAGAGTCTGAAGTGATGTGTTGTTGACGTCCTGGTTAGAACAGCCAGTTCCTGTAGTCTGAAGTGATGTGTTGTTGACGTCCTGGTTAGAACAGCCAGTTCCTAGAGTCTGAAGTGATGTGTTGTTGACGTCCTGGTTAGAACAGCCAGTTCCTGTAGTCTGAAGTGATGTGTTGTTGACGTCCTGGTTAGAACAGCCAGTTCCTGTAGTCTGAAGTGATGTGTTGTTGATGTCCTGGTTAGAACAGCCAGTTCCTAGAGTCTGAAGTGATGTGTTGTTGACGTCCTGGTTAGAACAGCCAGTTCCTGTAGTCTGGTGCTGTAGCTGGCAACGTTCTGTTCGCTTTCTCTCCCACGACAGAAACCATGAGGCAGTATTTTTTTGCTTCCCAAATGGCATCCTATTCCCTATTTAGTACACTACTTTTGACCAGGGCCTGCATAGTGCTCTGGTCAAAAGTAGGGCACTATATAGGGTGCCGTTTCAAGTGTCTTTCAAGTGTCTCTAAAGAATAGCCTAAACAGAGAGGTCTATCTGCCAAATTCCCTGGATGGTAGAACGCTCGGTAATGAACTGTCATCCTCCCCCCTTCCAGAATCCTCTTAAACATTAGCAGCATATCTCCAGGACCTGCCATGGGGATGCTAACTTGGTCTCACGTTACTTCTGCCTCATAGCATTGCTTTTAACATCGCAAAGTGCATGCCATGCAGGAGACAGTGGCTGATTCATAGCCACTGTATAGCAGGGCTTCGTCCCAAATGCCACCCTATTTTCTACATAGTGCACTACTTTTGACCAGAACCCTATGGGAACATAGTGCACGATGTAGGAAAATGGGGTGGCATTTGGGACTCCACCAGGATCTTTAATCAGGACTTCCTTTGTCCCTCTTCAGGGCACAGTGTGAACATAATGCTGCCTAATGGGAGTGGAGGGGGAGGGGGAGGGGAGGGGGAGGGTGAGGGGGGAGAAGAGAGAAAAAAAAGTAGGTAGGAGTTACACCACAGTACTCCACTGTGAGTCCTTACCCCTCAAACAACCTGAGGCCAACATTATTGCTTTAATAATGTTGTGTAGTAAATAGCTCCATGCCTGATTGTCGTACAGTATCACCATAATGTCATCACACCCACTCTGAAATTACCGTAGACTCCTAGGCAACGCGATGATAACGTCAACATTACTAGCCTAATGTGACTGAGTGACGCACATATTTTTTTAAACAAAATAGATACGAAGCCTCTCCAAATGAGTCAATATCTATTTTGAGTGGCTTGGTTACATAATGAAGTGTCATTATCATCCTGAAGGCTGTGGTCTGACTCGTTGGGAGACGCACCTCAGGTTGTCAGTACTGACTCCACACTAAACCTGCATCAGTACTGACTCACAGACCTTTTCAGCTCTCTGCAGTTCTAGTGATGTAGAGATGTTTAGTTAAAAAGGCCCCTTCTGTATCGCGGTAGGTAGGCTTGGCACACTCTATGCTCTGTACTGTGTTTCACAGCAAATTAATCATTATTTATAGTGAAGAGACTGACTGGTTGAGGGCAGAAACACATTTCTAAAATCATCAGCATGTTTTGCTGTTCCCATCATGAAATAACAATGACAGTGGCTTACCAGGTGGAACACTGAGGTTACGGCCCAAATCACCCCTATTCCCTAGCTATATAGTGCACTACTTTTGACCAGTAGTGCACTACATAGGGAATAGGGTTCCATTTGGGCCACAGCCTGCTACTTCATCACCTGGTACTGTATCTACAGTGTGGGGTAAATCCCCTTTTGATTTGAACGAAACCTTCCATACATATTTGCCCATTGTAGAAGTGCTCAGAAAGTGACTTTTTGGACCTGAGGTGCTCAAAGTTGACCCATTTTAAATACCCCACCACACCATGAGACATCCATGTCTTCATCACTGGAAAAGATAAATGGTTGAGATTGATATTACATTTACATTTACGTCATTTAGCAGACGCTCTTATCCAGAGCAACTTACAAATAGGTGCATTCACCTTATATCACATTTAAAAGCATACAAACAGGGTTGTCAAACCATTTAATAATAAGAATAATGTTATTTTTTTACCTTTAACCTCAATTATCTAAAAACACGTCAACTCTGTTTTCATATTCGCATATGTTGACCCTATTTTACATCATCTAAGGTTTTTGTGTTGTGCTCTGAACAAATTAAGTGAATCATTCACAAACATTGGCACATTCTAAGATCCGATGACAGTATTGGAAATGTGTTTTCGGACCCTCCCTTGGGTCGTATTCTCGCGGGGCAGAAACCTCAGAGATAAATTGGTAAACTCTGATTTACCACCCCTAAATATCCCTGCACAAGGTCTATTTGCGCCTCTACCGGATGGAAACTACAAGTGTAACGGCTGCGCTCAATGCAATGGCACTTACAAATGTAGATCCTTTAAACACCCCCAAACAGGGAAACAGATCCCAATCAAAGGTGTTATTACGTGCTCCACTAAGGCAGTTATTTATCTTATAACTTGTCCTTGTGGTAAAAATTATGTGGGTAAAACAAAGCGCGAATTAAAAGTACGAATCTCGGAACATCGTAGCACCATTAGGTGCAAAAACTCGACATACCCAGTCGCTGCCCACTTTTTGGAAGCGAACCACTCGATTTCATCCCTACGTTATATCAGCATCGAACATGTCACCCTCCCTAGGAGAGGCGGTGACCTCGACAACTTATTGTTAAAACGAGAGGCTGCCTGGATCTTTAATTTAAAGACCCTTGCTCCCTTCGGTCTCAACGTAGACTTTGATTTGAAGCCATTATTGTGATTTTGCTATTCATTGTAAATGTTTGTGGGCCTATGTAGCCAAGTTGTATCTATGATCGTATGCTATCCATGTTTTTTGTATGTTCTGTTTATCTGTGAATTAACCAATGCTATTAGGCCACACCCGGCCATGATTACAGACACCTGCGTGTGTCCTTTGACACTATAGAAACAAGTGACCCGCAGTGTTTGTCATTATACCCTGATGAAGACAGCTTGTCTGTCGAAACGTTGGCTATTAGGTTATTAAATTATTGCATCTGAGCGCCTAGAGTGTGAGGCTTTCCTTTTCTTTTTCAAGTGTTCTACTCCGTTATCTCCGTCCGCACCTCGCCTAAATAGGTGTTCTGCTCTGTTATCTCCGTCCGCACCTCGCCTAAATAGGTGTTCTGCTCCGTTATCTCCGTCCGCACCTCGCCTAAATAGGTGTTCTGCTCCGTTATCTCCGTCCGCACCTCGCCTAAATAGGTGTTCTGCTCCATTATCTCCGTCCGCACCTCGCCTAAATAGGTGTTCTGCTCCGTTATCTCCGTCCGCACCTCGCCTAAATAGGTGTTCTGCTCCGTTATCTCCGTCCGCACCTCGCCTAAATAGGTGTTCTACTCCGTTATCTCCGTCCGCACCTCGCCTAAATAGGTGTTCTGCTCCGTTATCTCCGTCCGCACCTCGCCTAAATAGGTGTTCTGCTCCATTATCTCCGTCCGCACCTCGCCTAAATAGGTGTTCTGCTCCGTTATCTCCGTCCGCACCTCGCCTAAATAGGTGTTCTGCTCCGTTATCTCCGTCCGCACCTCGCCTAAATAGGTGCTCTGCTCCGTTATCTCCGTCCGCACCTCGCCTAAATAGGTGTTCTGCTCCGTTATCTCCGTCCGCACCTCGCCTAAATAGGTGCTCTGCTCCGTTATCTCCGTCCGCACCTCGCCTAAATAGGTGTTCTGCTCCGTTATCTCCGTCCGCACCTCGCCTAAATAGGTGTTCTGCTCCGTTAGTTCCGTCCGCACCTCGCCTAAATAGGTGTTCTGCTCCGTTATCTCCGTCCGCACCTCGCCTAAATAGGTGTTCTGCTCCGTTAGTTCCGTCCGCACCTCGCCTAAATAGGTGTTCTGCTCCGTTATCTCCGTCCGCACCTCGCCTAAATAGGTGTTCTGCTCCGTTATCTCCGTCCGCACCTCGCCTAAATAGGTGTTCTGCTCCGTTAGCTCCGTCCGCACCTCGCCTAAATAGGTGTTCTGCTCCATTATCTCCGTCCGCACCTCGCCTAAATAGGTGTTCTGCTCCGTTATCTCAGTCCGCACCTCGCCTAAATAGGTGTTCTGCTCCGTTAGTTCCGTCCGCACCTCGCCTAAATAGGTGTTCTGCTCCGTTATCTCCGTCCGCACCTCGCCTAAATAGGTGTTCTGCTCCATTAGTTCCGTCCGCACCTCGCCTAAATAGGTGTTCTGCTCCGTTAGTTCCGTCCGCACCTCGCCTAAATAGGTGTTCTGCTCCGTTATCTCCGTCCGCACCTCGCCTAAATAGGTGTTCTGCTCCGTTATCTCCGTCCGCACCTCGCCTAAATAGGTGTTCTGCTCCGTTAGTTCCGTCCGCACCTCGCCTAAATAGGTGTTCTGCTCCGTTATCTCCGTCCGCACCTCGCCTAAATAGGTGTTCTGCTCCGTTAGTTCCGTCCGCACCTCGCCTAAATAGGTGTTCTGCTCCGTTATCTCCGTCCGCACCTCGCCTAAATAGGTGTTCTGCTCCGTTATCTCCGTCCGCACCTCGCCTAAATAGGTGTTCTGCTCCGTTAGCTCCGTCCGCACCTCGCCTAAATAGGTGTTCTGCTCCATTATCTCCGTCCGCACCTCGCCTAAATAGGTGTTCTGCTCCGTTATCTCAGTCCGCACCTCGCCTAAATAGGTGTTCTGCTCCGTTAGTTCCGTCCGCACCTCGCCTAAATAGGTGTTCTGCTCCGTTATCTCCGTCCGCACCTCGCCTAAATAGGTGTTCTGCTCCGTTATCTCCGTCCGCACCTCGCCTAAATAGGTGTTCTGCTCCGTTATCTCGGTCCGCACCTCGCCTAAATAGGTGTGCGTTTCTTTCGCCTCTATATATTTTTGTGTTGTGTCCGCCATCGGTTGAGTCGCAACATGCTCTTGAATACAGGGTGGGTGTCATGTTTTGGCTGATACATGTACTAAAATGGGAATACAATTTTACATTTCAACTTTCAAATGGTACCACGAAGATGGTTGAAGGTCCACACATCAGAGAATGTTGACTTGAATGGGAATAGCTGTTGTTTTAAGTTATACTCTCAATCCTCCATAGGAAACCTATTGAAATCAAATAAATATACATAATAGAAGAGAAATTACCATTTAAGTTGACATTTGATGATGGGTGGACCTGCTGCCATCTTTGTGGTAATAATTAGAAGTTCAAATTTCCATTCAATTTAAATGTCAATGTTGTACCAGCTAAATTGCAGTGGTCTGAAGGGATAGGTCCATTCTATGAATTATATTTCTATGATTGAAATTACGTCCACCCTGCATTCAAGAGCATGTTTTGTCTCTCAACCGATGGCTGGCACAACACAACTTCAGATGATGTGAAACGGTCTAAGCTACAACATATGCAAATATATATATATTTTTTAATCTGAGTTTACGGGTTTTTATATAATTGACACTAAAGGTTTAAAAATGATCATTTTTATTCAAAAACATAAAAAAAAAAAATAATAATAATAAAATAGTTGTGGGGTATGAAAAATGGGCCAACTTTATCTCCTGAATGTTTTGGAATGTTTTGTTTAAATCAAAAGGGATGCTGTCAAAGAGTGATTTAATTCAAATGGATTTACCCTATGACCTATGACCTTCAATTCATATTCTTCTTTTAAATCAAACAGGTTTTATGTCCGTCTATCTTCCTATGTCTATCTCTCCCAGGTTATCACTTTCTAGCGTTCCTGCTTTAAAGTCTGCTTTATTTCTCATTTATACCACATACAGGCCATTTCACATTTAACATGAGGATATCTTAGTCTTCCTCTGTCTTTGACAGGTCAGTTTACATGATATCTTCTTCGACTTTACTCTTTGATATCTTGGTCTTCCTCTCTATATAGGGTGAGAGGAAGAACACTATGGCAGTATACATGTTTACATCCTGGTCTTCCTCCTCCTCTCTGTCTATAGGGTGAGAGGAAGATGAGTAGTGGTGAAGCTCCTCCCACCGTCACCATGGCTCTGCTCAACCCCCAGACCCCCTCAGCCTCTGCTGACACCAAACAGTCCTCCACTCAGCAGCTCTCCATCAGTGTGTGAGTAACTCTGGAGTAATACACGAGTAACAAAGTACATACATAACCTCTGCTGACACCACTCTGTCCTCTACACAGCAGCTATCCATCAGCGTGTGAGTAACACTGGAGAAACGTGGTAGTAACATAGTAGTAACTCTGGAGTAATACAGTAGTAACATGGTAGTAACAACCTACGCTGATACAAAGCAGTCCGCCACCTAGCAACTCCATCAGAGTTTGACCAACACTGGACTAACACTGGAGTAGTAACATAGTGGTAGCCTTGGAGAAACACTGCAGGAAAACAGTACTAACCAAAGTAGTAACACCAGAATGGTGTAGCGTAACACCGGAGTAACAGTAGAGTAACAGTAGAGTAACAGTAGAGTAACAGTGGAGTAACAGTGGTGCAACACAATTTTTAGTTGTTGTTGTATTTTACCCCATTTTTTCTCCCCAATTTAAATCTTGTCTCATCGCTGCAACGGGCTCGGGAGGCGAAGGTCGAGTCATGTGTCCTCGAAACATGACCCGCCAAACCGCGCTTCTTAACACCCGCCCGCACCAATGTGTCGAAGGAAACACTGTTCACCTGACGACTGAGGTCAGCCTGCAGGCGCCCGGCCCGCCACAAGGAGTCGCTAGAGCGCGATGAGCCAAGTAAAGCTCCCCCGGCCAAACCCTCCCCTAACCCGGACGACGATGGGGCCAATTGTGCTCCACCCTATGGGGCTCCCGATCACGGCCGGTTGTGATACAGCCCGGGATCGAACCCGGGTCTGTAGTGACGACCTCTAGCACTGCGATGCAGTGCCTTAGACTGCTGCGCCACTCGGGAGGCGCGGTGCAACACTATTAATCATACAGGACCTAGAAAGGTCCTGAGCCACCATTTTTAAAAACATGAGATGATATGGAATTTGTCATCTATGTGTGAGATTGTGGTAACCTAACATGTAATCTGTTCTTCAGGTGTGCTGCTCTGTACTCCTACAAGCCCCGTCGTTCTGAGGAACTGGAGCTGAGGAAGGGGGAGATGGTGGGGGTGTATGGGAAGTTTAAGGAGGGCTGGCTCCGAGGCCTCTCTCTACGGACGGGCAAAGTGGGCATCCTGCCCGGCAACTACGTCACACCTGTCCTCAGGTAAGCGGGAGAGCTATTTCTGACGGTTTTATTAAGCGGACCGTGAGAAACGAGTGACAATTGTAATTTGGATTGTAATGTTGTGGTTAATATAATCATTGGAAGGATCAGCCTTTCTGTTAGCTGATGTGGGGTCATCAGTGACAGTACTTTCCTAAAGTGGTTCCATCTTTTTGACTTTCATTTGTGTCATCGACACCTCATTTATTGATTTTGACACCAATATCTATCTATTCCCTGCCTGCCACAGAACCTCTGCCAGGCTGTTGGAGTCCAAGGCAGTGACAACAGGCCTTGGTACAGTCCCTGGAAAAAGAACCTCCTCGTCCTCCAAGACCCCAGCGGTGGTCCTAGCTCTCGACAGGGTCAACTCAGATGGAACTAGCTACTCTACTGGACAACGGGTTCCGCAGCAGTCCGCATCCATGGCCACGCAGCCTATGATGTCATCAGGCGGCGCCGCGAGACAGTCCCTGCACGGGGTGGGCTCAGAGGGATGGGACACAGTGAGGAGGGTCTTCCATCGTTCACACAGAGGTGAGAGTGAAGGAAGTTTGTAACTCTGTTGGGTTTCCACAGTTCCATTGTGCTGTATTCTTAGTCTCAACCATGTTATTATCCTAACATTATGCAGTATTGACCAGTCAGAGATAGTAAACCTGTAAAGAAGGCTTCTCTATTGTAGTTTATATGTCTGATCATCACAATATGGAACCAAGAAGTGCAGTGGAAATTAGATTGATTTGATTTCACAAGGATCCATTTTGACTCTCCTCTCAGGCTCATCTCAGCGGGGAAACCACTACCCCCACACCAACATCTCATCCAGCTCAGCCCTTCAATCCCAGACCCACAGTCAGAGTTCATCCCAGAGCTCGTCCAAGAACTCACCCCAGTTCGGTAACCACTACCCCCACACCACCAGCGCCACCTCAGGCCTTCAGCCCCATTCTCAGTCCCATTCTCACAGCCAGAACTTTAGCCACATCCAGGCCCCTGGCTACTCCCCTGCTCTGCTCAGGAAGAAACAACACATGACCATCCTTCCCAATCACAACAGATCTCTGGCCTGGATGTCTGAGGGACCGGCGCCCTCTAGTGGTGGTTTTATGAAGGACAGAGACACCGCTGCCAGAGAGGCATTTGATAGGCAGGTGTTGGAGACAAGGCAAGCAGCATCGAATGGTCAGCACTCCATCCACTCCATCCTAGTGAGACCAGATGCCCTCAAGAACAACACAGAGAAGGTAACACACACACACACCTGCCTTCTAGATCTTATTAAGTAGCTTGAAGGGATAGTTGACTGGCTTCATGTCTACTTTGACTTCTATTTCAGTTTGTCTTTATTGTGAAATTCTCTCTTACCATGAACTCTTTCACGTAGCACATGCTGACTGCCACTGTCTGCTATATCCAGCATCAATCATATTTATTCTTATTCCCCTGCTGTATCATAATGTCAACATTGTTAGTGTATGTGTTGTATCCCTCAGCCCACCAAGTCAGTGCGGTTCCTGACCCAGCCTGATTCCCCTCCACCACGGTCCAGGACCACATCCCTGCCCTCGGGTAGCCAGCCCCCCTACAGTACCCGGCCTGGTCCACCTCCCCTGGAGGTCTGGGCTCCATCACTCACCCTGGGGCGAGACGGGCCTGGGATCATACTGAAAGAAGGCAAGGCTCCTGTTCTTAGGAAAGGTCTGGAGACAAACCCCTCAGATGTTCTGACTTCCAATCAGAAGCCTTCATCTTTATCATCATCAGCACCATCAGCGTCAATACAGTCCAGCAGTCCTAGCAGGTAGGCAGCTGTGATCTGTGATGAGATTAACCAGCACCTCCTCTTTCACAAACTGACCTGCTTTGTGTCTGGCTCACTTGCATCGCAAGGGTCGGGAGTTCGATTCCCGCTGGGGCCAACCCATACGTAAAATGTATGCATGCTTGACTGTAAGTCACTTTGTATAAAAGCGTCTGCTAAATGGCATATTATTATGTTATGTGTTAGATAGAAAATCTCTTTCTTTATTTATTCCACTCATTCCCCTTTCTCTGTCCCCCTCAGACACAGAGTAGCGACATCCTACCAGGCCCAGACGGAGTCAGAGATGAGCCTGATGCAGGGTGAGCCTGTCCTGCTCCACAGACATCGGCCCGACGGACGGGTTCTGCTCACCCAGGAGAGCAGTGGCCACACGGGCCTCTT
Organism: Coregonus lavaretus; assembly: GCF_964263955.1. Lineage (NCBI taxonomy): Eukaryota > Metazoa > Chordata > Actinopteri > Salmoniformes > Salmonidae > Coregonus > Coregonus lavaretus. Next base: position 5,708,608 of record NC_140016.1, read on the forward strand.
CCATAGCAGTGTTCTACAGTTCTTAGACCGGTTCAGCTGACTGCCTGCAGTGTTTAGTTATTATTATATGTGTGTTTTTCACATAGAAATAGAATGACTAGAAGGGGAGAAGCTCCTTAGACCGCGACAATTTGATAGTACACTCATGGGTACACTCAATATGGCTGCCGGCCCACCCCATCACGTAACGATGACTTGAAAAGGAAATGTCCATTCTAGCAATTCTATTTCTATGGATCTCCACGTGTTGACACTGCCAAATGAGATGCCCAATCTGTGGAAGAGTGTGTGTGTATGTTATCTGTGTGTTGAAAATAATATATTGTATTACTGCCATATAATGACCAAATACAGAGATTCCTTAGACCTGTTCTAAACTGTAGATAGATAACTATGAGGTTATGAGATATATTTGTGTATATTTTGATGTGCAGATGCATGAGTTGCACATAGACCTACTGTATACAGTTATTATTACCAATCCCAGTTGCACAAACCCACCTCAGACCAATGTTTTGCATAAAGAATGAGTGTTTTCTTTATTCAAGAGCTATTAGACACACTAGTCAGTGCCTTTGCAAAGCCCACAAAGTCTAGATTTGAAAAACAATAACAGCCCTCTTACCAGAGGCAAAATGTATGCAAAAGTGTTGATCACATAGTGGTGATAAACAATGCTTCCGTTAACTATAGCATGCATTTGTTACATTCTTAACCTGGTTTTGCAAAACAACTGCACACCTGTGGTATGTGTTCTGTCATGCACTTTGAAGACTTTTCTGAGAACAGATACACATGTGTCCTCTAAGGGATTCTACTTCTCAGCTCTTTGTGAGTGCTGAAAATAAATAATTGATGACACATTGTAGCTAAAATACTTGTTTTATTGGCTGTTGCATGGATCATGATCCCCTGTTCTGTTTTTCATCTTACTCTGTATCTTCCCCTGTTTTTCAGCTAACATTTTAAGTGAATACAAACATTTGACATTCTTGTTCATTAAAACAAACATAGTGAGCTATGCCATCTCTACTGTACTTAGCTTCTCCCACTCATCATTTTACTGCGCAGCCGCAGATTCAATTCGTCCAGACGTGACAACAAATGTTATCAGCATTGGAGGAAATGGTCCACTGATGAAATGGCCACTGCTTTGGCATCTACATCATTTTGATAAGATAAACACTAACATCAAAAAGCTTTTGCTATCGTCTCATATAATTGAAACATCAAAACTGAAGTCTTAAAATGCCGGTAAGTGGGCTCTTTTTATTTCGCTGTTTTTGTGTTTTTCAGAGGGGTTCCTCCCTTCCTCCACCCTGAATTATGTGATGCTAACGTTAGTTTAGCTAACTACCTTACCTAGCTAGTTTCGTTTTGGGATTTGGTTGAGTTCGCTAACTAATGCTATTTTCAACCTGTTTTAGACAGTGTCATTATATTTGATAGAGATGCAGCCATAGACATTAAAACCAGGATGCAGCAAGGGCATCTAGTTAGCCAAATTGTTGTGTTAACTACGATTATTCGTTGTGCATAGCGATGCAGCAGCTGGTTATTTAACATGCTAACATTAGCTAGTTTGCTTGCCTAGCAACAGCAAGCGTTTGCATGTAATACATTGCAGATTAGCTAGCCAGCCAGCCAACTAGCTAGCTAGTTATCTACGTGCACGCAAGTATTGATTGTCCATCCATTGAACTAGCAACTAGTTATTTCAAATATCTTGACAGTTAATTAGCTAACTAACAATGTTAGCTTGCTAACTGGATTCATTGAAGTTAGCCAGCCAGTTTAATCTCTCCCTCTGCTGTGGTGAGATTAATAACGTTAGCTATGAGCGTGTTTTCATGTTGCATTACATTACATCATGCTGAGGCATCGGCTCTGAAATCATGTAGCTACTAGGTGGCTGGCATCATGCATAGATATTCCCCCTTGCAGAGCAACAAGATGGACAAATCTGACAAGCCGGAGGTCATGGACAACGTCAAAGTGGTTGTGCGATGTCGCCCGCTGAACCAGAAGGAGAGGAGTATGGGCCACAAGCAGGCCGTCAGTGTGGATGAGAACCGAGGGACCATAACCGTCAACAAATTAGAGACCCCCCACGAACCCCCCAAGACCTTCACATTTGACACAGTGTTCGGACCAGACAGCAAACAGCTGGACGTTTACAATCTGACAGCCCGCCCCATCATAGACTCAGTATTAGAGGGTTACAATGGTAAGTGGAGAGAGGATCTGAATGACAGAAATGCTTTGTCCATTTACTGTTGCTGACACACCATGCAAAACGACACAATTGCATGTATTGACTGATAGGCCTATTATCAGATAGCTTTTGTGAATTCCCTTTCAGCATAGCCCCAATTGTTTATAAGTGGTAGCCTACATTCAGATGTAGTGATGTGTGTATTCAGATTAGGAGTGTTGCTGTTTCATCCACCACGTAGGTGCGGTTTCCCGGACACAGATTAAGCCTAGTAGAGATTCTCCATTGAGCATGCTTTTTAGTCCCAGGACTAGGCTCAATCTCTGCCTGGGAAACCGCCTCTTAATGTTTTAATACTGAGCCTGTGTTTTCTCCAGGGACCATCTTTGCATACGGACAGACAGGGACAGGAAAGACGTTCACCATGGAAGGAGTGAGGGCAGTACCAGAGCTCCGAGGAATAATCCCCAACTCCTTCGCTCATGTGTTCGGACACATCGCCAAAGCAGAGGGCGACACCCGGTAAGGACATTAACACAAACAGGCAAAACAATAAAACAATACTGGTTTATTGCCAGGCAATTGTTTGATGCAACATGATAAGACTGACTTGACTTATTCGTTTCAGCCCCTAGGGGAGCAAAAGGCCTCAATCAAACAACACTGGCTAAGACACTTGGTTGGAGTCAATGTAAACAGAAAAACGCTTAGGCCTACCATAAAAAAAGACAGGCACTGTTTTTTGACATGCTTGCTGCTCACAGTCTCTCAGTTTGAGGTTGATCTGAAATAAGTATCATCCTCTCATCCGCAGGTTCTTAGTTCGCGTCTCTTATCTGGAGATTTACAATGAAGAAGTGAGGGATCTGCTGGGGAAGGACCAGATGCAGAGGCTGGAGGTTAGAGGATGTTTCATATGATGTGATACGCTTCTCAGAATAAACATCCCATTCATTTAGCAAGAAGTAGCTGTACGAAGCAGCTGTAGATATGAAGAAAATGACCCCTAATTATGACCATTAATTAGATTAACCATATAAGAAACAAAACACTGGCGCTAGCTTCATAGGTAGCAGCTTCTTGGTTTGATTTGATTTGAAGACCACAGTGACCAAACGATAAAGATGAACAATGGTTGTTTGGTTCCTAGAAGGACACAACGGGACGTTACACAACACTAGGGGACCAGAAAGAGAACTAGAGGTGATTGCTTTATCATAACTAATCTCCATTGGTGGATGTGGAGATGAGATCACAATAACCAATGTTATTGGTTCCTGAAAGGAGAGAACAGGACATAGCACATGAGTATGGGATGTTCTCTGTTAAGGGGACTATAGACGATTACCCTTCTCATAATTCAGTTCTTAGGTTTCTAATGCAGATGAGCATGATAACGTTGTTGGTTCCCAGGAGGGAACTTAAAATATTAATGTATAATAAGAATTAGAGAGTGTTGCCTGCTACTAACTCGTGTCATTGGTTTGTGTTTGTGTGACCGCCAGGTGAAGGAGAGGCCAGATGTGGGTGTTTACATCAAGGACCTGTCTGGTTATGTGGTGAACAACGCTGATGACATGGACAGGATTATGACAATGGGGCACAAGAACCGTAAAGTTTCACATTAAGCATTTCTAAGTGTTCTAAGCATTATAATTCATGAGCATGTATACCATTTGCCAGGCCCCCTCACAAAATAGGTTTCTAACCTCAAGGGTCTTTACCTGGTTAAATAAAGGTTACAACACACTCATGGAAGTTACTATGAAGTGTGACCAAGAAAATGCAATCTGATGAGTTTTTTATGTTTCTGAATGTGTTCTTTCTTCCCACCCAGGCTCGGTTGGCTCCACCAACATGAATGAACACAGCTCTCGTTCTCATGCCATCTTCACCATCACCATCGAGTGCAGTGAGAAGGGAATGGATGGAGACCAGCACGTGCGCATGGGAAAACTCCACTTAGTGGATCTGGCGGTAAGGAAGTCACATGAACATTTACTAAAATAGTTTAACTCAACAGATGGAATCTCCCATAGAGGAAACTTTTTCAGGAGTAAGCAAATTATTGGTGACTCGGTACCTGTTTTTTAAAAGTTTTTTTCGATAGAATAACCTAATCTGTATAGATTACCATCATACATTTCTCTGCTTAGGGTCTTCTTAGTCTCTGCAATGGTAATTATAATTTGAATTCCAATACAGGACTTTTGTGAACATTTTGACTCCAGTTATACATTTTTAAAGGCCGCTAAGTGATGTCAGTAAGGCCAGTTGAGCGTGTTCTTATCAGATTCGGATTCAACATTTATTGTCCATTTTTGTTTGCTATGTGGCTCACACATAGCAAACAGACAGAAAACATAAAAACACCAGTTAATCCCCCCAGCACACTGTACCCTCTTCCCCCCCCCCCCCCCAGGGTTCTGAGCGTCAGGGGAAGACGGGAGCGACGGGCCAGCGGCTGAAAGAGGCCACTAAGATCAACCTGTCTCTGTCCACGCTGGGTAACGTAATCTCAGCCCTGGTGGACGGGAAGAGCACCCACGTCCCCTACAGGAACTCCAAACTCACCCGCCTCCTGCAGGACTCACTGGGGGGAAACTCCAAGACCATGATGGTAACTAACAACACTTCCTGCTTTTACTTCCTCCTGCTTTAATGCTATGGGTACACTCAAAATGGCTGCCTGTACACCCATTATGGCATCATTGACTTAATTGTGTCGGCCTGTTCTACTCATTCTAGTTCTGTGTTGCAACCCAATTAGTATCAATGGTAGCAATGACTCACTAGTTTTAATGTCACATGCACAAGTACAGTGAAATGCCTTTCTTGTAAACTCAAAACCCCACAATGCAACAATCAATAACAATGGAATACTAGAACAAACACACACAAGAAATAATAAGAAATATGAAGAACACAATAAGTAAGAAAGCAACTATATAGAGGGTCAGTTCCAATAGCATATTTACAATGTGCAGAGATACTGGAGTGATGGTAGATATGTATAGGGGTAAGGTGACTATATACAGTGAGGGGAAAAAATTATTTGATCCCCTGCTGATTTTGTACGTTTGACCACTGACAAAGAAATTATCAGTCTATAATTTTAATGGTAGGTTTATTTGAACAGTGAGAGACAGAATAACAACAACAAATCCAGAAAAACGCATGTCAAAAATGTTATACATTCATTTGCATTTTAATGAGGGAAATAAGTATTTTACCCCCTCTCAATCAGAAAGATTTCTGGCTCCCAGGTGTCTTTTATACAGGTAACGAGCTGAGATTAGGAGCACACTCTTAAAGGGAGTGCTCCTAATCTCATCTTGTTACCTGTATAAAAGACACCAGTCCACAGAAGCAATCAATCAATCAGATTCCAAACTCTCCACCATGGCCAAGACTAAAGAGCTCTCCAAGGATGTCAGGGACAAGATTGTAGACCTACACAAGGCTGGAATGGGCTACAAGACCATCGCCAAGCAGCCTGGTGAGAAGGTGACAACATTTGGTGCGATTATTCGCAATTGGAAGAAACACAAAATAACTGTCAATCTCCCTCGGCCTGGGGCTCCATGCAAGATCTCACCTCGTGGAGTTGCAATGATCATGAGAACGGTGAGGAATCAGCCCAGAACTACACGGGAGGATCTTGTCAATGATCTCAAGGCAGCTGGGACCACAGTCACCAAGAAAACAATTGGTAACACACTACGCCGTGAAGGACTGAAATCCTGCAGCACCCGCAAGGTCCCCCTGCTCAAGAAAGCACATATACAGACCCGTCTGAAGTTTGCCAATGAACATCTGAATGATTCAGAGGAGAACTGGGTGAAAGTGTTGTGGTCAGATGAGACCAAAATCGAGCTCTTTGGCATCAACTCAACTCGCCGTGTTTGGAGGAGGAGGAATGCTGCCTATGACCCCAAGAACACCATCCCCACCGTCAAACATGGAGGTGGAAACATTTGGGGGTGTTTTTCTGCTAAGGGGACAGGACAACTTCACCGCATCAAAGGGACAATGGACTGGGCCATGTACCGTCAAATCTTGGGTGAGAACCTCCTTCCCTCAGCCAGGGCATTGAAAATAGGTTGTGGATGGGTATTCCAGCATGACAATGACCCAAAACATACGGCCAAGGCAACAAAGGAGTGGCTTAAGAAGAAGCAAATTAAGGTCCTGGAGTGGCCTAGCCAGTCTCCAGACCTTAATCCCATAGAAAATCTGTGGAGGGAGCTGAAGGTTCGAGTTGCCAAACGTCAGCCTCGAAACCTTAATGACTTGGAGAAGATCTGCAAAGAGGAGTGGGACAAAATTCCTCCTGAGATGTGTGCAAACCTGGTGGCCAACTACAAGAAACGTCTGAGCTCTGTGATTGCCAACAAGGGTTTTGCCACCAAGTATTTGCAGAGGGGTCAAATACTTATTTCTCTCATTAAAATGCAAATCAATTTATAAAGTTTTTGTTCAAATAAACCTACCATTAAAATTATAGACTGATCATGTCTTTGTCAGTGGACAAACGTACAAAATCAGCAGGGGATCAAATACTTTTTTCCCCTCACTGTACATGGTCAGTTCCATACCATATTAACAATGTGCAGGGATACTGGAGAGATGGAGGTAGATATGTATAGGGGTAAGGTGACTATATACAGGGTCAGTTCCATACCATATTTACAATGTGCAGGGATACTGGAGAGATGGAGGTAGATATGTATAGGGGTAAGGTGACTATATACAGGGTCAGTTCCATACCATATTTACAATGTGCAGGGATACTGGAGACATGGAGGTAGATATGTATAGGGGTAAGGGGACTAGGGAACAGGATATAAGATAAACAGAGTAGCAGCAGCTTGTATGTGAGTGTGTGTGTGTAGAGTCAGTATAAATGTATGTTATGTGTGAGTGATCAGATGATGGAGTGAGTGTGTGTGTGTAGTGTGTAGGGCCCTGTGCGTGTGCATAGAGACAGTACAAAGATAAAAGGGCAATAAAGATACAAGGTTAACTCAGATAGCTACATGGACTATTTATCACTTTTATTGCTTGGGGATAGATTAGATTAAGTGACTCAAATGCCAATTTACATCCAACTGGAATCCAATTTGAAAACCATTAATAAATACATATATAGAAATATTTAATTTATTATGATTGTCTACCAAGCTCTCGTTCCTTGCTGTTCTCTCATAAAAGTTTTTGCTCTGTCATAATATATATCGTATTGTCATAAACCTTTTCAACGGTCAGTGTGCGAACATCGGCCCAGCGGACTATAACTACGACGAGACCATCAGCACGCTGCGTTACGCCAACCGGGCCAAGAACATTAAGAACAAAGCCCGGATCAATGAGGACCCCAAGGATGCCCTGCTACGGCAGTTCCAGAAGGAGATAGAAGAGCTTAAGAAGAAACTCCAAGAAGGTTAGTTAGTGTTCCACTCTATTAATGCTGTCTTATTGAGACAGGAGTTGTAATATGACAAACACACTTCTGCGTTCAAGTTAGGATTGGGTCCAAAGACTAAGGGCCGGTTTCCTGTTTCCTTGTCTTAGACTGAAAAGCATGCTTCATGGAGAATAGTTCTAGTAAACTTGAGCTAAGGCTTTAAGGAGAGTTAACCTGAGCTAAGGGTTTAAGGAGAGTTAACCTGAGCTAAGGGTTTAAGGAGAGTTAACCTGAGCTAAGGGTTTAAGGAGGGTTAACCTGAGCTAAGGCTTTAAGGAGAGTTAACCTGAGCTAAGGGTTTAAGGAGAATTTAACCTGAGCTAAGGCTTTAAGGAGAGTTAACCTGAGCTAAGGGTTTAAGGAGAGTTAACCTGAGCTAAGGGTTTAAGGAGAGTTTCTGAACTAAATTTTGTTGTGTTCTGCTGTTCCAGGGGAAGAGATCTCAGGGTCGGAGGGCAGTGGATCAGAAGAGATGGATGAAGGAGATGACGAGGGAAGAGAAGGAGGAAGGAAACGGAGAGGTAAGGGGCCCTGTTCTCCCTGTCTCCCAACAGGATTGTGCGAATGGTACTTTGGCTCCTTATGAAGGGCACAAGGTTTCTATGAAGTGTACTTGGCTTTGGTCAAAAGTAGTCCACGATATAGGGAATAGGATGCTATTTGGGATGCAGTAGAGGACTGCTCCCCTGTCCCAATATCCCCCAATGCTTTTTAAAACTGAATATATGAATAAAATATGTTTCAGAGAACATATATACAGAGAAGAGTTGGGTTTGTTTATGGAAACTCTGCTTCCAGCACTGCAGGAGAAAGATGCACTTTAATGCACTCTAACACAACAGGGGGAAAAAGCTGATGCATGAATTCTTGCACACACACACATTAAAATTTTAGCCATTTGTTGTTGATGCTATCATCAAAGGCTTGTCCCGTCAGCGAGATGTTTGACATGATTACTAGTGTGGGCTTATTTCCTGATGACTAAAATGAGTCTGCATCCCCTTTTCTAAATAATCACACTAAAAGTACCTAGAAGACGTGTAGAGAGAGAGAGACCCATGGCATCTGCTCTTTAGGTTAGGTAGAAGGTGGAAAGGGTAAGAGAACATGAATCTGTTAAACATTTACCGTGATTGCTGTGTTAATATGGAGGAATGAAAAATAATCTATATTTTGTCTACGTGGTATACGACTAAGCTGACATTTTGACTCAATAAAAGCATTACATTTGACACAGAGGTAGATGCATTTACCCTGAAAATATATAGATATGGAGCCATGCCAGATTTGGCCCCTAGGGTGCGTGGCATCCACTATAACTCCAAAATAACTCAACAATTTTAAATACAGTGCTTTCAGAAAGTATTCACAACCCTGGACTTATTCCAAATTTTGTTATGTTACAGCCTGAATTCAAAATGGATTAAATTGATGTTTTTCTCTAACCCATCTACACACAATACCCCATAATGACAAAGTGAAAACATGTTTTTAGAAATTTTTGCAAATGTATTGAAAATGAAATACAGAAATATCTCATTTACATAAGTATTCACACCCATGAGTCAATAGTTTGTAGAAGCACCGTTGGCCGTGATTACAGCTGTGTCTTTCTGGGTAAGTCTCTAAGAGCTTTGCACACCTGGATTGTACAGTATTTGCCCATTTTATTATTTTCTAAATTCTTCAAGCTCTGTCAAATATGAAATTGATCATTGCTAGACAACCATTTTCATGTCTTGCCATAGATTTTCAAGCAGATTTAAGTCAAAACTGTAACTCAGCCACTCAGGAACATTCACTGTCTTCTTGGTAAGCAACTCCAGTGTAGATTTGACCTTGTGTTTTAGGTTATTGTCCCACTGAAAGGTGAATTCATCTCCCAGTGTTTGGTGGAAAGCAGACTGAACCAGGTTTTCCTCTAGGATTTTGCCTGTGCTAAACTCCATTCCGTTAATCTTTTTATCCTGAAAAACTCCCCAATCCTTAACGATTACAAGCATAACGATTACGTATAACATGATGCAGCCACCACTATGCTTGAAAATATGGAGAGTGGTACTCAGTAATGTGTTGTATTGGATTTGCCCCAAACATAACACTTTATATTCAGGACAAAAGGTTAATTGCTTTGCCACATTTTTTGCAGTATTACTTTAGTGCGTTGTTGCAAACAGGAAGCATGTTTTGGAATATTTTTGTTCTGTACAGGCTTCCTTCTCTTCACTCAGACAATTAGGTTAGTATTGTGGAGTAACTACAATGTTGTTGATCCATCCTCAGTTTTCTCCTATCAGAGCCATTAAAGAGCCACGTAACTGTTTTAAAGTCACCATTGGCCTCATTGTGAAATCCCTGAGCGGTTTCCTTCCTTTCCTGCAACTGAATTAGGAAGGACTTTGTAGTGACTCCATCACTCTCCTTCTTGGAGGTGTGTTGGGTCATTGTCCTATGGAAAAACAAATGATAGTCCCACTAAGCCCAAACCAGATGGGATGGCGTATCACTGCAGAATGCTGTGGTAGCCATGCTGGTAAAGTGTGCCTTGAATTCTACATAAATCACACTGTGTCACCAGCAAAGCACCATAACACCTCCTCCTCCATGCTTTACGGTACTATACATGCGGAGATCATCTGTTCACCCACACCGCGTCTCACAAAGACACAGCGGTTTGAACCAAAAATCTCCAATTTGGTCCCCAGACCAAAGGACAAATTTCCACCGGTTTAATGTCCATTGCTCATGTTTCTTGGCGCATGAAGGTCTCTTCTTCTTATTGGTGTCCTTTAGTAGTGGTTTCTTTGCAGCAATTTGACCATGAAGGCCTGATTCACACTCCTCTGAACAGTTGATGTTGAGCTGTGTCTGTGACTTGAACTCTGTGAAGCATTTATTTGGGCTGCAATCTCTGAGGCTGGTAACTCTAATGAACTTATCGTCTGCAGCAGAGGTAACTCTGGGTCTTCCATTCCTGTGGTGGTCCTCATGAGAGCCAGTTTCATCATAGCGCTTGATGGTTTTTGCGACTGCACTTGCAGAAACTTTGAAATGTTCCATATTGACTGACCTTCATGTCTTAAAGTAATAATGGACTGTAGTTTCTCTTTGATTATTTGAGCTGTTCTTGCCATAATATGGACTTGGTCTTTTACCAAATAGAGTTATCTTCTGTATACCCCCCCTACCTTGTCACAACACAACTGATTGGCTCAAATGCATTAAGAAGGAAAGAGATTCCACAAATTAACTTTTAACAAGGTACACCTGTTAATTGAAATGCATTCCAGGTGAATACCTCATGAATCTGGTTGAGAGAATGCCAAGAGTGTGCAAAGCTGTCATCAAGGCAAAGGGTGGCTATTTGAAGAATCTCAAATATAAAATATATTTTGATTTGTTTAACACGTTTTTGGTTACTACATTATTCCATATGTATTATTTCATAGTTTTGATGTCTTCACTATTATTCTACAATGTAGAAAATAGTAAAAATAAAGAAAAACCCTTGAATGAGTAGGTGTGTCCAAACTTCTGACTGGTACTGCACATACTGGCCCTGATATCAAGTGCTTTGGCTAACTCCTCATAGTATTGTTGACCAGACGTTATCTAAAGCATGTATACCTCAGGATCAGGCTAACCAACTACCCCCTCCTAATGTTAACCTCCCCTGCCTGCCTGCCCTGCCAATCCTATAGATATAAGGTACACTGCCTTCCCCTGCCAGTCCTATAGATACAGTGGGGGAAAAAAGTATTTAGTCAGCCACCAATTGTGCAAGTTCTCCCACTTAAAAAGATGAGAGAGGCCTGTAATTTTCATCATAGGTACACGTCAACTATGACAGACAAAGTAAGGGGAAAAAATCCAGAAAATCACATTGTAGGATTTTTAATGAATTTATTTGCAAATTATGGTGGAAAATAAGTATTTGGTCAATAACAAAAGTTTCTCAATACTTTGTTATATACCCTTTGTTGGCAATGACACAGGTCAAACGTTTTCTGTAAGTCTTCACAAGGTTTTCACACACTGTTGCTGGTATTTTGGCCCATTCCTCCATGCATATCTCCTCTAGAGCAGTGATGTTTTGGGGCTGTCGCTGGGCAACATGGACTTTCAACTCCCTCCAAAGATTTTCTATGGGGTTGAGATCTGGAGACTGGCTAGGCCACTCCAGGACCTTGAAATGCTTCTTACGAAGCCACTCCTTCGTTGGCCGGTCGGTGTGTTTGGGATCATTGTCATGCTGAAAGACCCAGCCACGTTTCATCTTCAATGCCTTTGCTGATGGAAGGCCCCATTCATTCTTTCCTTTACACGGATCAGTCGTCCTGGTCCCTTTGCAGAAAAACAGCCCCAAAGTATGATGTTTCCACCCCCATGCTTCACAGTAGGTATGGTGTTCTTTGGATGCAACTTAGCATTCTTTGTCCTCCAAACATGACGAGTTGAGTTTTTACCAAAAAGTTCTATATAACATTCTCCCAATCCTCTTCTGAGAGCTGGGACCAAAGTAACAAAGCCTACCATCAGTAACACACTACGCCGCCAGGGACTCAAATCCTGCCGTGCCAGACGTGTCCCCCTGCTTAAGCCAGTACATGTCCAGGCCCGTCTGAAGTTTGCTAGAATGCATTTGGATGATCCAGAAGAGGATTGGGAGAATGTCATATGGTCAGATGAAACCAAAATATAACTTTTTGGTAAAAACTCAACTCGTCGTGTTTGGAGGACAAAGAATGCTGAGTTGCATCCAAAGAACACCATACCTACTGTGAAGCATGGGGGTGGAAACATCATGCTTTGGGCTGTTTTTCTGCAAAGGGACCAGGACGACTGATCCGTGTAAAGGAAAGAATGAATGGGGCCTTCCATCAGCAAAGGCATTGAAGATGAGACGTGGCTGGGTCTTTCAGCATGACAATGATCCCAAACACATCGCCCGGGCAATGAAGGAGTGGCTTCGTAAGAAGCATTTCAAGGTCCTGGAGTGGCCTAGCCAGTCTCCAGATCTCAACCCCATAGAAAATCTTTGGAGGGAGTTGAAAGTCTGTGTTGCCCAGCGACAGCCCCAAAACATCACTGCTCTAGAGGAGATCTGCATGGAGGAATGGGCCAAAATACCAGCAACAGTGTGTGAAAACCTTGTGAAGACTTACAGAAAACGTTTGACCTGTGTCATTGCCAACAAAGGGTATATAACAAAGTATTGAGAAACTTTTGTTATTGACCAAATACTTATTTTCCACCATAATTTGCAAATAAATTCATTAAAATTCCTACAATGTGATTTTCAGGATTTTTTTTTTCTCATATTGTCTGTCATAGTTGACGTGTACCTATGATGAAAATTACAGGCCTCTCTCATCTTTTTAAGTGGGAGAACTTGCACAATTGGTGGCTGACTAAATACTTTTTTTTCCCCCACTGTAACTGTCTTGTCTGTTTTTATAATCAGTTTGTTTCTTAAAGACGTACAACAGGGTTTTGGTTGGAAACGTTTAAGAGGGACAAGGTTGGGGTCACAGGGCTTTGGTTGGAAACGTTTAGGAGGGACAAGGTTGGGGTCAAACAGGGCTTTGGTTGGAAACATTTAGGAGGGACAAGGTTGGGGTCACAGGGCTTTGGTTGGAAACGTTTAAGAAGGACAAGGTTGGGGTCACAGGGCTTTGGTTGGAAACGTTTAAGAGGGACAAGGTTGGGGTCACAGGGCTTTGGTAGGAAACGTTTAGGAGGGACAAGGTTGGGGTCACAGGGCTTTGGTTGGAAACGTTTAAGAGGGACAAGGTTGGGGTCACAGGGCTTTGGTTGGAAACGTTTAAGAGGGACAAGGTTGGGGTCACAGGGCTTTGGTTGGAAACGTTTAGGAGGGACAAGGTTGGGGTCACAGGGCTTTGGTAGGAAACGTTTAGGAGGGACAAGGTTGGGGTCACAGGGCTTTGGTTGGAAACGTTTAAGAGGGACAAGGTTGGGGTCACAGGGCTTTGGTTGGAAACGTTTAAGAGGGACAAGGTTGGGGTCACAGGGCTTTGGTTGGAAACGTTTAGGAGGGACAAGGTTGGGGTCACAGGGCTTTGGTTGGAAACGTTTAGGAGGGACAAGGTTGGGGTCAAACAGGGCTTTGGTTGGAAACGTTTAGGAGGGACAAGGTTGGGGTCATACAGGGTTTTGGAAAACAACATTCATTTTCATCTCCATTGTGTCATTTATCAAAAGACACATTGATCTATTTCCTGTTTTATGTCACTCCTATCATGCTGATCCTGTTGCTCTCTATATCTCTCTCTATTTATGTCTTTCTGTTTCTCTCTCTCGTTCTGTCTCTCCTCCCTCTGTCTCCCTCTCTGTCTCCCTCTGTCTGTCTCTCTCTCTCTGTGTCTCTCTTTCTGTCTGTGTGTATGTGCCTCCTCTCTGTAGAATCTATAAGACTGTTCCAGGTCACTGTGTAATATCTTCTTTCTCCTCCTGGTGCAAAATGCTTCCTGTTTGACTCTGGCTCGCTATACTTAATACAAGAAGAAAGAGGTTGGTGCCAGAACATCCTCTATAGATAAATAACTCCCATACGGTGCATTCGGAAAGTATTCAGACCCTTGACCTTTTCCACATTTTGTTACGTTACAGCCTTTTTCTAAAATGGATTAAATAAATACAAATCCTCAGCAATCTACACACAATATCCCATAATGACAAAGCGAAAACAGGTTTTTAGAAATATTAGCAAATCTATAAAAACAAACAGAAATACCTTATTTACATAAGTATTCAGACCCTTCGCAATGAGACTCGAAATTGAGCTCAGGTGCATCCTGTTTCCATTGATCATCCTTGAGATGTTTCTACAACTTGATTGGAGTCCACCTGTGGTCAATTCAGTTGATTGGACATGATTTGGAAAGGCACACACCTGTCTATATAAGGTCCCACAGTTGACAGTGCATGTCAGAGCAAAAACCAAGCCATGAGGTCGAAGGAATTGTCCGTAGAGCTCCGAGACAGGATTGTGTCGAGGCACAGATCTGGGGAAGGGTACCAAAAAATATCTGCAGCATTGAAGGTCCCCAAGAACACAGTGACCTCCATCATGCTGTAATCGCCGCCAAAGGTGCTTCAACAAAGTACTGAGTAAAGGGTCTGAGTACTTACGTAAATGTGATATTTCATTTATTTATTTATTTTATTAGCAGGAAATTCTAAAATCCTATTTTTGCTTTGTCATTATGGGGTATTGTGTGTAGGTTGATGAGAAAAAAAAAAAAAACTTAATCAATTTTAGAATAAAGCGGTAACGTAACAAAATGGGGAGAAAAAGTTATGTGGTCGGAATACTTCCCGAAGGCACTGTATAAGCTGCTTCCCCAACTGACCACAATCAATAATGGCTGTGTTCCAAACTCTACCCTATTCCCTATGTAGTTGGCCCTGGTCAAAATTAGTGCACAAAATAGGTACTAGGGTACCATTTGAGATACAGCCAATGTCTCTAGTCTGGTCCTGGATCTGTATGTGCCCAGGCAACTTCTTTACTCTGGTCGTCAGACAGATCTGGGACCAGGTTATAATTGCAATGTCTTTCAGTGAACTAATACTAATATAATTGAATTTAATTGACTAACTAATTTTAAAGCTAACAAAAAAATGGCAACAGAGTTAAATCTACGGTTGAGTCAGTCAGGATGAAGGTTCTCTCTATTCTACTGTCTGTCATGGGCGTCCTCATCAGTCACGTCTGTAACTCTGAGAGAGAGAGCCTTGTGCTCATTGTGACATACGAATATCTGAAGAGGAATTAACTGTCTTGAGCTTCACTGTAGAAGGCCTGAGGCCTGCACTCTGTCTAGAAACAGGTCTCAAATGGCACCCTATTCCCTATATAGTGCACTACTTTTGACCAGGGCTCATAGAGCTCTGGTCAAATGTAGTGCACTATATAGGGAAATGGGGTGCTAGTTGGGACATACAGAGGTCTTTAAAATCACCCTTCAACACCCTGCTCTTCTCCAGAAAGTACCGACTGCGGTCTCATCAAGGAGCTAGTTCATACAGTTGTTGCTGTTTTTTACTGTAGCTACTATCTAACACCTTGAGAGTGTATTAAATCTAATATTTTACTAATTGACCGTTGTAATATGATGTGCTGTCTTAGCCTGGTCCAAGGTCTGTTTGTGCACGGTTTGACAATGACCATAGGCGTTGGCAAGACAGCAGACAAACTGATCTGGGTCCAGGCTAGTGCTGCCTAAGCAAACCTACGAATCAGACTGGGTTGGGTGTAGGGTGAAGTTGCCCCCTAGACTCAGATCTTGGATCAGTTTTGCATTTTCTAATGGTTAAGGTTAGAATTGAGGGATGGATGGGAAGCTGATCCTAGATCTGCGGCCTAGGGGAAACTTCACCCCTGAGCCGGTGGGTTGAAGTAGTAGGAAGGATCTAAAGAATGACATGGCATTAAGAAACGTCCATGATGGCTGTGGCCTAGGGGATGGCTCTATGAGTCAAATAAATGATGATCACTATTATTATTATTATTAAAGGGAAGAAGAAAGTTTCTCCGGACAAGATGGTGGAGATGCAGGCGAAGATCGAGGAGGAGAGGAAGGAGCTAGAAGCCAAGCTGGACATGGAGGAGGAGGAGAGGAACAAGGCCAGGGCAGAACTGGAGAAGAGAGAGAAGGACCTGCTCAAAGCACAGTGAGGACAGTCTGGGGTTGCAAAATTCCAGAAACATTCCCCAAATTCCCAAGTTTGAAGAATAATCTACTGCTTTGAAATATTATCTAACGCTAGCCCCCCCTACCCCTAGATACTTTTGGATGCCCTCTTGTAGATCGGAGAAATCTAGAAGGCTATAAGCAAAATGGCAGAAAGTACACCCAGCCTACTAAAGGTATTTTCAGATCTGCTGACCCCTGTCCTCTAACCACCTCCCCCCAGGCAGGAGCACCACCTGCTGCTGGAGAAGCTGTCAGCCCTGGAGAAGAAGGTGATCGTAGGAGGAGTGGACCTCCTGGCCAAGGCTGAGGAGCAGGAGAAACTACTGCAGGAGTCTAACAATGAGTTAGAGGAGAGACGCAGGAGGGCTGAGCAGCTCCGCAGAGAACTAGAGGAGAAGGAGGTATATCACCTCACACATAATATCACAATGCCTTCAGTACATGTGTACAGTGCTTTCGGAAAGTATTCACACCCCTTGCCTTTTCCACATTTTGTTGTTACAGCCTGAATTTTCGAAAAACATAACATTATTCCACTTCCACATTATGGGGTATTGTGTGTAGGCCAGTGACACAAAATCTCAATTTAATCCATCATAAAATTCAGGCTGTAACACAACAAAAATGTGGAAAAAGTCAAGGAGTGTGAATACTTTCCGAAAGCACTGTACATCTCTATATGGAGGTAATACTATCAACTCAAAGCAGCGCTGCAGAGAACTGGATGAGATGGAGTTATATCACAGAATATGATATAATCTAGAGTACATTGTAGGGGGGGGGGGGGGGGGTGGGTGGGGGGGGGGGGGTAACCACGCTAACTCCTAGTTCAGACAACTGAAGAGCTGTAAGACATGCAGTTGAAGTCTGAAGTTTACATACACTTAGGTTGGAGTCATTAAAACTTGTTTTTCAACCACTCCACACATTTCATGTTAACAAACTATAGTTTTGGCAAGTCGGTTAGGACATCTACTTTGTGCATGACACAAGTAATTTTTCCAACAATTGTTTACAGACAGATTATTTCACTTATAATTCACTGTATCACAATTCCAGTGGGTCAGACGTTTACATACACTAAGTTGACTGTGCCTTTTAAACAGCTTGGAAAATTCCAGAAAATGATGTCATGGCTTTAGAAGCTTCTGATAGGCTAATTGACATAATCTGAGTCAATTGGAGGTATTTCAAGGCCTACCTTCAAACTCAGTGTGTCTTTGCTTGACATCATGGGAAAATCAAAAGAAATCAGCCAAGACAAAAAATTGTAGACCTCCACAAGTCTGCTTCATCCTTGGGAGCAATTCCCAAATGCCTGAAGGTACCACGTTCATCTGTACAAAGAATAGTATGCAAGTATAAACACCATGGGACCACGCAGCCATCATACCGCTCAGGAAGGAGACGCGTTCTGGCTCCTAGAGATTAACGTACTTTGGTGCGAAAAGTGCAAATCAATCCCAGAACAACAGCAAAGGACCTTGTGAAGATGCTGGAGGAAACAGGTACAAAAGTATCTATATCCACAGTAAAACAAGCCCTATATCGACATAACCTGAAGGGCCGCTCAGCAAGGAAGAAGCCACTGCTCCAAAACCGCCATAAAAAAGCCAGACTAAGGTTTGCAACTGCATATGGGGAGAAATGTCCTCTGGTCTGATGAAACAAAAATAGAACTGTTTGGCCATAATGACTATCGTTATGTTTGGAGGAAAAAGGGGGTGGCTTGCAAGCCGAAGAACACCATCCCAACCGTGAAGCACGGTGGTGGCAGCATCATGCTGTGGGGGTGCTTTGCTGCAGGAGGGACTGGTCCACTTCACAAAATAGATGGCATCATCAGGAAGGAAAATGATGTGGATATATTGAAGCAACATCTCAAGACATCAGTCAGGAAGTTAAAGCTTGGTCGCAAATGGGTCTTCCAAATGGACAATGACCCCAAGCATACTTCCAAAGTTTTGGCAAAATGGCTTAAGGACAACAAAGTCAAATGTATTGGAGTGGCCATCAATAAGCCCTGACCTCAATCCTATAGAACATTTGTGGGAAGAACTGGAAAAAAACATGTGCGAGCAAGGAGGCCTGCAAACCTGACTCCGTTACACCAGCTCTGTCAGGAGGAATGGGCCAAAATACACCCAACTTATTGTGGGAAGCTTGTGGAAGGCTACCTGAAACGTTTTGACCCAAGTTAAACAATTTAAAGGCAATGCTACCAAATACTAATTGAGTGTATGTAAACTTCTGACCCACTGGGAATGTGATGAAAGAAATAAAAGCTGAAATAAATCATTCTCTCTACTATTATTCTGACATTTCACATTCTTAAAATAAAGTGGTGATCCTAACTGACCTAAGACAGTGAATTCTTACTAGGATTAAATGTCAGGAATTGTGAAAAACGTGTATTTGGCTAAGGTGTATGTAAAATTCCGACTTCAACTGTATTTTCTCAGTGGTTACCTCCCCTTCCTCATCTGGCCGCATTGCAGTCATTTCTGCATTAGAATACTCATTCACCACCACACTTCCTGTCTATCTGAGTGGAGCGGGGATAATGATCACTGATAAGTGGCGCTGTGGAGATGTGATAGTTTGGTGAGACGGCACCGAAAGGAAAAGGTTATGACATCATCATCATCATCATGCCCAGCATATTGGATACCGAAATGAGTCATAACGTAAAAAACAACTGTGGCATGTCCAAATGGCACCCTATTCCCTACATAGTGCACTACTTTTGAAAAGAGCCCTATGTTGAAGGTTTTGAAGGTTTTAATTAGATTTTGGGTGGGGAGGGGTGTGGATGGCAGAATTTCTGGTGAAAAAGTTTGAATACTGTCTTAAAGGTCCACTAAAGTCAAACCAGTCAGAACCTTGCTAGTTCAGATCAGGTGCCTGCTTTGCTTTCCTCAGTCTAAAAATGGCAATGGCATCTGTCGATGAGCAGAGGAATTGAACATAATAAAAGCTGCAAACTGACTTTGGTCAAAAGTAGTGCACTACATAGGGAATAGATTTTCATTTGAGACAGCCAAATAACTCCATCTTGTTGCCAGAGAAGACCACAATGGGGGAAAATATATAATTAATATGACGTTAAATAGTGGTGAGGTTTCCCATTTAATGATTTAAATGAAATCCCAAACTCCCTGCCTTGTTTTGTGACGTCCATGCAGGCGGAGCGTCTGGACATTGAGGAGAAGTACACCAGTCTGCAGGAGGAAGCTCAGGGGAAGACCAAGAAGCTGAAGAAAGTCTGGACCATGCTGATGGCTGCTAAGTCAGAGGTAAGAATGTCCAAGTCCTACAGGGCTCTGGTGAAAACTAGTGCACTATATAGTGAATAGGATGCATCCCAAGTCGTTTAAAACACAGGACTGGGGCCTTGTTGGGCGGCAGGTAGCCTGGCGGGTTGGAGCATTGGACCAGTAACCGAAAGGTTGCTGGATTGAATCCCTGAGCTGACAAGGTAAAAAATCTGTTGTTCTGCCCCTGAGCAAGGAAGTTGACCCACTGTTCCCCGGGCGACGATGACGTGGATGTCGATTAAGGCAGCCCGCCCCCCCTCTCTGATTCAGAGGGGTTGGGTTAAATACGGAAGACACATTTCAGTTGAATGCATTCAGATGTACAACTGATTAGGTGTCCCTCTCCCTTGTTGTGTTGATACCTCATTAACACACGGCATTGCTTAATTTATTCAATTAACACATAGCATTGGTTCTGTGGTTGTTGAGAGGTTGTTGTTGTGTTGTCAGATGGCCGACCTGCAGCAGGAGCATCACCGGGAGATCGAGGGCCTGCTGGAGAATATCCGCCACCTCAGCAGAGAGCTACGACTGCAGATGCTCATCATAGACAACTTCATCCCACAGGAATACCAGGTGTGTGTGTGTGTGTGTGTGTGTAGGTGTGTGACGACTTCATGTCTGTCTGTCTACATGTTGTAAACGTGTGTGTGTGTGTGTGTGTGTATGTACAGTGAGGGGAAAAAAGTATTTGATCCCCTGCTGATTTTGTACGTTTGCCCACTGACAAAGAAATGATCAGTCTATAATTTTAATGGTAGGTTTATTTGATAATGATTTTGTACGTTTGCCCACTGACAAAGAAATGATCAGTCTATAATTTTAATGGTAGGTTTATTTGAACAGTGAGAGACAGAATAACAAGAAAAAAATCCAGAAAGACGCATGTCAAAAATGTTAGAAATTGATTTGCATTTTAATGAGGGAAATAAGTATTTGACCCCCTCTCAAGCAGAAAGATTTCTGGCTCCCAGGTGTCTTTTATACAGGTAACGAGCTGATATTAGGAGCACACTCTTAAAGGGAGGGCTCCTAATCTCAGCTTGTTACCTGTATAAAAGACACCTGTCCACAGAAGCAATCAATCAATCTGATTCCAAACTCTCCACCATGGCCAAGACCAAAGAGCTCTCCAAGGATGTCAGGGACAAGATTGTAGACCTACACAAGGCTGGAATGGGCTACAAGATCATCGCCAAGCAGCTTGGTGAGAAGGTGACAACAGTTGGTGCGATTTATCCGCAAATGGAAGAAACACAAAATAACTGTCAATCTCCCTCGGCCTGGGGCTCCATGCAAGATCTTACCTCGTGGAGTTGCAATGATCATGAGAACGGTGAGGAATCAGCCCAGAACTACGCGGGAGGATCTTGTCAATGATCTCAAGGAAGCTGGGACCATAGTCACCAAGAAAAGAATTGGTAACACACTACGTCGTGAAGGACTGAAATCCTGCAGCGCCCACAAGGTCCCCCTCCTCAAGAAAGCACATAAACAGGCCCGTCTGAAGTTTGCCAATGAACATCTGAATGATTCAGAGGAGAACTGGGTGAAAGTGTTGTGGTCAGATGAGACCAAAATCGAGCTCTTTGGCATCAACTCAACTCGCCGTGTTTGGAGGAAGAGGAATGCTGCCTATGACCCCTAGAACACCATCCCCACCGTCAAACATGGAGGTGGAAACATTATGCTTTGGGGGTGTTTTTCTGCTAAGGGGACAGGACAACTTCACCGCATCAAAGGGACGATGGACGGGGCCATGTACCGTCAAATCTTGGGTGAGAACCTCCTTCCCTCAGCCAGGGCATTGAAAATGGGTTGTGGATGTGTATTCCAGCATAACAATGACCCAAAACACACGGCCAAGGCAACAAAGGAGTGGCTCAAGAAGAAGCACATTAAGGTCCTGGAGTGGCCTAGCCAGTCTCCAGACCTTAATCCCATAGAAAATCTGTGGAGAGAGCTGAAGGTTCGAGTTGCCAAACGTCAGGCTCAAAACCTTAATGACTTGGAGAAGATCTGCAAAGAGGAGTGGGACAAAATCCCTCCTGAGATGTGTGCAAACCTGGTGGCCAACTACAAGAAACGTCTGACCTCTGTGATTGCCAACAAGGGTTTTGCCATCAAGTACTAAGTCAAGTATTTGCAGAGGGGTCAAATACTTACTTCCCTCATTAAAATGCTAATCAATGTATAACATTTTTGACATGCGTTTTTCTGGATGTTTTTGTTGTTATTCTGTCTCTCACTGTTCAAATAAACCTACCGTTAAAATTATAGACTGATCATGTCTTTGTCAGTCGGCAAACGTACAAAATCAGCAGGGGATCAAATACTTTTTCCCTCACTGTATGAATGTTTGTGTGTGTGTCCATCCATTTATTGTTTGTGTGAGAGCGTATTTAGTTAGCACTGATGCTAATATGGTTCCTGCTTCTCCCTGTCTGGTGCAGGAGATGATTGAGAACTACGTGCACTGGAATGAGGACATTGGGGAATGGCAGCTGGTGAGTTCTGCATACAGCCACAGTGAAATATTTAGCCTGAGAGTAATTAGGCTAAGGGGAGGGAGTTTCTTCGTTAACATAGACAGTACAGAGCCACATTGGTGTGATTGCCTCATGCTGCTGACATTGTTTCCATGTTTGCTTGTTCCTCCTCAGAAATGTGTAGCGTACACCGGTAACAACATGAGGAAACAGACCCCCGTGCCGGACAAGAAAGAGAAAGATGTGAGTTCTTAGTTCAAGCCTACGTAAGACGTTAACACGAAGAAGACAAACACAGCATAGTGAATCTGGATAATATTATTTTACCCTCTTTCTCTTCCTCCACCACCCTCTCTCCATCTCTCTCTCCATCCCTCTCTCTTCCTCCACCACCCTCTCTCCATCTCTCTCTCCATCCCTCTCTTCCTCCACCACCCTCTCTCCATCTCTCTCTCCATCCCTCTCTCTTCCTCCACCACCCTCTCTCCATCTCTCTCTCCATCCCTCTCTTCCTCCACCACCCTCTCTCCATCTCTCTCTCCATCCCTCTCTTTCTCCATCTCTCTCTCCATCTCTCTCTCCATCCCTCTCTCTTCCTCCACCACTCTCTCTCCATCTCTCTCTCCATCCCTCTCTCTTCCTCCACCACCCTCTCTCCATCTCTCTCTCCATCCCCCTCTCTTCCTCCACCACCCTCTCTCCATCTCTCTCTCCATCCCTCTTTCTCTTCCTCCACCACCCTCTCTCCATCTCTCTCTCCATCCCTCTCTCTTCCTCCATCACCCTCTCTCCATCTCTCTCTCCATCTCTCTCCCCATCCCTCTCTCTTCCTTCACCACCCTCTCTCCATCTCTCTCTCCATCTCTCTCCCCATCCCTCTCTCTTCCTCCACCACCCTCTCTCCATCTCTCTCTCATCCCTCTCTTCCTCCACCACCCTCTCTCCATCTCTCTCTCCATCCCTCTCTTCCTCCACCACCCTCTCTCCAACTCTCTCTCCATCTCTCTCTCCATCCCTCTCTCTTCCTCCACCACCCTCTCTCCATCTCTCTCTCCATCTCTTTCTCTTCCTCCACCACCCTCTCTCCATCTCTCTCTCCATCTCTCTCCCCATCCCTCTCTCTTCCTCCACCACCCTCTCTCCATCTCTCTCTCCATCCCTCTCTCTTCCTCCACCACCCTCTCTCCATCTCTCTCTCCATCTCTCTCTCCATCCCTCTCTCTTCCTCCACCACCCTCTCTCCATCTCTCTCTCCATCTCTCTCTCCATCCCTCTCTCTTCCTCCACCACCCTCTCTCCATCTCTCTCTCCATCTCTCTCTCTTCCTCCACCACCCTCTCTCCATCTCTCTCTCCATCCCTCTTTCTCTTCCTCCACCACCCTCTCTCCATCTCTCTCTCCATCCCTCTCTTCCTCCACCACCCTCTCTCCATCTCTCTCTCCATCTCTCTCTTTCTCAATCTCCCTCTCTCCATCCCTCTCTCTTCCTTCACTACCCTCTCTCCATCTCTCTCTCCATCCCTCTCTCTTCCTCCACCACCCTCTCTCCATCTCTCTCTCCATCTCTCTCTCCATCCCTCTCTCTTCCTCCACCACCCTCTCTCATATCTCTCCATCTCTCTCTCCATCCCTCTCTCTTCCTCCACCACCCTCTCTCCATCTCTCTCTCCATCTCTTTCTCATCCCTCTCTCTTCCTCCACCACCCTCTCTCCATCTCTCTCCATCTCTCTCCATCCCTCTTTCTCTTCCTCCACCACCCTCTCTATCTCTCTCTCATCCCTCTCTCTTCCTCCACCACCCTCTCTCCATCTCTCTCCATCCCTCTCTCTTCCTCCACCACCCTCTCTCCATCTCTCTCTCCATCTCTCTCTCCATCCCTCTCTCTTCCTCCACCACCCTCTCTCCATCTCTCTCTCCATCTCTCTCCCATCCCTCTCTCTTCCTCCACCACCCTCCATCTCTCTCTCCATCTCTCTCCATCCCCCTCTCTTCCTCCACCACCCTCTCTCCATCTCTCTCCATCTCTCTCTCCATCCCTCTCTCTTCCTCCACCACCCTCTCTCCATCTCTCTCTCTCCATCCCTCTCTCTTCCTCCACCACCCTCTCTCCATCTCTCTCCATCCCTCTCTCCTTCCTCCACCACCCTCTCTCCATCTCTCTCTCCATCCCTCTCTCCTTCCTCTCTTCCCTCAGCCGTTTGAGGTGGACCTGTCCCATGTGTACTTGGCCTACACAGAGGAGAGTATGAGACAGTCACTGATGAAGCTGGAGAGGCCCAGGACCTCCAAGAGCGGTAGGCCCAAGACTGGACGAAGGTAAACCATCGCCACCGTATGTCTCCCAGTACATGATTATCCACCATGAATAATATTATTAAATCTAACCATTAGAATACAAATACAAATTATAATGACAATAACAACCATAGTAATATTTAATTTCTGAATAAATGTCCTATTATAGCGAGGACTATAAAGTCTATCTGAAGTAATGGTTTTCTATATAATAATGTAACACTTCATCAGGTGTATGTCCCATGGTGAAATGTTACTGTAAAAGCTGTTATCACCCTGTTCTGAGAAATACTACATATTATGATCAGATATTTGCTGCTTTCTGGTCGATCTTAATGTCACTTCCCTAGAAGCATAAGAAATATATACTGTACACTGAGTGTACAAAACATTAGGAACACCTTCCTAATATTGAACACCCTTTTGCCTTCTGAACAGCCTCAATTCGTCAGGGCATGGACTCTACAAGGTAGATTCTGGCCCATGTTAATGCTTCCCACAGTTGTGTCAAGTTGGCTGGATGTCCTTTGGGTGGTGGACCATTCTTGATACACGCAGGAAACTGTTGAGCGTGAAAAACCCAGCAGCGTTGCAGTTCTTGACACAAACTGGTACTCCTACTGCCATAGGCCGTTCAAAGGCACTTAAATATTTTGTCTTGCCCATTCACTCTCTGAATGGCACATATTCACAATCCATGTCTCAATTGTCTCAAGGTTTAAAAATCGTTCTTTAACCTGTCTCCTCCCCTTCATCTACACTGATTTGAAGTGATTTAACTGGTGACATCAATAAGGGGTCATAGCTTTCACCTGAATTCACCTGGTCAGTCTTTGTCATGGAAAGAGCAGGTGTTCTTAATGGTTTGTATATTAACCCCATGATCATCTCATCTGTGTCTCAAATGGCACCCTATTCCCTATTGGCCCAGGTCAAAAGTAGTGCACTATATAGGGAGAATGTTGCCATTTGTGATACAGCTCTCCTCTTATCTCCTGACAGGAAAAGATCAGCGAAGCCCGAGGCTGTTGATGGAATCCCTGCTGCAGTGAGAGAGACAGGGAGAGAGCCAATCAGGGCTGGAGCCCCATGTACTGCAATGAATCTACACTACTATACCTTAGGATCAACGACAGCAGTCAGTCAATAGTCGAGCCTGAAGATCTTTATTGTTGATTGTCTTAATACACTGTATAGCCGAAATAAGGTTTTAAATGTGAAGGGAGGAGAGGAAACGTTGGTTGGTTGGTCGGTCAGGGAGAGAGCAGGCAGCAGAAACTGTACTGTAGGATTTAGGGGTCGTCCCAAATGGCACCCTATAGGGAATAGGGTGCCGTTTGGACCTGGCCCTTATTACTGGGGGTTAATGTTCAAGTCAAGGGGACCTTGTATAATAATAAACGGAGGCTTGTTGAGGATAGTCAGCTTACTATTGAGTCTTAATGTATCAATCGAGCACAGTTCAGGGGGCAACACATTATCTCCCAAATGGCACCCTATTCCCTATATAGTGCACTACTTTTGACCAGGGCTCATAGGGTGTCCCAACAGGGCTCTGGTTAAAAGCAGTGCACTAAATAGGGAATAGGGTGCCATTTGAGACGTAGATAGTAGTCTATGATGAGCACAAGCCATGG
>NC_140016.1:5734948-5772387 GCF_964263955.1 Coregonus lavaretus
GGCAAGGTTTCTTCCTCTCTAGGTTTCTTCCTCTCTAGGTTTATTCCTGTCTTCTAGGGAGGTTTTTTTCTAACCACTGTGCTTCTGCATTGCTTGCTCTCTGGGGTTTTAGGCTGGGTATCTGTAAAGCACTTTGTGACAACTGCTGATGTAAAAAAGGGCTTTATAAAATAAATGTGAATGATTGATTGACGCTATAACGCCATGGCACTGCCAAGAATTTGCCTTGTTCCACGATTTGCCTGGTGGTCCCCACACATGAAACAGTATAATGTTAATGATTGTGTTTTACCAGTGCTTTAGTGTGGAGACTGCAAGATATTTCAGTGATTCCACATGATAAAATGTAGTTTGAGGCTAGAGTCAGGAATAGGTAAAGTCTAGAAAGTCTTTGGTGCAGTAGTACTGCACAGGTGTTAAGATCAACACACTTCAACAATAAACCACATTTAGAAAAATATTTTTTTGCCACTTACAAGTTAATTTATTCATAAATAGTAAAATAAATAAATGTAATACATTTAAATTCAATAAATAATAATATGAGGTACTGGACTATGCAGAGTTGACAGGGTTTCCATCAGTTCCCTCAGCAAACTGCTGGGGTCGTTTGTGATGAGCGGCAGGGTGGTGACGGGAGTAGATGACCTGGGCACAGTTGTAGAGGTTTGTCAGGAGATCGTGGAGCTGTTCCTCATCATCATTCTCCTTCACAGTACATTTGCTTGGATGAAACTGGGGAGAGAACAGAGAACATTCCACTTAGAACCATAGACTGTCTAAAGATCTCAGAACACTACCATAGAACCCCAACTGTACTTCGACAAGGTTCAGGGTGTTTGCCTACAACATGCGTGGTGTTCAATACATCCTGTGGAAAGAAACAAGATTTTTTGCAGATGAATCAAATAGTACTGCATTATGGGGGCGTTTTCCTGGACTAGGATGAAGCCAGTTTCACGGACCCAGATTAAGAGAATCTTTAGTCCAGGACTAGGCTTCATCCATGTCTGGAACACCACCCTATATGTTCTGTTCCTTTTTCTACGCTGATAATTGTTATGGCTAATAGTCAGAGTAGTAGTTACTGTTTGATTGACTAGAGCATGTTGGGTTCAACATTACAATATATAAATGCATTGTATCTATTCATAAATGTATATCTGCAACGTTTTGGATGTTTCACTGAATACACCTAGCCTAGCCTGGGTACCCAGTCTGTTTGTGCTGTCGTGCCACTCCTTTGGCATGACAAGGAGATGACGTGACGGCACAAACAGATCTGCGGCCCAGGCTAGAGTACATCCCCCAACCAAGCTTCCATTTGTCTGAATGATTCCTTACCTTATTGTACTGCTTCAGTACTCTGCTGATGATCAATATGTCTTTAATCCCGTACTGCTTATAGTTTATGTCAGACAGAATCTTCTCAGCTATGCAGAAATCTTCAGGCTGGAATTTGAGAAAGTCATAATTATTGATGAATCTGCTACTGTAATGGCTACAATAGCCTGTAGAATATTATAAAATATATTGTGAACTTTCTGGTCAGCATTAACAAGTGTCTGATTGCGTCAACAAGTGTTGACATGAGTAAGTTAACAGTAGTTATCACTGAGGGGCCTGTTTCCCGGACACAAATGAAGCCTGGTCTTGGACTAAGGAGCACTTTCAATGGTGAATCTCCATTTAAACGTGGTTTTCAGTCTCTAGGACTAGGTTTAATCTGTGTCTTTGGAAACCGGCCCATGATGGCACACTGTCTATCATGTTTTCATCATATTCATCGAGAAAATGGATACAACTTACTCCGTTTGCCCTGCAGCGATCTTGATCGAATCCCGCCGGCACTAGACTGTCCAAAAGGGCCTGAAACTAACAACATGTTAGTTATTCGTGTCATTTTTCATGACCCCTTTGCTCTCATTTTTTAACAAGATGCCTTCTAATCCAATAGAGCAGTGCAACATTTGATAACACTGTAGATACAATGGATTATAATGCTGTTATAATGCATTATAACCACTTGTCATACGCAACATTTCAATCTTCTTACCTCCGGGCCTCCATTGAGGGTCTTGTTAACCTCGTGCATGATATTCCGCAGAAGATAATACTCCGAACTCTTAGTGGTCGCAGTGAAGACCAGCACTAATGCAAAGGAGAAGAAAGCAACAGTCTTCATGGCTTTGTAGTAGTAGTAGTAGTAGTAGTAGTAGTAGTAGTAGCAGGCTATGACAAGATATGGTCTCAGCCCTCAGGGTGAAGAAAGTTCATATGACTTGCAACATCAAACACAGGCCTCTTATATTGTCGCTAGACACTGACACCCTCACAGAAGCTCACTAGATAGAGATCACTAAGTCCCAGCACAGCTAATCTGACAATCAGCATCCAGAATGTCCTTATAAGGGCAGTCATATTGCATATGATCAATTAGCAATCAAATAGGATCAAACTGACATTTGATGACTGACAGAGGGAAAGTTTCATTCCAAAACGCTATGTTTGTTTCACATTTGTGTTTTTTCATCAGAAATGATTGTTTATAGGTACCTTCGTGTGTGTGTAAAATTTTACTGTTCTCAGATTTTTAATTCATAGATTTAAGATGTGTATTAAAATGGGTTTTGTTGCAAAACGCTATATATCCATTGTTTAGCTGGAATGGAATGTACGTATCCTGTATATTTGACTGTGATATGTGGTTGTCTCACCTAGCTATCTTAAGATGAATGCACTTAACTGTAAGTCGCTCTGGATAAGAGTCTCTGCTAAATGACAAACATATCAAATGTAAATATTTTACATACAGATCTCATATACTGTACCGATTCATAAAAAATGAAATTGATGTCACAAATGTATTATTTGTACAGTACTTTATTAAACATGTAATTATTTGTCACATTTGACTGTGTAAAACCTAGCAGTACTACTTATTTATCTGAGAGTGAGGCGGATATTTAGCGTTTTGCAAAAAAACTTGATTTGTCTCTGAAATGAAACAAAGTGATAGATTTCAAACAAATACATGTCTGATATTGAACAACCCCATGCCATGTTTAGATGGTGAAAAAAACACAACAATCTCTTTCATAAGTTCTTTAAACAATAACAGCTAATTTACCAACCTTTCTGAAAATGAATATATAGCATTTGGAATGAAATTTCATATGTAGCCTAATCATGATGTCATAGATCAGGATTCCTCATAGCTAGCTTCTTTAGGTGAGTTGTTATTTGTTGACTTTATTTATACTGAACAAAAATAAACGCAACTTGCAAGATTTTACTGAGTTACAGTTCATATAAGGAAATCAGTCAATTTAAATAAGTTAATAAGGCCCTGGATTTCTCGACTGGGAATACAGATATGACAAACCATTTCTGTATGGACCTCACTTTGTGCACGGTGGCATTGTCATGCTGAAACAAGAAAGGACCTTCCCCAAACTGTTGCCACAAAGTTGAAAACACAGAATCGTCTAGAATGTAGTTGAATGCTATAACGTTAAGATTTCCCTTCACTGGAACTAAGGGGCCTAGCCCGAACCATGAAAAACAGCCCCAGACCTTTATTCCTCCTCCAAACTTTACAGTTGGCACTATGCATTGGGGCAGGTAGCGCATGGAATTGCGCATGGTGATCTTAGGCTTGTGTGCGGCTGCTTGGCCATGGAAACCCATTTCATGAAGCTCCCAACTAACAGTTCTTGTGCTGACGTTGCTTCCAGAGGCAGTTTGGAACTCGGTAAGGAGTGTTGCAACCGAGGACAGATGATTTGTACATGCTACGCACTTCAGCACACGGCGGTCCTTTTCTGTGAGCTTGTGTGGCCTACCACTTTGCGGCTGAGCCGTTGTTGCTCCTAGACATTTCCACTTCACAATAACAGCACTTACAGTTGACTGGGGCAGCTCTAGCAGGGCAGAAATTTGACAAACTGACTTGTTGGAAAGGTGGCATCCTATGACGGTGCCACGTTGAAAGTCACAGCTCTTCAGTAAGGCCATTCTACTGCCAATGTTTGTCTATGGAGATTGCATGGCTGTGTGCTCGATTGTATACACCTGTCAGCAACGGGTGTGGCTGACATAGCCGAATCCATTAATTTGAAGGGGTGTCCACATACTTTTGTATACATAGTGTACCTTAAAATCAGAAAACCAGTCAGTATCTGGTGTGACCACCATTTGCCTCGTGCAGAGCAACACATCTCCTTCGCAAAGAGTTGATCAGGCTGTTGATTGTGGCCTGTGGAATGTTGTCCCACTCCTCTTCAATGGCTGTGCGACGTTGCTGGATATTGGTCGGAACTGGAACACGATATCGTACACGTCGATCCAGAGCATCCCAAACATGCTCAATGGGTGACATGTCTGTTGAGTATGCAGGCCCTGGAAGAACTGGGACATTTTCAGCTTCCAGGAATTGTGAACAGATCCTTGCAACATGGGGCTGTGCATTATCATGCTGAAACATAAGGTGATGGTGGCGGTAGAATGGCATGACAATGGGCCTCAGGATCTCGTCACGGTATCTCTGTGCATTCAAATTTCCATTAATAAAATTGTGTTGTCCCCAGCACAAGGTGCACCTGTGCATTGATCATGCAATTTAATCAGCTTCTTGATATGCCACACCTGTTAGGTGGATGGATTATCTTGGCAAAGGAGAAATGCTCACTAACAGGGATGTAAACACATTTTTGCCCAACATTTTAGAGAATTAAGCTTTTTGTGTGTATGGAACATTTCTGGGATCTTTTATTTCAGCTCATGAAACATGGGAACAACACTTTACATGAAGCGTTTGTATTTTCCTTCAGTGTACATTGGTTTAGCCCATCTGCATCGAGACTTGTTCAAACTCAGCTGTTCAATGAATTACTCAATTTATGTTCAAGTCAGTCATTATCAGAATGGATCTGCAGAGATGAAAAAAGGAAAAGCTGAAATGTCTGGAACAGAAAAAATAGATTAGCTAAACTGGAATGGTCCTGCTGGTGGATAACTATTTACACCAACAAATAAATGATTTTAATAAATTGACTTTTGAAATGTTTGCAGGTGTCAGTCAGCAGCTAGGATTTGGATTTGGATCAGATTTTATTAGGATCCCCATTAGCTGATGCCATGACGATAGATCGTTTTCCTGGAGTCTAGCACAGAACTAAACAGACATTACAAACAAAATACTTTACAGTTTACATTGAGACATACCTAAAATACCTGAAAGTTAACATATTTAACATCCAATAAGCACTTTATGGGATCAGTATCTGTCCAGTCATGCTGAATGGGAAAAGATGTGCTGAGAAAAAAGTCCTAAAGGTTGAAGGAAATGACCATGTTTCTTGCATCAGATAACGCTGGTGCTGCTGAGCTGAAAGAAACTCATGTTCACGACCAAAAATATTGTTAAAACATTTCCACCCTTTCGTTGGTATAGTATCTAATCCTAAAAATCATTCAAAAGTCAGGTTAGTATTAATCAATAGCTTTTTTGGTGACAGCTTTTGGAATCCGGACAGATTTTTTGAATTCTACATATCCCCCATAGTAGGCCTAGATAAACGTACACCAACCCTACACAGGACCACCCAACCTTAAAGAAACACAAATGTAGGGTACATTGTTCAGTAAGGGGCCATACCAGCCCATAATATTGTAGTCATAACGACCACTTTTTCAGTAGCCCGTACAGGATTGATTTTGTGTTCTGTGATGTAATCTGATGTTGTGTGGTTGTAGACTCTGAGTTATTCACACAATGTATGCGTCCCAAATGGCACCATATTCCCTATATAGTGCACTACTTTTGACCAATCAGGTGCCATTTGATTTGGGACCAGCCCACAATTTGAGGTGGACCTGCCTGCTTGCGCAACACTGGTGGGATGTTCAAAGAGAAGAGTGGAGATAACGTCTTGCTGTCTAAACTTCCGTCAAGTATACTGACAAGGCAAGGGGATATCCTTCTGTAGAAAAATACTAAATGCCACTAGCTCAGTTCAGCAGAACACTCAACAGATCACTCAACAGATTTCCTCATGAAATCAAAGAGTGAATTGATGAAAAATGACTTAATAAAAACATGATTGTGTGAAGAAGAAAATAAACTGCTGATGTCATAAAATAAACTGCCGATGTCATAAAATAAACTGCAGTTGGAATTAGGGAGATAATTCAGTCTTTACTGAAATATCAGGCAATACGCTTTAGGGATTTATAAAGACTGTACTGGTCCTTTAATATTGGTCTGTTATTGTCATTTTGATAACAGCACCAAGGAGACCATGTTGATGACTGTTCATTAAATAAATGTTGCTCCCTATCACCTCTCTGTTGTCAATGCTGCTGTTTCGGAGTGAGTGTGTATGAGATTGTCATCTCTATTGCATCCTGTCAGAGATTGAAGTTAGGACTAACCCCTAGTTTGATAAACCCTAACCCTAGCTTTAAAGGGGAAATCTGCAGTTGCTACTTACTACCTCATCCCCATATTGTTATTTATTTTGCTCATTTGCACCCCAGTATCTCTATTTTGCACATCATCTCTTGCACATCTATCATTCCAGTGTTAATACTAATTGTAATTATTTTGCACTGTGGCCTATTTATTGCCTTACCTCCATAACTTGCTACATTTGCACACACTGTATATATATTTTCTGTTGTATTTTTGACTTTATGTTTTGTTTTACCCCATATGTAACTCTGTGTTGTTGTTTTTATCGCACTGCTTTGCTTTATCTTGGCCAGGTCGCAGTTGTAAATGAGAACTTGTTCTCAACTGGATTACCTGGTTAAATAAAGGTGAAATAAAAAAATAAAAATGATTTGCATCCATAGCTCTATGAATTTGAGAGTGGTTACATTACTCCAGCCCCATCCCTCAGCTTTATACCGAAACAGGGGAGGGGACACACTTGAACTGTTGATTGCCGCTTTAACAGTAACCAATGTGTAACAGATTTACATAAATGCATCCTTATTTTCGATACCCTTTGAGATACTCTTGGAATTGACCAGGGGCCGTATCTATCAAGCGACTCAGAATAGGATAGCTGACCTAGGATCAGCTAACCCCTGTCCATGTAATCGTATCCATTATGATATAAAAGGTAACATTGATCCTAGATCAGCTATCTACTGCTCACCACTGCTGACACATAGTCCAATATAAAGTCTGTCGACGTGAATAAGAAGCTGATCCAAAAGTACATTGATATGTTTATAGGCAACTTGCTCTCCAACCAATAAAGTTGTAAAGTTGTATTCTATAATTGTTTTCTCTATTCTATTCTATTCCAAGACGGCATCCCTAGTCACGTCCTCAGAGCATGCGCAGACCAGCTGGCTGGTGTGTTTACGGACATGTTCAATCTCTCCCTTTCCCAGTCTGCTGTTCCCACATGCTTCAATATGGCCACCATGTTCCTGTACCCAAGAAAGCAAAGGAAACTGAACTAAATGACTATCGCCCCGTAGCACTCACCTCTGTCATCATGAAGTGCTTTGAGAGACTGGTTAATGATCATATCACCTCTACCTTACCTGTCACCCTATACCCACTTAAATTTGCTTACCGCCCCAACAGATCCACAGAAGATGCAATCGCCATCACACAGCACACTGCCCTATCCCATCTGGACAAGAGGAATACCTATGTCAGAATGCTGTTCATTGACTATAGCTCAGCATTCAACAGCATTCAACACCATTAAGCTCGAGGCCCTGGGTCTGAACCCCACTCTGTGCAACTGGGTCCTGGACTTCTTGACGGGCCGCCCCAAGGTGGTGAAGGTAGGAAACAACATCTCCACTTCGCTGATCCTCAACACCGGAGCCCCACAAGGGTGCGTGCTCAGCCCCCTCTTGTACTCCCTGTTCACCCATGACTGCGTGGCCAAGCACGCCTCCAACTCAAACATCAAGTTTGCAGACGACACAACAGTAGTAGGCTTGATTACCAACAATGACGAGACCGCCTACAGGGAGGAGGTGAGGGCTCTGGGAGTGTGGTGCCAGGAAAATAACCTCTCACTCAATGTCAACAAAACAAAGGAGATGATCGTGGACTTCAGGAAACAGCAGAGGGTGCACCCCCCTATCCACATCGACGGGACCGCAGTGAGGAAGGTGGAAAGCTTCAAGTTTCTTGGCGTACCCATCACTGACAAACTGAAATGGTCCACCCACGCAGACAGTGTGGTGAAGAAGGCACAACAGAGCATCTTCTACCTCAGGAGGCTGAAGGAATTTGGCTTGGCACCTAAAACCCTCACAACTTTTACAGATGAACAATTGAGAGCATCCTGTCGGGCTGTATCACCGCCTGGTACGGCAACTGCACCGCCCGCAACCGCAGGGCTCTCCAGAGGGTGGTGTGGTCTGCCGAACGCATTACCGGGGGCAAACTACCCGGCCTCAAAGACACCTACAGCACCCGATGTCACAGGAAGGCCAAAAAGATAATCAAGGACATCAACCACCCGAGCCACTGCCTGTTCACCCCGCTATCATGCAGAAGGCGAGGTCAGTACAGGTGCATCAAAGCTGGGACCGAGAGAATGAAAAACAGCTTCTATCTCAAGGCGATCAGACTGTTAAATAGCCATCACTAGCACATTTGAGGCTGCTGCTGCCCATTGAAATCACTGGCCACTTTAAGAAATGGAACACTAGTCACATTAATCATGTTTACATATCTTGCACTACTCATCTATTCTATAATATTCTACTGTATCTTAGTCCATGCCACTCTGTCATTGCTTGTCCATACATGTATATATTCTTAAATTCCATTCCTTACTAGATTTGTGTGTATTGGGTATATGTTGTGAATTTGTTAGATATTACTTGTTAGATATTACTGCACTGTCGGAGCTAGAAGCACAAGCAATTCGCTACACCCGCAATAACATTTGCTAAGCATGTGTATGTGACAAATAACATTTGCTTTGATTTGATTCTATTCAGTATCCTCTGATGTCCTTATGTCAGCAATCGTAAGCCACTGTTAGCAAGATAGTTGGCTATTTCATGATCATTCTACAAAACGAAGGCTGTCCGAGAACTGACGAATCCAGTCTGCAGAAGAGCTGTTCTGGTCGGTGCCAAACATGCCGCCTGTCTGGGTGTGGATAGCTTCCTATAGATATACAGTACCAGTCAAAAGTTTGGACACACCAACTCATTCCAGAGTTTTTATTTTTTTTAAATTATTTTCTATAATATAAAATAATAGTGAAGAGATCAGAACTATGAAATAACACATATGGAATCATGTAGTAACCAAAGAAGTGTTAAACAAATCACAATATATTTTACATTTGAGATTCTTCAAAGTAGCCACCCTTTGCCTTGATGACAGCTTTGCACCCTCTTGGCATTCTCTCAACCAGCTTCACCTGGAATGCTTTTCCTACAGTCTAGAAGGAGTTCACACATATGCTGAGCACTTGTTGGCTGCTTTACCTTCACTCTGTGGTCCAACTCATCCCAAACCATCTCAATTGGGGGATTGTGGAGGCCAGATCATCTGATGCAGCACTCCATCACTCTCCTTCTTGGTCAAATAGCTCTTACACAGCCTGGAGGTGTGTTAGGTCATTGTCCTGTTGAAAAACAAATGATAGTCCCATTAAGCCCAAACCAGATAGGATGGCGTATCGCTGCAGAATGCTGTGGTAGCCGTGCTGGTTAAGTGTGCCTTGAATTCTAAATAAATCACAGACAGTGTCACCAGCAAAGCACCCCCACACCATCACACCTCCTCCTCCATGCTTCACGGTGGGAACTACACATGCGGAGATCATCCGTTCACCTACACTGCGTCTCACAAAGACACAGCAGTTGGAACCAAAAATCTCAAATTTGGACTCCAAACCAAAGGACAGATTTCCACCAGTCTAATGTCCATTGCTCATGTTTCTTGGCCCAAGCAAGTCTCTTCTTCTTATTTGTGTCATTTAGTAGTGGTTTCTTTGCAGCAATTCGACCATGAAGGCCTGATTCACGCAGTCTCCTCTGAACAGTTGATGTTGAGATGTGTCGGTTATTTGAACTCTGTGAAGCATTTATTTGGGTTGCAATTTCAAAGGCTGGTAACTCTAATGAATTTATCCTATGCAGCAGAGCTAACTCAGGGTCTTCCTTTACGGTGGCGGTCCTAATGAGAGCCAGGTTCATCATAGCACTTGATGGTTTTTGCGACTACACTTGAAGAAACTTTCAAAGTTCTTGAAATTTTCCGGATTGACTGACCTTCATGTCTTAAAGTAATGATGGACTGTCGTTTCTCTTTGATTATTTGAGCTGTTCTTGGCATAATATGGACTTGTTCTTTTACCAAATAGGGCTATCTTCTGTATACCCCCCCCCCCCTTTTTTTGGGGGGGGGGGGTAGATCAGCTTAATATTGCAGATAGATTGTAACTTTCATGAATGTAATTGTCTGCATCACTTCCAATCCCCCATGTTTTTTATGTATATACTCCCCTTTATTACTTTTCAACCCCGCCATCCTTTCCCTACTTGGGGTAAATTATTGAACAACAATGCTTAGGCCTCTACTTCCAGCTTAAACTTACTATCTACATTTTATGGACACAGTCAATTGTTTACAATAATTATATTTTGTTTGTTTTTGCTCCTGAACTTCTACTCTCAACCTCTCCGATCATTTTCAAGATGTCCATCCGGTTTGCTTCTATATTACATATCTTTCTAAATGTGCTCTTTCCCAAAAGCTCGCAACATACAACCTATATACAGTGGGGGAAAAAAGTATTTAGTCAGCCACCAATTGTGCAAGTTCTCCCACTTAAAAATGTGAGAGAGGCCTGTAATTTTCATCATAGGTACACGTCAACTATGACAGACAAATTGAGGAAAAAAATTCCAGAAAATCACATTGTAGGATTTTTAAAGAATTTATTTGCAAATTATGGTGGAAAATAAGTATTTGGTCAATAACAAAAGTTTCTCAATACTTTGTTATATACCCTTTGTTGGCAATGACACAGGTCAAACGTTTTCTGTAGGTCTTCACAAGGTTTTCACGCACTGTTGCTGGTATTTTGGCCCATTCCTCCATGCAGATCTCCTCTAGAGCAGTGATGTTTTGGGGCTGTCGCTGGGCAACACGGACTTCCAACTCCCTCCAAAGATTTTCTATGGGGTTGAGATCTGGAGACTGGCTAGGCCACTCCAGGACCTTGAAATGCTTCTTACGAAGCCACTCCTTCGTTGCCCGGGCGGTGTGTTTGGGATCATTGTCATGCTGAAAGACCCAGCCACGTTTCATCTTCAATGCCCTTGCTCAAAATCTCACGATACATGGCCCCATTCATTCTTTCCTTTACACGGATCAGTCGTCCAGGTCCCTTTGCAGAAAAACAGCCCCAAAGCATGATGTTTCCACCCCCATGCTTCACAGTAGGTATAGTGTTCTTTGGATGCAACTCAGCATTCTTTGTCCTCCAAACACGACGAGTTTAGTTTTTACCAAAAAGTTCTATTTTGGTTTCATCTGACCATATGACATTCTCCCAATCCTCTTCTGGATCATCCAAATGCACTCTAGCAAACTTCAGACGGGCCTGGACATGTACTGGCTTAAGCAGGGGGACACGTCTGGCACTGCAGGATTTGAGTCCCTGGCGGCGTAGTGTGTTACTGATGGTAGGCTTTGTTACTTTGGTCCCAGCTCTCTGCAGGTCATTCACTAGGTCCCCCCGTGTGGTTCTGGGATTTTTGCTCACCGTTCTTGTGATCATTTTGACCCCACGGGGTGAGATCTTGCGTGGAGCCCCAGATCAAGGGAGATTATCAGTGGTCTTGTATGTCTTCCATTTCCTAATAATTGCTCCCACAGTTGATTTCTTCAAACCAAGCTGCTTCCCTATTGCAGATTCAGTCTTCCCAGCCTGGTGCAGGTCTACAATTTTGTTTCTGGTGTCCTTTGACAGCTCTTTGGTCTTGGCCATAGTGGAGTTTATAGTGTGACTGTTTGAGGTTGTGGACAGGTGTCTTTTTTACTGATAACAAGTTCAAACAGGTGCCATTAATACAGGTAACGAGTGAAAGACAGAGGAGCCTCTTAAAGAAGAAGTTACAGGTCTGTGAGAGCCAGAAATCTTGCTTGTTTGTAGGTGACCAAATACTTATTTTCCACCATAATTTGCAAATAAATTCATTAAAAATCCTACAATGTAATTTTCTGGAAAAAAAATTCTCAGTTTGGCTGTCATAGTTGACATGTACCTATGATGAAAATTACAGGCCTCTCTCATCCTTTTAAGTGGGAGAACTTGCACAATAGGTGGCTGACTAAATACTTTTTTC
This sequence comes from Coregonus lavaretus, assembly GCF_964263955.1. Lineage (NCBI taxonomy): Eukaryota > Metazoa > Chordata > Actinopteri > Salmoniformes > Salmonidae > Coregonus > Coregonus lavaretus. The sequence goes on from NC_140016.1 coordinate 5,747,306, forward strand.
CCCCACTGTAAATAGGCCCTTTTAATTTTGTCTGGCTTGCCGTTCCAAATATATATATATATTTTTTTCTCATATAATTTAAAAAACTGTTCGCTAGGCGTAGGCAAGACCATAAGCAAATAGGTAAACTGGGATAATACTAAAGAGTTAATCAGGGTGATTTTTCCACAAATTGACAGGTATTTACCTTTCCATGGTAGCAAGATCTTATCTATTTTTGCTAACTTTCTATTAAAATGTATTGAAATGAGATCATTTATTTCCTTTGGGATATGTATTCCGAGTATATCCACATCACCATCAGACCATTTTATTGGTAAACTACATGGTAATGTAAAAATTGTATTTTTTAGAGATCCAATACGTAATATAGTACATTTGTCATAATTTGGTTGTAATCCAGAGGGGTTAGAAAATGTATCTAGATCCTCTGTGAGGCTGTGGAGGGATTCTAGTTGTGGATTTAAAAGAAAACATGAATTATCAGCGTACAATGACAACTTTGTTTTTAAGCCCTGGATTTCTAATCCTCTGATATTATTATTGGATCTGATTTTAATAGCTAACATCTCGATGGCCACAATAAATAGATATGCCGATAGTGGACAACCTTGTTTCACTCCTCTTGACAGTTTAAAACTTTCTGAGAAATAGCCATTATTTACTATTTTACACCTAGGGTTACTATACATCATTTTGACCCATTTTATAAGAGATTCTCCAAAATTTAAATGCTCCAGGCATTTATATATAAACCCCAGTCATACTTTATCAAATGCCTTTTCGAAGTCTGCTATGAATAGCAGGCCTGGTTTCTCATATTTTCCATAGCGTTCTATTGTTTCCAATACTTGCCTTATATTATCTCCAATATATCTTCCATGTAAAAAACCTGTCTGATTAGAATTAATAATATCCGACAATACCTTTTTAATTCAATGCGCTATACATTTAGCTAGAATTTTTGCATCACAGCACTGAAAAACATGCATTTTTCTGGATTTTTTTGTTGTTATTTCGTCTCTCACTGTTCAAATAAACCTACCATTAAAATTATAGACTGATCATGTCTTTGTCAGTGGGCAAACGTACAAAATCAGCAGGGGATCAAATACTTTTTTCCCTCACTGTATACAGTGGGGGGAACAAGTATTTGATACACTGCCGATTTTGCAGGTTTTCCTACTTACAAAGCATGTAGAGGTCTGTAATTTTTATCATAGGTACACTTCAACTGTGAGAGACGGAATCTAAAACAAAAATCCAGAAAATCACATTGTATGATTTTTAAGTAATTAATTTGCATTTTATTGCATGACATAAGTATTTGATCACCTACCAACCAGTAAGAATTCCGTCTCTCACAGACCTGTTCATTTTTCTTTAAGAAGCCCTCCTGTTCTCCACTCATTACCTGTATTAACTGCACCTGTTTGAACTCGTTACCTGTATAAAATACACCTGTCCACACACTCAATCAAACAGACTCCAACCTCTCCACAATGGCCAAGACCAGAGAGCTGTGTAAGGACATCAGGGATAAAATTGTAGACCTGCACAAGGCTAGGATGGGCTACAGGACAATAGGCAAGCAGCTTGGTGAGAAGGCAACAACTGCAATTATTAGAAAATGGAAGAAGTTCAAGATGACGGTCAATCACCCTCGGTCTGGGGCTCCATGCAAGATCTCACCTTGTGGGGCATCAATGATCATGAGGAAGGTGAGGGATCAGCCCAGAACTACACGGCAGGACCTGGTCAATGACCTGAAGAGAGCTGGGACCACAGTCTCAAAGAAAACCATTAGTAACACACTACGCCGTCATGGATTAAAATCCTGCAGCGCACGCAAGGTCCCCCTGCTCAAGCCAGTGCATGTCCAGGCCCGTCTGAAGTTTACCAATGACCATCTGGATGATCCAGAGGAGGAATGGGAGAAGGTCATGTGGTCTGATGAGACAAAAATAGAGCTTTTTGGTCTAAACTCCACTCGCCGTGTTTGGAGGAAGAAGAAGGATGAGTACAACCCCAAGAACACTATCCCAACCTTGAAGCATGGAGGTGGAAACATCATTCTTTGGGGATGCTTTTCTGCAAAGGGGACAGGACGACTGCACCGTATTGAGGGGAGGATGGATGGGGCCATGTATCGCGAGATCTTGGCCAACAACCTCCTTCCCTCAGTAAGAGCATTGAAGATGGGTCGTGGCTGGGTCTTCCAGCATGACAACGACCCGAAACACACAGCCAGGGCAACTAAGGAGTGGCTCCGTAAGAAGCATCTCAAGGTCCTGGAGTGCCCTAGCCAGTCTCCAGACCTGAACCCAATAGAAAATCTTTGGAGGGAGCTGAAAGTCCGTATTGCCCAGCGACAGCCCCGAAACCTGAAGGATCTGGAGAAGGTCTGTATGGAGGAGTGGGCCAAAATCCCTGCTGCAGTGCGTGCAAACCTGATCGAGACCTACAGGAAACGTATGATCTCTGTAATTGCAAACAAAGGTTTCTGTACCAATTATTAAGTTCTGCTTTTCTGATGTATCAAATACTTATGTCATGCAATAAAATGAAAATTAATTACTTAAAAATCATACAATGTGATTTTCTGGATTTTTGTTTTAGATTCCGTCTCTCACAGTTGAAGTGTACCTACGATAAAAATTACAGACCTCTACATGCTTTGTAAGTAGGAAAACCTGCAAAATCGGCAGTGTATCAAATACTTCTTCTCCCCACTGTATAGTGCACTATGTAGGGAATAGGGTGCCATTTTGGACCAATACTTTTCACAGTATTACAGTATGAGATGATCCCATTGCTTCTGGGACCCTTCATCTTCTGCTTGAACTCCTGCAGGACAGGTGCTATTCTACTAACACCACTGTGAGGCAGCATTACCTTGTCACTGGGAACGCCGTCACTGTCCTTTTGACTTCGCAGGTTTGCGGACAAATGGTTGGTGTGTGACTACTGATGGATATTTAGGACACATTGTTTTATTCGTGTCACACACACACACACACACACACACACACACACACACACACACACACACACACACACACACACACACACACACACACACACACACACACACACACACACACACACACACACACACACACACACACACACAAACACACACAGTTGTTAGAGTAACTGGATGCACGTTTTTGTTTTTGCCCTAGCATTACACAGCTGATTCAAATAATCAAAGGTTGATGATGAGTTGGTTATTTGAATCAGCTGTGTAGTGCTAGGGAAAAAACCAAAACGTGAACCCAGTGGGGCCCCAGGACCGAGTTTGGGAAACCCTGCACAGTCTATAGTCCACTACATGCCAATTGGGTGTTTCTACTGTATATGGCCTCCTGTAGCTCAGTTGGCTTCGATTCCCACGGGGGGCCAGTATGAAAATGTATGCACTCACTAACTGTAAGTCGCTCTGGATAAGAGCGTCTGCTAAATGACTAAAATGTAAAAATATAGGAATAGGGTGCTTCTATATAGGGAATAGGGTGCTTCTATATAGGGAATAGGGTTCTTCTATATAGGGAATAGGGTGCTTGTATATAGGGAATAGGGTGCTTCTACTGTATATAGGAATAGGGTGCTTCTATATAGGGAATAGGGTCCTTCTATATAGGGAATAGGGTGCTTGTATATAGGGAATAGGGTGCTTCTACTGTATATAGGAATAGGGTGCTTCTATATAGGGATTAGGGTGCTTCTATATAGGGAATAGGGTGCTTCTACTGTATATAGGAATAGGGTGCTTCTATATAGGGAATAGGGTGCTTGTATATAGGGAATAGGGTGCTTCTATGTAGGGAATAGGGTGCTTCTATATAGGGAATAGGGTGCTTGTATATAGGGAATAGGGTGCTTCTACTGTATATAGGAATAGGGTGCTTCTATATAGGGAATAGGGTGCTTCTATATAGGGAATAGGGTGCTTGTATATAGGGAATAGGGTGCTTGTATATAGGGAATAGGGTGCTTCTACTGTATATAGGAATAGGGTGCTTCTATATAGGGAATAGGGTGCTTCTATATAGGGAATAGGGTGCTTCTACTGTATATAGGAATAGGGTGCTTCTATATAGGGAATAGGGTTCTTCTATATAGGGAATAGGGTGCTTCTACTGTATATAGGAATCGGGTGCTTCTATATAGGGAATAGGGTTCTTCAATATAGGGAATAGGGTGCTTCTATATAGGGAATAGGGTGCTTCTACTGTATATAGGAATAGGGTGCTTCTATATAGGGAATAGGGTGCTTCTATATAGGGAATAGGGTGCTTCTACTGTATATAGGAATAGGGCCCTTCTATATAGGGAATAGGGTGCTTCTATATAGGGAATAGGGTGCTTCTATGTAGGGAATAGGGTGCTTCTATATAGGGAATAGGGTGCTTCTACTGTATATAGGAATAGGGTTCTTCTATATAGGGAATAGGGTGCTTCTATATAGGGAATAGGGTGCTTGTATATAGGGAATAGGGTGCTTCTACTGTATATAGGAATAGGGTGCTTCTATATAGGAAATAGGGTGCTTCTATATAGGGAATAGGGTGCTTGTATATAGGGAATAGGGTGCTTCTACTATATATAGGAATAGGGTGCTTCTATATAGGGAATAGGGTGCTTCTATATAGGGAATAGGGTGCTTCTACTGTATATAGGAATAGGGTGCTTCTATATAGGGAATAGGGTTCTTGTATATAGGGAATAGGGTGCTTGTATATAGGGAATAGGGTTCTTCTATATAGTGAATAGGGTGCTTCTATATAGGGAATAGGGTGCTTCTATATAGGGAATAGGGTGCTTGTATATAGGGAATAGGGTGCTTCTACTGTATATAGGAATAGGGTGCTTCTATATAGGGAATAGGGTGCTTCAATATAGGGAATAGGGTGCTTCTATATAGGGAATAGGGTGCTTCTACTGTGTATAGGAATAGGGTGCTTCTACTGTATATAGGAATAGGGTGCTTCTATATAGGGAATAGGGTGCTTCTATATAGGGAATAGGGTGCTTCTATATAGGGAATAGGGTTCTTCTATATAGTGAATAGGGTGCTTCTATATAGGGAATAGGGTGCTTCTATATAGGGAATATGGTGCTTGTATATAGGGAATAGGGTGGTTCTACTGTATATAGGAATAGGGTGCTTCTATATAGGGAATAGGGTGCTTCAATATAGGGAATAGGGTGCTTCTATATAGGGAATAGGGTGCTTCTATATAGGGAATAGGGTGCTTCTACTGTATATAGGAATATGGTTCTTCTATATAGGGAATAGGGTTCTTCTACATAGGGAGTAGGGTGCTTCTATATAGGGAATATGGTTCTTCTATATAGTGAATAGGGTGCTTCTACTGTATATAGGAATATGGTGCTTCTATATAGGGAATAGGGTTCTTCTATATAGGGAATAGGGTTCTTCTATATAGGGAATAGGGTTCTTCTATATAGGGAATAGGGTGCTTCTATATAGGAATAGGGTTCTTCTATATAGGGAATAGGGTGCTTCTATATAGGGAATAGGGTTCTTCTATATATAGTTTCTGCTGTATATAGGAATCGGGAGCCGGAGAAGCCCTTATGGTCTACAATGGGATGTGTGTGTGTGAGAGAGAGGGAGGGAGACAGAGAGAGAGAGAGAGAGTGTGAGATTAATTGAGTGTGAGAGTGAGAGTAATTGAGTGAGAGAGAGAGAGAGAGAGAGAGAGAGAGAGAGAGAGAGAGAGAGAGAGAGAGAGAGAGAGAGAGAGAGAGAGAGAGAGAGAGAGAGAGAGAGAGAGAGAGAGAGAGAGAGAGAGAGAGAGTAATTGAGTGAGTGAGAGAGAGTAATTGAGTTACAGAGAGAGAGACAGAATTCTGCATGCAGAGTCTCCATTTGGTGTTTGTCCCATTTTGTGAATTCTTGGCTGGTGAGCAGACCCCAGATCTCACAACCATAAAGGGCAATTGGTTCTATAACTGATTCAAGTATTTTTAGCCAGATCGTAATTGGTATGTCAAATTGTATGTCCTATGCCATCAAAAGGAACATAAAATTCGACATACCAATTAGGATCTGGCTAAAAATACTTGAATCAGTTATAGAACCAATTGCCCTTTATGGTTGTGAGATCTGGGGTCCGCTCACCAACCAAGAATTCACAAAATGGGACAAACACCAAATTGAGACTCTGCATGCAGAATTCTGCTAAAATATCCTCTGTGTACAATGTAAAACACCAAATAATGCATGTAGAGCAGAATTAGGCCGATACCCGCTAATTATCAATATCCAGAAAAGAGCCGTTAAATTCTACAACCACCTAAAAGGAAGTGATTCCCAAATCTTCCATAACAAAGCCATCATCTATAGAGAGATGAACCTGGAGAAGAGTCCCCTAAGCAAGCTGGTCCTGGGGCTCTGTTCAGAAACACAAACAGACCCCACAGAGCCCCAGGACAGCAACACAATTAGACCCAACCAAATCATGAGAAAACAAAAAGATAATTACTTGTCACATTGGAAAGAATTTACAAAATTACAGGAAAAGTTTAATGCTATTTGGCCCTAAACAGAGAGAACACAGTGGCAGACCCAAAATTAAGAAAAGCTTTGACTATGTACGGACTCAGTGAGCATAGCCTTGCTTACCTGGTTAAATAAAGGTTAAATAAATTTTTTAAAAAAAAAATAGAGAAAGGCCGCCGTAGGCAGACCTGGCTCTCAAGAGAAGACAGGCTATGTGCACACTGCCCACAAAATGAGATGGAAACTGAGCTGCACTTCCTAACCTCCTGCCAAATGTATGACCATATTAGAGACACATATTTCCCTCAGATTACACAGACCCACAAAGACTTCGAAAACAAATCCAATTTTGACAAACTCCCATCTCTATTGGGTGAAATACGACAGTGTGCCATCACAGCAGCAATATTTGTGACCTGTTGCCACAAGAAAAGGGCAACCAGTGAAGAACAAACACCATTGTATATACAACCCATATTTATGTTTATTTATTTTCCCATTTGTACTTTAACTATTTGCACTTTGTTACAACACTGTATATAGACATAATATGACCACCATTAGCTTCATGCAGCGTGACACATCTCCTTCGCATAGAGTTGATCAGGCTGTTGATTGTGGTCTGTGGAATGTTGTCCCACTCCTCTTCAATGGCTGTGCGACGTTGCTGGATATTGGCCGGAACTGGAACAAGATGTCGTACACTTCGATCCAGAGCATCCCAAACATGCTCAATGGGTGATGTGTCTGGTGAGAATGCAGGCCATGGAAGAACTGGGACATTTTTAGCTTCCAGCAATTGTGTACAGATCCTTGTGACATGGGGCCGAGCATTATGATGCTGAAGCATAAGGTGATGGCGGCGGATGAATGGCACGACAATGGGCCTCAGGATCTCGTCACGGTATCTCTCTGCATTGAAATGGCCATTAATAAAATGCAATTGTGTTCGTTGTTTGTAGCTTATGCCTGCCCATACCATAACCCCACCGCCACCATGGGGCACTCTGTTCACAATGTTGACATCAGCAAACTGCTCACCCACATGACAACATACACTGCCCGATACAGTTGAAACCGGGATTCATCCTTGAAGAGCACGCTTCTCCAGCGTGTCAGTGGCCATCGAAGGTAAGCATTTGCCCACTGAAGTCGGTTACGATGCCGAACTGCAATCATGTCAAGACCCTGGTGAGGATGACGAGCACGCAGATGAGCTTCCCTGAGATGGTTTCTGACAGTTTGTGCAGAAATTATTTGGTTGTGCAAACCCAGAGTTTCATCAGCTGTCCAGGTGGCTGGTCTCAGATGATCCCGCAGGTGAAGAAGCCGGATGTGGAGGTTCTGGGCTGGCGTGGTTACACGTGGTCTGCGGTTGTGAGACCGGTTGGATGTACTGTCAAATTCTCTAAAACAACGTTGGAGGCGGCTTATGGTAGAGAAATGAACATTACATTATTTGGCAACAGCTCTGGTGGACATTCCTGCATTCAGCATGTCAATTGCAGTGTTGTGTGACAACTGCTCATTTTAGAGTGGCCTTTTATTGTCCCCAGCACAAGGTACACCTGTGTAATGACCATGCTGTTAAATCAGCTTCTTGATATGCCACACCTGTCAGGTGGATGGATTATCTTGGCAAATGAGAAATGCTCACTAACAGGGATGTAAACAAATTTGTGCCAAATAATTGAGAGAAATATGCTTTTTGTGCGTATGGAACATTTCTGGAATCTTTTATTTCAGCTCATGAAACATGGGACCAACACTTCACATGTTGCATTGATATTTATGTTCAGTGTAATTGGTTTCATGTCGACACAGAGTTAGCACTGTTGACATTTGCAGCAGTTTTTAATTGTCTTTCTTTCCCCAAAAGCATGTCTCGGTCTGATAACGTAATGCGATACCTGAAAACGCTCCGGCAATGTTAATCAATGAAATAATAACAATTTTAATTTCTTTGCTGGTTGCACTTGTTCACGTTCTGCACTGTCACGCTGAAGGAACCCTCTCCTCTTTCCTCTATGGCTTGGATTGACCAACCAGATTCTACAGTTATAACACTAACTATAGAACGTACGTATGTTTGGATTCTAGTTATTTTAGGAAGCTACTACCATGGTGTCTAAATGTAAACTCTTTCTCTAACAACATTTTCTCAGGGTGGAATTTATGCTCCAGCGACATAAAGTTTATGGCTCTGAGAAAGCCGTTCAAAGCGTAAGACATCATGTACGGTGACAGTTGATGATTGGCGGTTGGAGAGGAGTTATTAACATAGTGTAGACTGACAGAGACCAGTGTCTCACTGTGGCCTGTTAGCATCCATACCATCTGCTGTGTCAGGCTCTACACCTGCTCCAGTTAAAGTCATGGAGCGGAATCACTGTGGCACGGTCCCCATAGCTCCGTGTCCTCTGATTGCTCTGTGTGTGTGTGTTTGTCTCTCTGTGTGTGTGTGTGTGTGTGTGTGTGTGTGTGTATGTTCATGTGTTTGTGTCCCCCCCCATGTCTCTTCCACTAAGGGCCAGACAAACAGGCCAGATGGTCAGAGATCAGGATCAGGGCTCAGCGTTTACAAGGCCACCACTGAGCCAATAAATAATGACCATAAAGGATAATATACTGAGAGCTGTTCATATCGCATCAAATTAAACGTCCAAAACAAGAGAGACTACCAGCGGCGTAACAGAATGCAGTCTCCTAACGATTAATGAGGAGACGTTTCTTTGTAACTGGGTAGTCGTGTCGACGCTTCACTTCTTACTCAGATGTATTGATTAGTCAGTTACAAGGTAGGGAGGGGTACATCAATACACTATGAAGTATTACAGAGAGGACAACTTTAGTTTTATTGGTGTCATCTAGTAGCCATATTATTATGTGGGTGTATCAGGCGTGGTGACTGTTGTAAACTGTTAATGGATCATAATGGGAGAAGACACTCAACACGTTTATGACAGCGTTAGGCCTCATGATAGAGTCCAGGCTGTAACCTAGTTCCTTAATGGGATGACAAAAGGTTATGTTTCCTGTCCCAAATGGCACCCTATTCCCTTTATAGTGCACTACATAGGGCTCTGGTCAAAAGTAGTGCACTACATAGGGAATAGGGTGCCATTTGGTGGGAAAAAAAGTACCTATATTTTTCCTTATAGTGTCCTGGGGATAAGACCATTGTCTCTCCACTGTTTGTCTATTCATACCTTTCTCAGAAATAACAGCTGAAGCAGAATGAGATGGAATACTGTTCTATTTATTGAATTTCAAACGTGTGCCATTCAACGAAATGAAATACAAGGTGGAAACATAACTTTCCTTTTTTAAATCTATAAATAATGAAGGAAGGATTGTGAAAATTCCCCATGTTGCCTCATAGGGAAACTGACCACTCAGAGAATACGGTAGTTCCATCAGGGTTTAATAAGGAAACCAGTACAGTCAATCAATTCCAGGTCAGGTCCATCGACGAGTACTAACCTTCATTAGAAGCGTGGTCTGACCTTAAACACATGCTCTTGGCTGACAATTCTGATCAGCCTATCATGAACTCAAGTAAAATACTGTAGCATTAGACAGTCCAGACTATGTCTGCGTCCCAAATGTCACTAATTCACTTTAAAGTGCACTACTTTTCACCAGGGCCCAATTATTTCACCAACTTAACATTTTTAGTTGGCCCAAACTTAGCACAAACTTGAGACACCTTAGGAAAAAAATTCAGGCAACTAAAATGATGCGTTTGCTCAACTTGTCTCATATGTTCATTCAACTAGAGATGATCATCATTTGGACATCTTAACTAAAAACAGCTGTGCTACTGGTTATACACACAAACAGTGTTTCTAACGTACAATGTTTTCAACTGACATATTTGAGACACGTTGACATACATGATCACATGTTGCATGTGCATTCATACAGTAGTTGTTATTCAACATGTCCTCACCTGGGATTTAAACTCACAACCTCTTGGGTGATGGCCTGCCGGTCTTCCTGCTACGCCATCACGTCTGTGTCAATCATCACTTAATCGGACTATTCTTTTACTTATTTCAGCAATATTAGCTTTCTCTGTATAGTTGTCTAATGTTAGTGGGACATATTACTCTGTTTTAATGTAACTATTTAATCACTATTATCAATAAAATAGCTTTTATGAGTGTACTTTTTTACAGAGCTGAGATTTACTTTGAGGTGCAAAGTGTAGCAATACAGGTGAACTCAGTAACTGACATAGACATGGTGGCGTAGCAGGAAGATCGGTCCGCTGTGGAGCAGCGTCTGTTTGGCTGTGGAGCAGCATCTGTTTAGCTGTGGAGCAACGTCTGTTTAGCTGTGGAGCAGCATCTGTTTAGCTGTGGAGCAGCGTCTGTTTAGCTGTGGAGCAGCGTCTGTTTGGCTGTGGAGCAGCGTCTGTTTAGCTGTGGAGCAGCATCTGTTTAGCTGTGGAGCAGCGTCTGTTTAGCTGTGGAGCAACGTCTGTTTAGCTGTGGAGCAGCGTCTGTTTAGCTGTGGAGCAGCGTCTGTTTAGCTGTGGAGCAGCATCTGTTTAGCTGTGGAGCAGCATCTGTTTAGCTGTGGAGCAGCGTCTGTTTAGCTGTGGAGCAGCGTCTGTTTAGCTGTGGAGCAACGTCTGTTTAGCTGTGGAGCAGCGTCTGTTTAGCTGTGGAGCAGCGTCTGTTTAGCTGTGGAGCAGCGTCTGTTTAGCTGTGGAGCAGCGTCTGTTTAGCTGTGGAGCAGTGTCTGTTTGGCTGTGGAGCAGCGTCTGTTTAGCTGTGGAGCAACGTCTGTTTAGCTGTGGAGTAGCGTCTGTTTAGCTGTGGAGCAGTGTCTGTTTGGCTGTGGAGCAGCGTCTGTTTAGCTGTGGAGCAGCGTCTGTTTAGCTGTGGAGCAGCGTCTGTTTAGCTGTGGAGCAGCGTCTGTTTAGCTGTGGAGCAGCGTCTGTTTAGCTGTGGAGCAGCGTCTGTTTAGCTGTGGACGGTTTTCTTGAATTCAGTGGCAATGTTCTCTGCAAATAGATAATGGTTGTTGTGGTGCAGACAGTATATAATACTATCGAATGGGTTGCCGTTGGTTCAATACTAATGTACAACACGTCAAAAGACATCAGGTTCTCAGTAATCTCGGTTACCCAGAAGTAAAATTATTGCGAAAGTTTTCACTTCCTGTTTAACATGTGAATCTGTCCACAAGAGATTAGGGCCTCAGATTACACCATATGACAGAAATAACTTTGATCCAATCAAATATCTATTAAAGAATCCTGTCACAGATACAGCGATGGTGGCTCTTGCTTGCCCTCCTCCTCCACATGACTGAAAATAGTACTTTGAGTTGGCTAATGATGCCACACCATGTAATTATCCCTGGTAAGCTTTTTAATGACAGACATTGACATTAGCTGATCCTGTCCTCCTTGTCTCTCAGCTCCACCCATGTTGTTGCAGTGCCAGGCAGGTTGTTTGGTCTACCTGGAGGCCATTTTGAAACACGCTAATATCTAGTGCTAGCTAGGCCAGGAGGCCAATTTGAAACACGCTAATAGCTAGCTAGTGCTACTGTAGCTAATGGTATAGGTCATAATGTGATGTCCATTCTGTGGTTATCATGTTTTAACACCAACAACAAGTCATTAGATTATAATACTAATTTAAGTGGTTCTGTACTAGAGCTGTGATTGGCTAAACCTGTGATGGGGAGTATGACCTCAAATACCATCATTACCACCTTCCTTATTGCGCCACCATTAGCACTAAGCACCTTATGTATGTTTTTCCCCTAAACATGCTTGTTTGTGAACTTTAAATCAAAGTTACACATTGTGTTGATAAAATCCATGGCCCAGTGCATTTATTGTATCTGTACCGTTCCCTCTATGTAAGGCCTTTACAGTAAGGAAATAGCTGAATTGGTTAGGCTAGCTAACTGCAGTTTGTCAACATAGGTTGGGCTAGTTTACTGTAATTTGTCTACATTGATTAGGCTAGCTAACTGTAATTTGTCTACATTGATTAGGCTAGCTAACTGTAATTTGTCTACATTGATTAGGCTAGCTAACTGTAATTTGTCTACGTTGGTTAGGCTAGCTAACTGTAATTTGTCTACATTGATTAGGCTAGCTAACTGTAATTTATCTACATTGGTTAGGCTAGCTAACTGTAATTTGTCTACATTGATTAGGCTAGCTAACTGTAATTTGTCTACATTGGTTAGGCTAGCTAACTGTAATTTGTCTACATTGATTAGGCTAGCTAACTGTAATTTGTCTACATTGGTTAGGCTAGCTAACTGTAATTTGTCTACATTGATTAGGCTAGCTAACTGTAATTTGTCTACATTGATTAGGCTAGCTAACTGTAATTTGTCTACATTGGTTAGGCTAGCTAACTGTAATTTGTCTACATTGGTTAGGCTAGCTAACTGTAATTTGTCTACATTGGTTAGGCTATCTAACTATAGTTTGTCTACATTGGTTAGGCTAGCTAACTGTAATTGGTTAGTTTATCTTACCGTAATTTTGGGGTAAATCAGCTATTTTTGTCCACTGGCACTGCAAGCTGCGGCAGCATCAGCTCCCACATGTAGTGGGTGAGAATACATGTTGTGGGTGAGCATACATGTTGTGGGTGAGAATACATGTTGTGTGTGAGAATACATGTTGTGGGTGAGCATACATGTTGTGGGTGAGCATACATGTTGTGGGTGAGCATACATCCTGTGGATGAGTGTACAAGTTGTGGGTGTGTATAGATGCAGGTGCATTCAATCATTCAGTCCTTGTTGTGCTGAACAACATGTCTTAATGGTGATAAGCTTCTGGGCGGAGAGCCACAGTCCCCGTTGTCAAGGAGTGGACAGACAGAGACAGAGACAGAGACAGAGAGCTCACACTACGATGCTACCCTGCCAGCCTGTCTGACAGTCATCAGGCCATATCTACTATCCCAGTCTGAAGGAATGAAGACTATCGTTGTTAGTATTGGGTATAGATCAGGCTTTAGTCTGGTTGATTTCATTACCCATACCAGCTTTATGGATGGTCATTTGACTGAAGATGGAGCTCAGGCATTATGTAAGGGTGTCTGTCTTCTAACTTTAGCTACGTCCTGGTTTCTGAATCATCGTCACGGTAATATAGCAGTTATGTCAAATCCTTGAGGTTAATCATAGATGTGTGAGTGAGTGTAGAATGCAATGTCAGAAGGAATATACAGTGAGGGAAACAAGTATTTGATCCCCTGCTGATTTTGTAAATTTGCCCACTGACAAAGACATGATCAGTCTCTAATTTTAATGGTAGGTTTATTTGAACAGTGCGAGACAGAATAACAACAAAAAAATCCAGAAAAACGCATGTCAAAAATGTTATACATTGATTTGCATTTTAATGAGGGAAATAAGTATTTGACCCCTCTGCAAAACATGACTTAGTACTTGGTGGCAAAACCCTTGTTGGCAATCACAGAGGTCAGACGTTTCTTGTAGTTGGCCACCAGGTTTGCACACATCTCAGGAGGGATTTTGTGCCACTCCTCTTTGCAGATCTTCTCCAAGTCATTAAGGTTTCGAGGCTGACGTTTGGCAACTCGAACCTTCAGCTCCCTCCACAGATTTTCTATGGGATTAAGGTCTGGAGACTGGCTAGGCCACTCCAGGACCTTAATGTGCTTCTTCTTGAGCCACTCCTTTGTTGCCTTGGCCGTGTGTTTTGGGTCATTGTCATGCTGGAATACCCATCCACGACCCATTTTCAATGCCCTGGCTGAGGGAAGGAGGTTCTCACCCAAGATTTGACAGTACATGGCCCCGTCCATCGTCCCTTTGATGCGGTGAAGTTGTCCTGTCCCCTTAGCAGAAAAACACCCCCAAAGCATAATGTTTCCACCTCCATGTTTGACGGTGGGGATGGTGTTCTTGATCATTTCTTTGTCAGTGGGCAAACATACAAAATCAGCAGGGGATCAAATACTTGTTTCCCTCACTGTATATCTGGATTAAGATGGCCCACAACCCTCCGGTCATTACACATCACGCCAACACACACACTAAAACATACACGCTAACACACGTCCGTTAACATAGACACGCTAACGCTAACAGACACGCTAACACACACACGCACACACACACACACACACACACACACACACACACACACACACACACACACACACACACACACACACACACACAATGATGTGTCATGGAAGAGGGAGTGTTGCCCTGAAGAAGATCTTCCAGCCCGGAGGCTAGTAGCACATAGATTATTGTTCTCTCCTGCTGCTGGTCAATACATCTAATCCAGCATGAAATTATATTTTGTTCAAGATAAAAAAACGAGAAGCCTTGTCATCGTTTTAAAATGGTCATGGCATCAAAATGTGAGGCTTTAAAGATAAATGCTTGCTGGCAGCGGGGACCGGGTTGATTTTATTTCATAGCTGTCACACAGCATTATGTGCTTCTCCATCACAGTACTCAGATGTAAATAACTGTTAAACACTAGCTACCACACGGGCCAACAACCCATCCAATAATATTATTCTATCTATCCTAAAGTTAGACAGTTATGAAAAAAACATCAGTACACATATTATAACATTTATGTTTTGTATTTCTTTCAATCAAATCGTTATGAACAAATGATCGACAATCAATATCTAAGTCCACAGTAGTTTTGATGGAGCTAACAGACAGACATATTTCAGGAGGACTATTGACTAGGCCTTACATAATCCTTCTGCCTCGTCCAATACGAAGGGGTTTCTATGTGTCCTTGTTTCTAGGTGTCCTTGTTTCTAGGTGTCCTTGTTTCTAGGTGTCCTTGTTTCTAGGTGTCCTTGTTTCTATGTGTCAGAGGTACTCAGGGAGACAGAGGCTGCAGTGGCCTGATGGTCTCAATCCCAAATGGCACCCTAGTGCAATTATATTGACCAGAGCCCCATAGGTCAAAAGTAGTGCACTTTATAGGGATGCCATTTTGGGACGCAACCATGGCAAAAACACATGAGGTGATAAGAGCTCTGCCAGGATCTTTCTCCTCCTGGATGTTATGTAACTAGTGTTGATTCAATAGCTGCTCTGTGCAGGCTGGATATGATGCCCTATGGACTAGATCTATATGTCAGTGACGTACAATAAAACACGTTTATAATGCACACCTCCCAAATGGCACCCTATTCCCGACACTCTATTCCCTACATAGTGCACTGTATTTGACCAGGGCCCACCAAAAGTAGTGCACTATATAGGGAATAGGGTGCTATTTGAGACACATCCAAAGTCTTTAAATATGGACCATTATTTTCACTATCAGTAAATTGATATGTTTGTTCTGTCTCTGAATTCTCTCATCAGGATATAATATCATTAACTGAACATTAACTAACCACAAGTGTTCACTCAACTGGAAAAAGGTCCCTCCTATTAATCCTACTAATGTGCTTACCAGTGTGTTGGAATTATTATAGTAACACACCTGTGTTCTACAGTAAACTGAAACCAACTGTCCTCAGACAAAACAAGAAACCATGCAATGTTCTTCACTGTTCATCCTGTATAAGCACCCTCTGTTAATAACTGAGCACCAAACACTGACTATCCATCTGTTGTAGTCTCCAGCAGAGCTACAACCAGTAACATAGTATCCGGGGGTTAGGGAGGTGTCCCAAATGGCACCCTATTCCCTATGGGCCCTGGTTAAAAGTAGTGCACTATATAGTGAATAGGGTGCCATTTGGAATGCAGCCTAGGTGACAGGTGATTAATCACTGTGCTTTGTGCACCTGTACATGTACTGTACTCCTATTATCATCCATCCACTGTATCAGATAAAAGGTGTGTCCCAAATGGCACCCTATTCTCTATGTAGTGCACTGCTTTTGACCACTATGTAGGGAATAGGGTGCCACTTTGGACACAAGCATAGCTATTAGCAGGTAAAGGCTTGCTCAGGAGGCTGCAGACTGTAGAGGATGGTAGTTAGCTGGTGAAGGTGAGGTGGATGTCCATCAGTGTTGTCACTTTAAATCGAAGGAAGAGGAGGGGTTGATTGTAATGGAATAAAGGAACGGTAGGCTATTATTACCATCAGCTGTCCTCCCTTCACCAGCCTCCACTGGTGTGTGTCTGTGTGTCTGTTTGTGTGTGTGTGTCTGTTTGTGTGTGTGTGTCTGTGTGTGTGTTATCTGTTGATAAACAGGATCACCTGAACAGAGCCTGCCTGGCTCCAATCCTATGAGTCAATGCCCGCATGGAAATGTAATGAGCAATAACACAAAGATCCCCATCAAAATCCCTCTGTTTTAAGGGCTCTACACACTCTACGCAAACGGAACGACGTAGCTCTAAATAGTTATACATTATTTTGTGCCGCAGAATTTTTGGAACGGACCGTATACGACGCCCCTTGGCTCTGTTTGTGTAGAGTGGCAGGCTTAAGCCAGAGATATCTGTGTTTTGCATGGGCTGCGTCTCAATCCACGGCATTCGCCGATGTCGGACTTCCTCATCTGCAGGGGTGTTTGTCAGACCAGGAGCCATCCCAGGAATCGGTCTGTAGCATCCGATCGGTTTGGGCTACAAACTAATATGACCCCACCATCGAAAGGTGAGACTCTCACTGTCACGGATTCTGCCGAGGCTGCTCCTCCTCCTTGCTCGGGCAGGCTTCGGCGTTCGTCGTCCCCGGAGTACTAGCTACTGCCAATCGATGTTTCGGTGTTTGTCTTGTTCTGTCTTGAGTGGTTACACCTGTTGTCTATTATGTTTGATTGTAGTTCCTCTATTTACCCATGTCTCTCGTTTGGTATTTGTGTGTTATTGTTTGTGTCTAGGCGGTATCGGCATCGCTTTTGTCGTATTACGTGTGTTGTGTTTTTCCTCCCGGTTTGGAGGTTTTGTTTTGTTCTTTACTATTAGTAAAGTAGGTCTGCTAGTATCTCTATTAGTAAAGTACGTCTGCTAGTATCTCTATTAGTAAAGTACGTCTGCTAGTATCTCTATTAGTAAAGTACGTCTGCTAGTATCTCTATTAGTAAAGTACGTCTGCTAGTATCTCTATTAGTAAAGTACGTCTGCTAGTATCTCTGCGTCCTGCGCTTGACTTCACTCACCGCATACACGTCGCTCCTGACACTCACGACATAACGCCCGCAAGCCTCACAAGACTAGTCTGAAGGTATCCAGTAAAACAAATAATGGAAGTATGGAAGTACTTTAGTGTCAACTAAAAAAGGGGTTAAATATTGGTCAAACAATTTTTCATAATAATCCTTCATTATACTTCCTTTTTACTCTTTGTTTTACCATGTATGAATCTGTTATTCAATGCATTTCTATGGGCTAATAGCAGTAAGGCCAAATTCAATGTTTCATAAAATAATTAGCTAAATGGTCCTTGGTATGACAATTTTAAAACAATTCCATATGTTAGCTAAGTAAAAACCCAGCCGTGGGCCCTTAAACTCTAAGGGGTTATTAGGCCAGCTGGGTTTAAGCCTGCTTTACAGCATGGTAATCCTGACTTAACCCATCACTCTTTACAGCATGGTAATCCTGACTTAACCCATCACTCTTTACAGCATGGTAATCCTGATTTAACCCATCACTCTTTACAGCATGGTAATCCTTACTTTAACCCATCACTCTTTACAGCATGGTAATCCTTACTTTAACCCACCACTCTTTACAGCATGGTCATCCTTACTTTAACCCATCACTCTTTACAGCATGGTAATCCTTACTTTAACCCATCACTCTTTACAGCATGGTAATCCTTACTTTATCCCACCACTCTTTACAGCATGGTAATCCTTACTTTAACCCACCACTCTTTACAGCATGGTCATCCTTACTTTATCCCACCACTCTTTACAGCATGGTAATCCTTACTTTAACCCACCACTCTTTACAGCATGGTCATCCTTACTTTAACCCACCACTCTTTACAGCATGGTAATCCTTACTTTATCCCACCACTCTTTACAGCATGGTAATCCTTACTTTAACCCAGCAATCTTTACAGCATGGTAATCCTGACCTATCCCATCACTCTTTACAGCATGGTAATCCTGACTTTATCCCATCACTCTTTACAGCATGGTAATCCTTACCTTATCCCATCACTCTTTACAGCATGGTAATCCTGATTTAACCCATCACTCTCTACAGCATGGTAATCCTTACTTTAACCCATCACTCTTTACAGCATGGTAATCCTGACTTTAACCCATCACTCTTTACAGCATGGCTATCCTGATTTAACCCATCAGTCTTTACAGCATGGTAATCCTTACTTATACCATCACTCTTTACAGCATGATAATCCTGACTTTAACCCACCACTCTTTACAGCATGGTAATCCTTACTTTAACCCATCACTCTTTACAGCATGGTAATCCTGATGTAACCCATCACTCTCTACAGCATGGTAATCCTTACTTTAACCCATCACTCTTTACAGCATGGTCATCCTTATTTTAACCCATCACTCTTTACAGCATGGTCATCCTTATTTTAACCCATCACTCTTTACAGCATGGTAATCCTTACTTTAATCCATCACTCTTTACAGCATGGTAATCCTTACTTTATCCCATCACAACATGAATGACCTGGTAGCCTTTCTGGTTCCATGTTGAACCTTTGTGTATACATATATGTGTGTGAGTGTGTGTGTGTGTGTGTATGTGTAAAAGATGCTGTCAGCCATTCATGCACTCATTAATGTATTATTATCAATTTAAAAGGTGAACGTGTGAATGTGTTGCTGCTGCATGAAAACAAGGCTGACAAAACTTTAAAATGGGAATGGGAAGTCCATCCAAACTACAGTGAGGGAAAAAAGTATTTGATCCCCTGCTGATTTTGTATGTTTGCCCACTGACAAAGACATGATCAGTCTATAATTTTAATGGTAGGTTTATTTGAACAGTGAGAGACAGAATAACAACAACAAAATCCAGAAAAACACGTCAGAAATGTTATACATTTCCCACCAGAGCTTGTAGTGTAGAAGGTGGACAGTCTCCCTAATACAACCCACCAGAGCTTGTAGTGTAGAAGGTGGACAGTCTCCCTAATACAACGCACCAGAGCTTGTAGTGTAGAAGGTGGACAGTCTCCCTAATACAACGCACCAGAGCTCGTAGTGTAGAAGGTGGACAGTCTCCCTAATACAACGCACCAGAGCTCGTAGTGTAGAAGGTGGACAGTCTCCCTAATACAACGCACCAGAGCTTGTAGTGTAGAAGGTGGACAGTATCCCTAATACAACGCACCAGAGCTCGTAGTGTAGAAGGTGGACAGTTTGAAAAAAAACATTTATTTCAGTTTAGTCTCATCAGTAAATAACTCAGAAGTCTCTTGTGTTCTGAGAGGACAGGGAACATGTTCCAGAAGAACAAGGAGAAGTGTTTAAGCTAATGGCTGTGAGTAATTCTTTAAGAGGTAAAACGCTAGTCCTTCTGTTCTTTACTTAACAAGGGAAAATATATGTTTTTGTTAAGAGCATGACATGCAGAGATGCAACACAAATTGAATTGACATGGTTGAATTCCCTCTGTCTGCAGTAAACCGTAATAATCTCTTTGTGGTCATTTCTAAAATGAAAAGAAAATTGAAGCCGCTATATTGTCATCAGTTATTATCAGTGATTAGAATGACAACGGCGTATAGACCTCAGCTTAACCATAGTGGGCAGCAGGTAGCTTAGAGGTTAAGAGTGTTGGGCCAGTAACTGAAAGGTCGCTGGTTTGAATCCCTGAACCGACTGGATGAAAAATCTGCCAATGTGCCCTTGAGCAAGGCACTTAACCCTAATTGTGCATGTACGTTGCTCTGGATAAGAGTGTCTGCTAAATGACTAAAATGTAGAATCACAAGACTAATTAGATTAACTTAATGAAACCTCATGGAGGACATCATACATGTCGGAAAACGATCTTATCATAGTGCTTTATTCCTGTCCCTATCAAGGGAACTCATCTCTGACAGCGTTTGTTCCAGAATCAGAGCTTGGAAGATAAGACATCAGTCATAGAACCACAGAACAGAGAGAACAGAACCTCCCCAACACTCTTAAACTCTTATTGCAAGCAAAAAATTATAATACATAATACAATCTGAAATTCATTTGAAAGAAATTATCATCTAGTCTTACCTATTGGGCAAATAAGTCTGCACTAACTGGGGACCAGTATTCCCTCTATGTTCCCAGAGGTTGGTTAAATGTATTAATGTATTAATAGGATAGAGGGGAACTCTGAACTGTAGTCTAGTGTCCAGGGACTATGAGACTTAAAGGGACTGTGGGGGGCACAGAGTCATCCTGTGTCCCAAATGGCACCCTATTCCTTATATAGTGCACTACTTTTGACCAGAGTCCACAGGGCTCTGATCAAAAGTAGTGCACTACAGTACATAAGGAATAGGGTGCCATTTGGGATGCTGCCTCAGAGTAGTCAGCGGCTCTGAAATAGCTGACAGGGAAGTTGTGATAGAGCTGAGTTCAAGGAGGCTAACACACTGGGACTGCCATGAGCAGTACGGTCACAGTGTTAAAATAGAGTGCTTAGCTCTATGACTTTCACACACATGCTGTGTCCCAAATGGTACCCTATTCCTTTTATTGTTGAAAATGTCATCCCTGTAGTCAGTAGAGCACTACATAGGTAATAGGCAGCCAATTAGCACGCATCCAGAGTATGAACCCTACTGTAGGTCTTATTGCTACTCTGTCTGTTAACCCCATCTGATTGTTCTGGGGCTGCAGTCGAAGTCGGAAGTTTACATACACTTAGGTTGGAGTCATTAAAACCCGTTTTTCAACCACTCCACAGATTTCTTGTTAACAAACTATAGTTTTGGCAAGTCGGTTAGGACATCTACTTTGTGCATGACACAAGTAATTTTTCCAACAATTGTTAACAGACAGATTATTTGACTTATAATTCACTGTATCACAATTCCAGTGGGTCAGAAGTTTACATACACTAAGTTGACTGTGCCTTTAAACAGGTTGGAAAATTCCAGAAAATGATGTCATGGCTTTAGAAGCTTCTGATAAGCTAATTAACATCATTTGAGTCAATTGGAGGTGTACCTGTGGATGTATTTCAAGGCCTACCTTCAAATTCAATGCCTCTTTGCTTGACATTATGGGAAAATGTAAAGAAATCAGCCAAGATCTCAGAAAAAAAAATGGTAGACCTCCACAAGTCTGGTTCATCCTTGGGAGCAAACGCCTGAAGGTACCACGTTCATCTGTACAAACAATAGTAAGTATAAACACCATGGGACCACGCAGCCGTCATACCGCTCAGGAAGGAGACGCGTTCTGGCTCCTAGAGATGAACGTACTTTGGTGCGAAAAGTGCAAATCAATCCCAGAACAACAGCAAAGGACCTTGTGAAGATGCTGGACGAAACAGGTAGAAAAGTATCTATATCCACAGTAAAACGAGTCCTATATCGACATAACCTGAAAGGCCGCTCAGCAAGGAAGAAGCCACTGCTCCAAAACCGCCATAACAATGCCAGACTACGGTTTGCAACTGCACATGGGGACAAAGATCGTATTTTTTGGAAAAATGTCCTCTGGTCTGATGAAGCAGAAATAGAACTGTTTGGCCATAATGACCATCGTTATGTTTGGAGGAAAAAGGGGGACGCTTGCAAGCCGAAGAACACCATCCCAACCGTGAAGCACGGGGGTGGCAGCATCATGCTATGGGGGTGCTTTGCTGCAGGAGGGACTGGTGCACTTCACAAAATAGATGGTATCATGAGGAAGGAAAATTATGTGGATATATTGAAGCAACATCTCAAGACATCAGTCAGGAAGTTAAAGCTTGGTTGCAAATGGGTCTTCCAAATGGACAATGACCTCAATCATACTTCCAAAGTTGTGTCAAAATGGCTTAAGGACAACAAAGTCAAGGTATTGGAGTGGCCATCACAAAGCCCTGACCTCAATCCTATAGAACATTTGTGGGCAGAACTGAAAAAGTGTTTGACCCAAGTTAAACAATTTAAAGGCAATGCTACCATATACTAATTGAGTGAATGTAAACTTCTGACCAACTGGAAATGTGATGAAAGAAATAAAAGCTGAAATAAAGCATTCTCTCTACTGTTATTCTGACATTTCACATTCTTAAAATAATGTGGTTATCCTAAGACAGGGAATTTTTACTAGGATTAAATGTCAGGAATTGTGAAAAACTGAGGTTAAATGTATTTGGCTAAGGTGTATGTAAACTTCAACTGTACAGTGACCTTTGTTGTCGAAGGAGTTACAGTAGCCCTTCTACCAGACTTTATAGTCATTTAGCAGACGCTCTTATCCAGAGCAATTAGGGTTAAGCGCCTTGCTCAAGGGCACATTGACAGATTTTTCACCTAGTCGGCTCGGGGATTAGAACCAGCGACCTTTCGGTTACTGGCACAACGTTCTTAACCACTAAGCTACCTGTCGCCCACATGGTCTGCATTCTAAATGGCACCTTAGTACCTTTAAAGTGAAGTTATTTTGACCACGGCCCGTTGGGGTAGCCTTGCCTGAGACTTAATTAGTTGCTGGAGTTAATGCCTAACAGTCTTTTGGCACATTATTGCAATACAAAACATGTCCTCAATTGACCTTGTCACAATCTCCCCAACTCCAACTCAAAGAAACACGGCCACAGTTATATACTCTCAGAATAGCTTCTATCTGGACTTATCCTAATAGCTATTATTTATCCACCCCAGACTCCGAGGTGCTGCGTTGAGCTGCTCCCATCCCGTAGCGGCGCGAAAGGGAGCGGAGAGGAAGACTTGGGAGGAGGGGGGTGTAATCTGTGAGGATTTGCGCTCTTGCCCATACCATATGAATCAGCATTAAGCCCCTGACATTGACATAGTACTGAGGCACTACTCTCTCTGGCTTTCTCAGCCTGCACAGTTTAACAGAGTCATGGAGTTCTCATTGCTGATCTCCATGGCCCTCTGTATGCATCCTAAATTACACCCTATTCCCTATGGATCCTGGTCAAAAGTAGTGCACTAAAAGGAATAGGGTAACATTTGGGACACAGACTGAGACTCTCTGAATGGGCTGTTTGGAGGAGAGGGGATCAGGGCAGCGTCTCAAATGGTACCCTATTCCCTATAGTTTGGGAATAGGGTACCATTTGGGATGCAACCGAGCAGTGATTGAATGATTGCTGCCGTAGCGTAGCCAGTCTCCCAGCCTTGCTGTCCTCATAAGTACTACTGTTATCAGGACCAGGCTGATATCAGCCTCAGACCCATTCTGTTGTCCCTCTGACCCCACAACGTGAGACTCCTCTCAATGAGGACAACGGGGGAGAGGTGAGAGAGATGAGGAGAGAGAGAGAGGAGAGAGAGAGTGGAGAGGGAGAGGGAGAGAGGGCTGAAGAGGAGAGGAGAGGAGAGTAGGAGTGAGAGAGAGGAGTAGATGAGGAGAGAGAGAGAGAGAGAGAGTGGAGGAGAGGGAGTGAGGGAGAGAGGAGCGAGGTGAGTGGAGGAGAGAGGGGAGAGAGAGAGAAGGGAGAGATGAGGAGAGGGCTGAGAGAGAGAGAGAGAGTGGAGGAGAAGGAGTGGAGAGAGAGGAGGGAGAGAGAGGAGGGAGAGGAGAGAGAGAGAGAGAGAGGAGTGGAGGAGAGGGAGAGAGAGAGAGTGGAGGAGAGGGAGAGAGAGGAGAGGAGGGAGAGGAGGAGAGGGAGAAGAGAGAGGAGAGAGAGAGAGGAGAGAGAGAGAGAGAGAGAGAGAGAGGAGAGAGAGAGAGAGAGAGAGAGAGAGAGAGAGAGAGAGAGAGAGAGAGAGAGAGAGAGAGAGAGAGAGAGAGAGAGAGAGAGAGAAGAGAGAGAGAGAGAGAGAGAGATGAGAGAGAGAGAGAGAGAGAGAGAGAGAGAGAGAGGAGAGAGAGAGAGATGAGAGAGAGAGAGAGGAGAGAGGAGGAGAGGAGGGAGGAAGAGAAGGAGAGAGAGAGAGAGAAGAGGAGAGAAGAGAATGGAGGAGAGGGAGTGGAGGAGAGGGAGAGAGGAGGAGAGGGAGAGAGGAGAGGGAGAGAGGAGGAAAGAGAGAGTGGAGGAGAGGGAGTGGAGGAGAGAGAGAGAGAGAGATCGAGAGAGTGGAGGAGAGGGAGTGAGGAGAGGGAGAGAGGAGGAGAGGGAGAGAGAGGAGAGGGAGAGAGAGAGAGAGTGGAGGAGAGGGAGAGATGAGGAGAGGGAGAGAGGAGGAGAGGGAGAGCGAGAGAGAGGAGGAGAGAGGAGAAGGAGAGAGAGAGAGAGAGAGTGGAGGAGAGAGAGAGAGAGAGAGAGAGAGAGAGTGGAGGAGTGGAGTGGAGGAGAGGGAGAGAGGAGGAAAGGGAGAGATGAGGAGAGGGCGAGAGAGAGAGAGAGAGTGAGGAGAAGGAGTGGAGAAGAGGGAGAGAGGAGGGGAGGGAGAGAGGAGGAGAGGAGTGGAGGAGAGGGAGAGAGAGAGAGTGGAGGAGAGGGAGAGAGGAGGAGAGGGAGTGGAGGAGAGGGAGAGAGGAGG
>NC_140016.1:5772587-5848684 GCF_964263955.1 Coregonus lavaretus
CAGCAATAACCTTAATCAGAACAGATCGCCAGTGATAAAGCTGTTCTGACGGTGCTCTCTGTGTGTGTGTTTGTCTGTGTGTGCGAGTGTGTATCTGTGTGTGTGTGTATGTGTGTGTGCGCGCGCTGTGTACCCATGGCACTCTGTTCTGTGTGTAAATGTGTGTGTCCATATGTGTGTGTCCGTATGTGTGTGCATGTGTGTACCCAATAATATAGGACTAGCAGCACAACAGCTAATTACACCAATAGGGAGAATATCCTTTTAAATCCTCCAAATGACCAATTTACTGTCCTACTGTGGTGTCATAACATCACCTATACAGTGGCTTGTGAATGTATTGACCCCCCTTGGCATTTTTCCTACTTTGTTCTCTTACAACCTGGAATTAAATTGGATTTTTGGGGGGGTTTGTATCATTTGATTTACACAACATGCCTACCACTTTGAAGATGCAAAATATTTGTTATTGTGAAACAAGCAAGAAATAAGACAAAAAAACAGAAAACTTGAACGTGCATAACTATTCACCCCCCCAAAGTTTGTTTGTTGAGCCACCCTTTGCAGCAATTACAGCTGCAAGTCTCTTGGGGTATGTCTCTATAAGCTTGGCACATCTAGCCACTGGGATTTTTGCCCATTCTTCAAGGCAAAACTGCTCCAGCTCCTTCAAGTTGGATGGGTTCCACTGGTGTTCAGCAATCATCAAGTCATACCACATATTCTCAATTGGATTGAGGCCTGGGTTTTGACTAGGCCATTCCAAGATATTAAAATGTTTCCCCTTAAACCACTCAAGTGTTGCTTTAGCAGTATGCTTAGGGTCATTGTCCTGCTGGAAGGTGAACCTCTGTCCCAGGCTCAAATCTCTGAAAGACTGAAACAGGTTTTGATATGACGAGTGTTTGATCCAATATTATAAAGATTGTAAATTGTATGAGAGAGTGAGGAAAGCCATGTGTTCGTAGTGTCACGAGTGAGTACTAGAAGGTCAGTGTGCCAAGATAGATAGGGGACCACTGGTGCTAATCTTAGGAATGGTGCGTGATGAAATGTCATGACTAGTGTGCCACACGAAACCAAGGAAAGGAATGATATGGGCGCAGTTGAGTGACAACTCAATTATGGTTAGCAACTGGATAAGACAAAAGTAGACTGGAAGAGCACTATATAGGCTGAGAGAGAGTCTATGTAATTCAGTCATATGATAAGAGGCAAAGGACATTTTAGTCATTTAGCAGACGCTCTTATCCAGAGTGACTTACAGGAGCAATTAGGGTTAAGTGCCTTGCTCAAGGGCATATCGACAGATTTTTCACCTAGTCGACTCGGGGATTAGAACCAGCAACCTTTCGGTTACTGGCACAACGCTCTTAACCACTAAGCTACGTTTGTCTTAATATATGATCCAGTACTGAAATAAATGTAAATCAAACTTCCATCTGAGTGTCTGCTGCTTTCTCTTACATCCTATACTTCTTCCTACCAGAAACTCATCATAACAGATTGGTGTCTAAACGAACAGGATGCAGTTCACAGCCAAACTAACAGGAAAGCAGATTTTTTTTATTTATTATTATGTCAAATTCTGCTTATCTGTGGTAAGGCTTAGCTGTAACGAACTTTTAAAATTCTATATTTTAAAGGTGGACGATGAGTGGTATTGAGTTATTTAGTGAGATGTAAGGAGAATTATCAAATTAGACAATAACATGGTGCTACGATTCAAAAACAGGGTGTATTAACAGTAATTAGTATAAAGACAAAAGAGAATACAGGAGTGGGTGTAGAACTTCAATGTGTTGCGTCATCATGGAATAATTCATGTAATAAGTATTCTGATGTGTTGCGTCATCATGGAATAATTCATGAAATAAGTATTCTGATGTGTTGCATCATCATGGAATAATTCATGAAATAAGTAGTCTGATGTGTTGTATCATCATGGAATAATTCATGAAATAAGTATTCTGATGTATTGTGTCATCATGGAATAATTCATGAAATAAGTAGTCTGATGTGTTGTATCATCATGGAATAATTCATGAAATAAGTATTCTGATGTGTTGTATCATCATGGAATAATTCATGAAATAAGTAGTCTGATGTGTTGTATCATGATGGAATAATTCATGAAATAAGTATTCTGATGTATTGTGTCATCATGGAATAATTCATGAAATAAGTATTCTGATGTATTGTGTCATCATGGAATAATTCATGAAATAACTATTCTGATGTGTTGTATCATCATGGAATAATTCATGAAATAGAGAGATGTGTTGTATCATCATGAAATAGGATCTATAATGTGTTGTATCATTATGAAAAATATATTCTAATGTTCTTTGATGTGTTGTATCATCATTAGATTTGAATACCTTGGTGAAGAGAGATAATTAAATAAATAGGTTACGTACCTTTTAGATGTGGTAAAACATCATTAAATGAGGAGAGAATTAGTATTAGGTTAATTACTCAAAACGACCAAGAGATGGAGCCAATGCAATGTAACATATTGAATCATAGCACCAAAATGACATTTAAAGGCAAACTAAATTTTTATACATATCAGGATGGGGATTTTATTTAAGTGTTTAATTACTAATAATTGCATGTACTAATAGCAGTAATGAATGGCCAGCTTAGTAGACCGAAATATATATATATATATATTTTAAAGTCACCATTAAGAGTAAATCAGAGCTTCATTTAACTCGAAGAGAGAGACAGGAAGTGACGAAGTTATTACAGGCAAAGCCGCAGTTAGAATAAGTATTTTGTAAAAGTAATGTAAAGTTAGGTAATTGAATGGGACAACATGGCGATTTTAGGAACAAAGAGCAGAAAATAATTTGAATCTGAGGGGTGTATAATACAGTGAGGGAAAAAAGGTATTTGATCCCCTGCTGATTTAGTACGTTTTGCCCACTGACAAAGAAATGATGTCTATAATTTTAATGGTAGGTTTATTTGAACAGTGAGAGACAGAATAACAACAAAAACATCCAGAAAAACGATTGTCAAAAATGTTATAAATTGATTTGCATTTCAATTAGGGAAATAAGTATTTGAACCCCTCTCAATCAGAAAGATTTCTGGCTCCCAGGTGTCTTTTATACAGGTAACGAGCTGAGATTAGGAGCACACTCTTAAAGGGAGTGCTCCTAATCTCAGCTTGTTACCTGTATAAAAGACACCTGTCCACAGAAGCAATCAATCAATCAGATTCCAAACTCTCCACCATGGCCAAGACCAAAGAGCTCTCCAAGGATGTCAGGGACAAGATTGTAGACCTACACAAGGCTGGAATGGGCTACAAGACCATCGCCAAGCAGCTTGGTGAGAAGGTGACAACAGTTGGTGCGATTATTTGCAAATAGAAGAAACACAAAAGACCTGTCAATCTCCCTCGGCCTGGGGCTCCATGCAAGATCTCACCTCGTGGAGTTGCAATGATCATGAGAACGGTGAGGAATCAGCCCAGAACTACACAGGAGGATCTTGTCAATGATCTCAAGGCAGCTGGGACCAGAGTCACCAAGAAAACAATTGGTAACACACTATGCCGTGAAGGGCTGAAATCCTGTAGCGCCCGCAATGTCCCCCTGCTCAAGAAAGCACATATACAGGCCCATCTGAAGTTTGCCAATGAAAATCTGAATGTTTCAGAGGAGAACTGGGTGAAAGTGTTGTGGTCAGATGAGACCAAAATTGAGCTCTTTGGCATCAACTCAACTCGCCGTGTTTGGATGAGGAGGAATGCTGCCTATGACCCCAAGAACACCATCCCCACCGTCAAACATGGAGGTGGAAACATTATGCTTTGGGGGTGTTTTTCTGCTAAGGGGACAGGCCACTTCACCGCATCAAAGGGACGATGGATGGCGCCATGTACCATCAAATCTTGAGTGAGAACCTCCTTCCCTCAGCAAGGGCATTGCAAATGGGTCGTGGATGGGTATTCCAACATGACAATGACCCAAAACACACGGCCAAGGCAACAAAGGAGTGGCTCAAGAAGAAGCACATTAAGGTCCTGGAGTGGCCTAGCCAGTCTCCAGACCTTAATCCCATAGAAAATCTGTGGAGGGAGCTGAAGGTTCGAGTTGCCAAACGTCAGGCTCGAAACCTTAATGAATTGGAGAAGATCTGCAAAGAGGAGTGGGACAAAATCCCTCCTGAAATGTGTGCAAACCTGGTGGCCAACTACAAGAAACATCTGACCTCTGTGATTGCCAACAAGGGTTTTGCCACCAAGTACTAAGTCATGTTTTGCAGAGGGGTCAAATACTTATTTCCCTCATTAAAGTGCAAATCAATTTATAACATTTTTGACATGCGTTTTTCTGGATTTTTGTGTTGTTATTCTGTCTCTCACTGTTCAAATAAACCTATCATTAAAATTATAGACTGATCGTGTCTTTGTCAGTGGGCAAATGTACAAAATCAGCAGGGGATTAAAATACTTTTTTCCCTCACTGTAAGTTGTAAAAATGGGTATAATAATTTCATATAAATTTGGATAAGAAGTTAAGATATATAAAATAAGATAGAATATCAAGAAGTGGTATGGAGATTCTGATGCTGTTTTAGAGAGTTGTGGAAAAGTCTGTATTTTCTGGACAGGCAGGGCAGTGTCCTGAAGTTAGTCAATTTTTTTGGTTCCGTTGAGAGTATGTTTGTAGAAGTTGATTTGTGTCGATTGAGAATTGGTTAAACAGCATGACAGTATTCTTTAATGTGAGTACCTTGAAGTTTCTAACGTTCTATATGGAGTTCGTGACATGTGGAAATAAGATGTAGTTCAGTGTGGGTGATCGATTACTCTGAGTGTGAGGATCATAATTAGAGTGCTATGTCTGTATTAACTTGATCACCCAAAACGTAGACGTACGTCATGGGTGGAGAAGTAATTAATATGGGTTTTCTAGGTTGTACCGTTGTTAAATTATGTGATAGAGATAGGGAGTGGAATTTATAGAAGTAAATTATAATATTGTACAAAGCCATGTTAGAGTTTCCATTAAACTAATTATTGTTGCGGAGCTAAGAACTTCATTTTGTATCAGAGGATAGGATGACAACCCATTGTAATTGCGCTATTTGTGGGATATCTGTGTCATTTCAATAGCATTGGGGTAGACAGAGTCGACTACAGTATTTGGTTTGGTGATGTAGAATGGAAGGTGTGGTTTGGTTCAAGTAGAAAGACTCACTTATTTAACAGGAATAGTGAGACGATTTCGTGGTAGTCATTTTTTGGGCGTTACCTAAGGGTTTGATAGATTTAACGATTGAGGTGACGTAATGTAGAGATTGGATATTGATAATATGGATAACTAAAACAAGTGTTTGGTTTATTGCTTGTCGCCTACTTAGAAAGGAAAGTTACCTAGATCTGACGTCTAATAATAGTGGATTTATGGTCTCATGAGAGCGGTGGTTATTATCTTGGTTGATAACAGGAGGTATATAGGAACTTGTAAGTGAGGTCACTACATAAGTATTGCTTACACAATATCGTAACAGATAAACTGAACCAAACATGAAGTTATTACAACTATTTTGGATTGTTAATGTTGTTAAGTTAGTTTTTGGACCCTATGATAGAGGTAAATGCAGAACGCTGTTTGAGAGTGTGTTTTATTTTGTCTACCAGTTTTAAAGAATTGAAGAATTTCCATGTTTTTTGTCTGCGGGTGTTAACCATTGGGGCTCGCTGAAACGTGAGAGCGCTGTAAGGGACATTATGGGTTAAATTAGGTGTACAGGGATCAGTGGTTGCTGTGGAGAAGGAAGTCATAGGGGGTTGAATGTTTGGTGTGAACGGGCTAGCTAGTTAGTGGTGCGAACTAGTGACGTTTAGAGTGGTGACGTAACTTGCTATGCGACGTGGAAGTAGTTGTTTAACTTGCTTTGCAAGGATCGCGGATTTTGTGGAGCGACGGGTAAATGTTGTCGATATGTGTAGAGGGTCCCTGGTTCGAGCCCAGGTAGGGACAGAAAGCAAAACTTTTACATTGAGGCTATTGACCTAGATCACTAGGTGAATTGATAACATTATGTGAAAGGGATTGTCTTACCAACACATAGCTGATAGTATAACATAGTAATTAAAGTTGCATCTCTGTGAATAGATGTTTTGTTAGTTTTGACCATAACTTCAAAATAATTTGTCATCTGTTAAAAGAACGTTCGATGGAAAGTCAGCTATAGAGGATAATTGAGATTATAGAGGGTTGTCTGTGTTTGACAAGAAAGGTTGGTTCAGTGAGTGTTGAGAAATGGTGAATTGTATTGTTTGATGAGACATGTTGAATTGATGTTGAATTGGATTGTTTAAGTAAACTGGTGTTAAAATAATTAGTCTATGAAAATATGTTATTACGTAGTAGTGGTTTGTGGATAGAATTTACTAATGCCATGATAGTTAATGAATTCTAAAGACGATAATCTGTTTATGGTATGTTGAACAATGGGAGATAGTTATTAAAATTAGGCAGTCTTATTTTTAGGTCGTAAAAGGGTGCTACCAAATTCAATGAGGCCTGGTCATTTTTATTTGTTGTTTTCAAAAAAACAAAACAAAACAAATGACCACACACCTAGTATGATGTTTATAAAGGGTTGTTATTTAGATTTTAAGTGTTTTTTCAACAGGTCAAAGGTGATAAGTATTAAAGGGGCACACACTGAATTTTCAGAATTTTCTATTTTTAATTTTTTATGAGTTATTTTGGGTAAACACGTCATTTCTTTCGAGAAGAAATGTCATGGAGACTTCCTGTACACTTGGGATACATAACATTTATGAACTGTTTTGAATGTTGTTAATGATTAGTTTATATTATAGCATGGTACATTTCTTTGAATGATTTGGATGACCTCTGAACTCTGTCCTGTCACCCATGGGGCGGCGCACAATTGGCCCAGCGTCGTCCAGGGTAGGGGAGGGAATGGCCGGCAGGGATGTAGCTCAGTTGGTAGTGCATGGCGTTTGCAACGCCAGGGTTGTGTGTTCGATTCCCACTGAGGGCCAGTATGAAAAATAAAAATAAAAAGAATGTATGCACTCACTAACTGTAAATCGCTCTGGATAAGAGCATCTGCTAAATGACTAAAATGGTAAATGTAGTGTGACTTGATCACCCACACTGGTAATTCTAAAGGGATGAGATGAGGACTTTCAGATAGCTTATTTTACAGAGTTGAGGGTAATTTATAATACTGAAAATTGTGAAGAAGTTTATAATTTGGTAAATATATATTTGATTCCAACCATAAAATAATAAAAGAGAGAGAGTGTCAGGGTTGAGTGTAGAGGAGAGTAGAATCACACGCAGGACACACAGAGGTTTCGAACAGACGTCTTTAGTGAAGTCCAAAGAACAAGTCAACCACGGCAACAGGCAACAGGCGAACTTTACGCACAATGGTAAAGTACAAAATAAAGGCGCACAAAGTGCGGGACTCTCTCTAACAAAAATATACAGAGAGAACAGAACAATGAACTAACACAACACGTGACATCGAACAATTACACACAACACCTGACCAAACTCAAGAGAACTAAATAGGATGCATAATGAACACTAACAAGGAACAGGTGTAACAAAACAGACAAAACCAATCAAACATAGAAACATAGAACGGTGTCAGCTAGTACTCCGGAGACGACGACCGCCGAAGCCTGCCCGAACAAGGAGAAGGAGCAGCCTCGGCCGAAACCGTGACAGAGAGAGCTTTCCCTGAATGAGGGATACATGTCGCTAGTCAATTTGACTATTATTGAATTATTTTATGGGATACAATTAAGTTAAGGTATTATCGAAGGTTGTCATTTTCATTTAATTTATTATTTTGGTTTAATAGGCAACGTTGTTTTGTTTTTGAATGTATGAATCATGATGTGAAGGAGACCCTACACAGAGCTATGTTAATAGAAATTGGGAAGTATATTAGAAATTGGTATTAAGAATAATTGGTAACAAGTAATAATTTCTTATATAGTCAAATGATTATATTGTAATATTGGATTAGAAATGAAATCAATTAAACTGTTATGTTTTGACTTCTATTGAGGTAAATACAGATGCTGTCTTGATGCATAGCAGGGATTTAAAAAAAAGAAGCAAACTCTGTACCGGCTGAAAATGAATATCAGAGGCGTTGAAGACATTTTTGTAAAGCACCACATCTACAGGCAACTGGGGTAAAACAGCCAATTGAAGCTATCAATGGATTTTCTCATGTTTCTATCTCAAGAGAGTGGGACAGGTGTCCACCATTGAGTGAGAATGGAGAAGGATCGGTTCAATACAACATTTCTCATGTTGTTGGTATAATGGTTGGCAAATGGACAAGACAATGGGGAGTAGAGATGGTGGTAACTGTCATGAGACATTGAAGTTGGGACATTGTCATGGGCAATTCATTTTGAAATATGAAGATGTCTGAAGAACATAATGAAGAGATGCCAGAAGATTTACGTGGCGGAGAAAAAAGGGGTTGCTATGTTCATAATACATTTGAATTTATCTAAATTTGCTAATTTGAGTAGGAGGAATATACACTGCTAAATTCACAGTATTGAGAATGCATTGAAATAATGATCTGTATTTAATTTTCAGGATGAGGAAAGTCATAATACAATTATGGATGTTTATACTGTATGTTAATACAAGTGTACATTCTGACGGTTGAAATGGGTGATAAAGTTGAGGGTTTTAAATTTTTGATTGATAAGGACCAAGTGAATCAATAAGAATTGCCATTCTAAATTTGGTTTTGGTTATAATATAAGATGACTGAGGGATTTAAGTAAATCATTAGTATATATTAGTAACTAACTATTTTCAGCATGAAGGATATTGATTGTACAATTGAGATAACTGTCTTATATGGATATTGTGGTTGAATTTCTCAATCATAAATAGTTAAAGGATGTAGTGATTTAACCGGGAATGAAAACAGAGCGTCATACTGTGTATCTCTCCTCAATGCATATTATAAGAACAGAGTAAAAATCATGAGCTTTAAGCAATTGGGTTTGAAATGTCAATCATTGGACACAAGTGTAATTGATAATTGCACAGCATTGAATGCTATTATAGTAGATAAGGGGGAATGTATGCGATTATAGGGGGGGAGAATTATGTTGTACATGCTTGACATCAGGATTAGGAAGGTCTTGGGAATTTAACTAAAGCTATGGGAAGTATTAGAGACATACAGTAAGGTATTAAGAGCATTAATTTTTCATCTATATCATGTTATTCCAGTGAAGAGTTCAGTGATAATGTTAAGTTGGAACTGTATAATGTGGAATTTAAGGTTTATAGTATTGAAGATGTGGCAATAATACTATCTCAGTTGATCAGATAGCAACCCAAGGGATCAGAGAAAAGATTGGGGCTACTATGAATGAACATTGATGAAGAACATTGAAGTTATTTTAGTGGGATATATTAATTTGAATATATTATAATTTCCATGTAAATTTGAAATTGTTATGAATCAATGTATTTTCTGGGATAATGTGTGTCATCAAATAAAATCAAATCAAATCAAATTTTATTGGTCACATGCGCCGAATACAACAGGTGCAGACATTACAGTGAAATGCTTACTTACAGCCCTTAACCAACAGTGCATTTATTTTAAACAAAAAAAGTAAGAATAAAACAACAACAAAAAAAGTGTTGAGAAAAAAAGAGCAGAAGTAAAATAAAGTGACAGTAGGGAGGCTATATATACAGGGGGGTACCGTTGCAGAGTCAATGTGCGGGGGCACCGGCTAGTTGAGGTAGTTGAGGTAATATGTACATGTGGGTAGAGTTAAAGTGACTATGCATAAATACTTAACAGAGTAGCAGCAGCGTAAAAAGGATGGGGTGGGGGGGCAGTGCAAATAGTCCGGGTAGCCATGATTAGCTGTTCAGGAGTCTTATGGCTTGGGGGTAGAAGCTGTTGAGAAGTCTTTTGGACCTAGACTTGGCACTCCGGTACCGCTTGCCGTGCGGTAGCAGAGAGAACAGTCTATGACTAGGGTGGCTGGAGTCTTTGACAATTTTGAGGGCCTTCCTCTGACACCGCCTGGTATAGAGGTCCTGGATGGCAGGAAGCTTTGCCCCAGTGATGTACTGGGCCGTACGCACTACCCTCTGTAGTGCCTTGCGGTCGGAGGCCAAGCAGTTGCCATACCAGGCGGTGATGCAACCAGTCAGGATGCTCTCGATGGTGCAGCTGTAGAATTTTTTGAGGATCTGAGGACCCATGCCAAATCTTTTTAGTCTCCTGAGGGGGAATAGGCTTTGTCGTGCCCTCTTCACGACTGTCTTGGTGTGTTTGGACCATGATAGTTCATTGGTGATGTGGACACCAAGGAACTTGAAGCTCTCAACCTGTTCCACTACAGCCCCGTCGATGAGAATGGGGGCGTGCTCAGTCCTCTTTTTTTTCCTGTAGTCCACAATCATCTCCTTTGTCTTGGTCACGTTGAGGGAGAGGTTGTTGTCCTGGCACCACACGGCCAGATCTCTGACCTCCTCCCTATAGGCTGTCTCATCGTTGTCGGTGATCAGGCCTACCACTGTTGTGTCGTCGGCAAACTTAATGATGGTGTTGGAGTCGTGCCTGGCCATGCAGTCATGGGTGAACAGAGAGTACAGGAGGGGACTGAGCACGCACCCCTGAGGGGCCCCCGTGTTGAGGATCAGTGTGGCAGATGTGTTGTTACCTACCCTTACCACCTGGGGGCGGCCCGTCAGGAAGTCCAGGATCCAGTTGCAGAGGGAGGTGTTTAGTCCCAGGATCCTTAGCTTAGTGATGAGCTTAGAGGGCACTATGGTGTTGAATGCTGAGCTGTAGTCAATGAATAGCATTCTCACGTAGGTGTTCCTCTTGTCCAGGTGGGAAAGGGCAGTGTGGAGTGCGATAGAGATTGCATCATCTGTGGATCTGTTGGGGCGGTATGCAAATTGGAGTGGGTCTAGGGTTTCTGGGATTATGCTGTTGATGTGAGCCATGACCAGTCTTTCAAAGCACTTCATGGCTACAGACGTCAGTGCTACGGGTCGGTAGTCATTTAGGCAGGTTATCTTAGAGTTCTTGGGCACGGGGACTATGGTGGTCTGCTTGAAACATGTTGAAAATGTCAGTGAAGACACTTGCCAGTTGGTCAGCACATGCTCGGAGTACACGTCCTGGTAATCCGTCTGGCCCTGCGGCCTTGTGAATGTTGACCTGCTTAAAAGTCTTACTCACATCGGCTACGGAGAGCGTGATCACATAGTCATCCGGAACAGTTGGTGCTCTCATGCATGCTTCAGTGTTGCTTGCCTCGAAGCGAGCATAGAAGTGGTTTAGCTCGTCTGGTAGGCTTGTGTCACTGGGCAGCTCGCGGCTGTGCTTCCCTTTGTAGTCTGTAATAGTTTTCAAGCCCTGCCACATCCGACGAGCGTCAGAGCCAGTGTAGTATGATTCAATCTTACTACACGTCAGTGTGTAGCGTCAGTGTGTAGCGGAACTTGGTCAACGATGTACTTTACTTATCACAAGTACATATCCTCCACGCAGGGAAGAAAATACAGACTCACAAAGCAAATGACAACAAGACAACGAACAATCACGCACAACACCATGAGAGAACCAGAGGGTAAAATAGGGAAACAAATTAACGTACATTGGAACCAGGTGTGTGCAATAAAGACAAAACAAGTAGAACACAGAAACATAGATCGGTGGCAGCTAGTACTCCGGTGATGACGAACGCCAAAGCCTGCCCGAGCAAGGAGGAGGAGCAGCCTCGGCTGAATTCGTGACAGTACCCCCCCTTTGACGCGCGGCTCCAGCCGTGTGCCGACACCGGCCTCGGGGACGGCCAGGAAGATGCGGAGCAGGGCGAGGCGGAAGATGACGATGGAAATCCCTCAACAGGGAGGGATCGAGGATGTCCCTCCTAGGAACCCAGCACCGTTCCTCCGGACCGTACCCCTCCCACTCCACGAGATACTGCAGGCCCCCCACCCGACGCCTAGAATCCAGGATGGAACGGACCGAGTACGCCGGTGCCCCCTCAATGTCCAGTGGGAGCGGAGGGACATCCCACACCTCAGACTCCTGGAGTGGACCAGCTACCACCGGCCTGAGGAGAGACACATGGAACGAGGGGTTAATACGGTAATCAGGAGGTAGCTGTAACCTATAACAAAACCTTGTTCAATCTCCTCAGGACTTTAAATGGCCCCACAAACCGCCGACCCAGCTTCCGGCAGGGCAGGCGAAGGGGCAGGTTTCGGGTCGAGAGCCAGACCCGGTCCCCCGGTGCATACACCGGGGCCTCACTGTGGTGGCGGTCGGCACTCGCCTTCTGTCGCCTGATAGCCCATTGCAGGCGTACATGGGCAGCATTCCAGATTTCCTCAGAGCGCCGAAACCATTCATCCACCGCAGGTGCCTCGATCTGGCTCTAATGCCATGGTGCCAGAACCGGCTGATAACCTAATACACACTGGAAAGGCGTAAGGTTAGTGGAGGAGTGGCGGAGTGAGTTTTGGGCCATCTCTGCCCAGGGGATGTACACCGACCAATCCCCCAGCCGGTCCTGGCAATAGGACCTCAGAAACCTACCCACATCCTGGTTTACTATCTCCACCTGCCCATTACTCTCGGGGTGAAACCACGGCCGTTGTGGAATGGGTAGGGGTTGTAATTTCCCTCTGGGCAGGTGTCTAGGTGCCTTGCACTGGGCGCACACCGAGCAGGAGGAAACATAAACCCTCACGTCCTTAGCTAAAATAGGCCACCAGTACTTCCCACTAAGACAGCGCACTGTCAGACCGATACCAGGATGACCAGAAAAAGGTGACGTATGAGCCCAATAGATCAATTGATTGCGAACATCAGACAGAACGTACACATGACCCACTGGACACTGGGGGGGAGTGGGCTCCGTGCGTAACGCCCGCTCGATGTCCACGTCAACCTCCCATACCACCGGTGCCACCAGACAAGAAGCCGGAAGTATGGGAGTGGGCTCACTGGACCGCTCCTCTGTGTCATACAGCCGGGACAGAGCATCTGCCTTAGCATCTGGGAACCTGGTTTGTATGAGAAGGTGTAAACAAAATGTGTGAAATACATGGCCCACCTTGCCTGGCGAGGGTTCAGTCTCCTCGCCGCCCGGATGTACTCCAGATTGCGGTGGTCAGTCCAAATGAGGAAAGGGTGTTTTGCTCCCTCAAGCCAATGTCTCCACGCATTCAGAGCCTTAACAACAGCTTACAGCTCCTGTTCCCCACATCATAGTTACGCTCCGCCAGACTGAGCCTCTTCGAAAAGAAAGCACAGGGACGGAGCTTTGATGGCGTACCCGAGCGCTGAGACAGATCAGCTCCTATCCCAGCCTCGGACGCGTCCACCTCGACTATGAATGCCAAGGAGGGATCAGGATGAGCCAGCACGGGAGCCGAGGTGAACAGAGCCTTCAGGTGACCAAAAGCCCTGTCCACCTCAGCTGACCACTGCAGGCGCACCGGTCCCCCCTTCAGCAAGGAGGTAATGGGAGCCGCTACCTGACCAAAGCCCCGGATAAACATCTGGTAGTAGTTGGCAAACCCTAAGAATCTTTGCACTTCCTTAACCGTGGTTGGAGTTGGCCAATTACGCACGGCTGAAATGCGGTCATTCTCCATCTCCACCCCTGACGCGGACATGCGGTAGCCTAAGAAAGGCTTTTGTTGAAAGAACAGACATTTCTCAGCCTTGACGTACAGGTCATGTTCTAACAGTCGACCAAGCACCTTGCGCACCAGGGACACATGCTCGGCTCGTGTAGCGGAGTATATGAGAATATCATCTATATACACCACTACACCCTGTCCGTGCAGGTCCCTGAAAATCTCATCGACAAAGGATTGGAAGACTGAGGGAGCATTCATCAACCCGTACGGCATGACGAGGTACTCATAATGCCCAGAGGTGGTACAAAATGCCATCTTCCACTCATCCCCTTCCCGGTTACGCACCAAGTTGTACGCGCTCCTGAGATCCAATTTGGTGAAGAAGTGTGCCCCGTGCAATGACTCTGTCATACTAGCAATGAGAGGTAGTGGATAATTGTACTTCACCGTTATCTGATTGAGACCTCGATAGTCAATGCACGGGCATAAACCTCCATCCTTCTTCTTCACAAAAAAGAAACTTGAGGAGGCAGGGGAAGTTGAAGGCCGAATGTATCCCTGTCCCTGAGATTCTGAGACATATTTTTCCATAGCCGCCATCTCTTCCTGTGACAGAGGATACACGTGACTCCGAGGAAGTGCAGCGCCCTCCCAGAGATTTATCGCACAATCCCCCTGTCGATGGGGTGGTAATTGAGTCGCCAAATCGACATATTTGGGAGGAATGTGCATAGTGGAGACCTGGTTTGGACTCTCCACCGTAGTTGCACCTACGGAAACACCTACACACCTCCCCGAGCACTGACAAGACCATCCCTTGAGAGCCCTTTGTTGCCACAAAATATTGGGGTCATGAGAGGCTAACCAGGGAAGCTCCAACACCACTGGAAACGCAGGAGAATTGATCAGGAAGATACTAATTCTCTCCTCATGACCCTCCTGCATTTTCATCCAGAGTGGAGCTGTGACCTCCCTAATCAGCCTTGACCCTAAAGGGCGACTATCTAAGGCATGTACAGGGAAGGGCACATCAACAGGCACAATAGGGATCCCTAATCTATGAGCATATAGACGGTCCATAAAATTCCCAGCTGCGCCTGAATCTACGAGCGCCTTATGCTGGGAATGCGGGTAAAACTCAGGAAATTCTACATGAACCCACATGTGCGCAACAGGGAGCGCTGGGTGAGTCGGGTGCCTACTCACCTGGGGTGGTCCACCAGTGCCCTGCCTGCTGCCTCGACTCCCTGATTACCCTTTCCAGCACCGACCAGCAGTGTGTCCTCTGCGGCCACAGTTGGTGCAGGAAACAGCCCCCCTTCCGGTCACCCTTAGATCAGCACCTCCGAGCTCCATCAGTGTAGGGTCAGAAGTGCTGGGGAATAGACTGGACGGACCCTGATCCGGGAGTCCGCGGGTGGTCAACAGGTTATCCAGTCTTATCGATAAATCCACCAGTTGGTCCAGCTTAAGGGTAGTGTCCCTGCAGGCCAGCTCCCGACGAACGTCCTCCCGTAGGCTGCATCGGTCGATCAGGGCCCTCTCATTCCATCCCGCGCTGGCTGCCAAGGTCCTGAAGTCCAGTGCGAAGTCCTGTGCGCTCCTCTTCCCCTGTCTGAGGTGGAACAACCGTTCCCCCGCCGCTCTCCCCTCCGGTGGATGATCAAATACCGCCCGGAAAACGGCGGGTGAAATCCTCATAGCGCATCGATGCCGCGTCTATACTTACTTATCACAAGTAAATAAACATATCCTCTATGCAGGGAAGAAAATACTGACTCACAAAGCAAATGACAACAAGAAAACGAACAAAGCCTGCCCGAGAAAGGAGGAGGAGCAGCCTCGGCTGAATTCGTGACAGTCAGGATGTTAGGAATTCATTTGTATGTTTTGAATTGTTTGATTTAAGAAATTGAATTCCCTGTGCAACAACAAATAAAAAAAAAAAAAGATGGATTGATATGACGAGTGTTTGATCCAATATTATAAAGATTGTAAATTGTATGAGAGAGTGACGAAAGCCATGTGTTCGTAGTATCACGAGTGAGTACTAGAAGGTCAGTGTGCCAAGATAGATTGGGGGGACCACTGGTGCTAATCTTAGGAATGGTGCGTGATGAAATGTCATGACTAGTGTGCCACACGAAACCAAGGAAAGGAATGATATGGTCGCAGTTGAGTGACAACTCAATTATGGTTAGCAACTGGATAAGACAAAAGTAGACTGGAAGAGCACTACATAGGCTGAGAGAGAGTCTATGTAATTCAGTCATATGATAAGAGGCAAAGCACGTTCGTCTTATTATATGATCCAGTACTGAAATAAATGAAAATCAAACTTCCATCTGAGTGTCTGCTGCTTTCTCTTACATCCTGCACTTCTTCCTACCAGAAACTCATCATAACAGGTTTCCCTCAAGAATTTCCCTGTATTTAGCGCCATCCATCATTCCTTCAATTCTGACCAGTTTTCCAGTCCCTGCCGATTAAAAACATCCCCACAGCATGATGCTGCCACCACCATGCTTCACTGTTGGGATGGTGTTCTCAGGATGATGAGAGGTGTTGGGTTTGCACCAGACATAGCGTTTTCCTTGATGGCCAAAAAGCTCAATTTTAGTCTCATCTGACCAGAGTACCTTCTTCCATATGTTTGGGGAGTCTCCCACATGCCTTTTGTGGGAGACTCCCCAAACGTGTTTGCTTATTTTTTTCTTAAAGCAATGGCTTTTTTTCTGGCCACTCCTCCGTAAAGCCCAGTGCTGTGGAGTGTACGGCTTAAAGTGGTCCTATGAACAGATACTCCTATCTCCGCTGTGGAGCTTTGCAGCTCCTTCAGGGTTATCTTTGGTCTCTTTGTTGCCTCTCTGATTAATGCCCTCCTTGCCTGGTCCATGAGTTTTGGTGGGCGGCCCTTTCTTGGCAGGTTTGTTGTGGTGCCATATTCTTTCAATTTTTTTATCATGGATTTAATGGTGCTCCGTGGGATGTTCAAAGTTTCAGATATTTTTTTATAACCCAACCCTGATCTGTTCTTCTCCACAACTTTGTCCCTGGCCTGTTTGGAGAGCTCCTTGGTCTTCATGGTGCCGCTTGCTTGGTGGTTCCCCTTGCTTAGTGGTGTTGCAGACTCTGGGGCCTTTCAGAACAGGTATATATATACTGAGATAATGTGACATATCATGTGACACTTAGATTGCACACAGGTGGACTTTTTAAAACTAATTATGTGACTTCTGAAGGTAATTGGTTGCACCAGATCTTATTTAGGGGCTTCATAGCAAAGGGGGTGAATACATATGCACGCACCACTTTTCCGTTATTTATTTTTTAGAATTACTTGAAACAAGTTATTTTTTTCATTTCACTTCACCAATTTGGACTATTTTGTGTATGTCCGTTACATGAAATCCAAATAAAAATCCATTTAAATTACAGGTTGTAATGCAACAAAATAGGAAAAACGCCAAGGGGGATGAATACTTTTGCAAGGCACTGTATACCCACAGCCATGAATTACCCTATATACCCACAGACATGATTTACCCTACGTGCAGCCCCTATATGCCCACAGCCATGAGTACGAATAATGGGAAACAACGGACACGTGACGCATTCTCAGTATGCAAATATAGAGCATGTGAATGTTTATTTAATCAAGTATGGTTTAAATGCGTTTTTTGTTATCGCTAGTATTGCATCATAGGCTACATCATTTTTTTTTTTTTTTACCCAATGTGGATTTCAGTTGTCTTTTAAGCTTTTAAACGAAATATAAATACATATTTTGATTTCTTAATGTGTTGGCACTCGATGGATGTTTTATTGATGTCATGTTAATCAGGCCATTTGACTTGAACAAATGAAGTGTTTTAGTTTTGTAGGCAAAGTTTTGGTGTGTTTACTGGGCTATTTGAATTAATTTATATATGCTACAGGATTTTGGTTTCGCTAATGAATATGTTGAAATGGAACTAAATTACCCAGCCCTTTTTAAATAGGATAGATGGACTATGTGAGGTACGGTACAGGTTGAATGTGATAGTCTGCCTATAACCAGCCTGAGTAGGCCTATAACTCCATTC
This sequence comes from Coregonus lavaretus, assembly GCF_964263955.1. Lineage (NCBI taxonomy): Eukaryota > Metazoa > Chordata > Actinopteri > Salmoniformes > Salmonidae > Coregonus > Coregonus lavaretus. The sequence goes on from NC_140016.1 coordinate 5,790,358, forward strand.
CTATTCTATTCAGAGTATAGAGAAATTAATCGAATTGGCCCCGCCCCACCGACTCAGCCAGTCAGCAGCGACTACTGGGTTACTGCGTACATACATACTTTTTACTAAATGTTAGTGCTAAATAGTATGTGACGATGAGTATATAGTATGGAGTTTAAGAATGTACTACGTAGTATGGGTATTCGGACACGGCCAGTGTGTAGAGTTCTGTGAGTGTGCATAGAGATTTAAAATAAAATAAAAGGGTCAATTCTCCTCTCTCTCTCCCCTGCTCTACTCCTCCTACTCTCTCTCTCCCCAGCTATACTCCTTCTGCTCTCTCTCCCCTGCTCTACTCCTTCTCCTCTCTCTCTCCCCTGCTCTACTCCTTCTCCTCCTCTCTCTCCCCTGCTCTACTCCTTCTCCTCTCTCTCTCCCCTGCTCTACTCCTTCTCCTCTCTCTCTCCCCTGCTCTACTCCTTCTCCTCTCTCTCTCCCCTGCTCTACTCCTTCTCCTCTCTCTCTCCCCTGCTCTACTCCTTCTCCTCTCTCCCTCCCCTGCTCTACTCCTTCTCCTCTCTCTCTCCCCTGCACTACTCCTCCTCTCTCTCTCCCCTGCTCTACTCCTTCTCCTCTCTCTCTCCCCTGCTCTACTCCTTCTCCTCTCTCTCCCCTGCTCTACTCCTCCTCCTCTCTCTCTCCCCTGCTCTACTCCTTCTCCTCTCTCTCTCCCCTGCTCTACTCCTTCTCCTCTCTCTCTCCCCTGCTCTACTCCTTCTCCTCTCTCTCCCCTGCTCTACTCCTCCTCTCTCTCTCTCCCCTGCTCTACTCCTTCTCCTCTCTCTCTCCTGCTCTACTCCTTCTCCTCTCTCTCCCCTGCTCTACTCCTCCTCTCTCTCTCCCCTGCTCTACTCCTCCTCTCTCTCTCCCCTGCTCTACTCCTTCTCCTCTCTCTCCCCTGCTCTACTCCTCCTCTCTCTCTCCCCTGCTCTACTCCTTCTCCTCTCTCTCTCCCCTGCTCTACTCCTCCTCTCTTTATCTCCCCTGCTCTACTCCTCCTCTCTCTCTCTCTCCCCTGCTCTACTCCTTCTCCTCTCTCTCCCCTGCTCTACTCCTTCTCCTCTCTCTCTCCCCTGCTCTACTCCTTCTCCTCTCTCTCTCCCCTGCTCTACTCCTTCTCCTCTCTCTCTCTCCCCTGCTCTACTCCTTCTCCTCTCTCTCCCCTGCTCTACTCCTCCTCTCTCTCTCCCCTGCTCTACTCCTTCTCCTCTCTCTCTCCCCTGCTCTACTCCTCCTCTCTCTCTCTCCCCTGCTCTACTCCTCCTCTCTCTCTCTCTCCCCTGCTCTACTCCTTCTCCTCTCTCTCCCCTGCTCTACTCCTTCTCCTCTCTCTCTCCCCTGCTCTACTCCTTCTCCTCTCTCTCTCCCCTGCTCTACTCCTTCTCCTCTCTCCCTCCCCTGCTCTACTCCTTCTCCTCTCTCTCTCCCCTGCTCTACTCCTCCTCTCTCTCTCCCCTGCTCTACTCCTTCTCCTCTCTCTCTCCCCTGCTCTACTCCTTCTCCTCTCTCTCCCCTGCTCTACTCCTCCTCCTCTCTCTCTCCCCTGCTCTACTCCTTCTCCTCTCTCTCTCCCCTGCTCTACTCCTTCTCCTCTCTCTCTCCCCTGTTCTACTCCTTCTCCTCTCTCTCCCCTGCTCTACTCCTCCTCTCTCTCTCTCCCCTGCTCTACTCCTTCTCCTCTCTCTCTCCTGCTCTACTCCTCCTCTCTCTCTCTCTCCCCTGCTCTACTCCTTCTCCTCTCTCTCCCCTGCTCTACTCCTTCTCCTCTCTCTCTCCCCTGCTCTACTCCTTCTCCTCTCTCTCTCCCCTGCTCTACTCCTTCTCCTCTCTCTCTCTCCCCTGCTCTACTCCTTCTCCTCTCTCTCCCCTGCTCTACTCCTCCTCTCTCTCTCCCCTGCTCTACTCCTTCTCCTCTCTCTCTCCCCTGCTCTACTCCTCCTCTCTCTCTCTCCCCTGCTCTACTCCTCCTCTCTCTCTCTCTCCCCTGCTCTACTCATTCTCCTCTCTCTCACCTGCTCTACTCCATCTCCTCTCTCTCCCCTGCTCTACTCCTTCTCCTCTCTCTCCCCTGCTCTACTCCTTCTCCTCTCTCTCCCCTGCTCTACTCCTTCTCCTCTCTCTCTCCCCTGCTCTACTCCTTCTCCTCTCTCTCCCCTGCTCTACTCCTTCTCCTCTCTCTCTCTCTCCCCTGCTCTACTCCTTCTCCTCTCTCTCTCCCCTGCTCTACTCCTTCTCCTCTCTCTCCCCTGCTCTACTCCTCCTCTCTCTCTCTCCCCTGCTCTACTCCTTCTCCTCTCTCTCCCCTGCTCTACTCCTTCTCCTCTCTCTCCCCTGCTCTACTCCTTCTCCTCTCTCTCTCCCCTGCTCTACTCCTTCTCCTCTCTCTCTCCCCTGCTCTACTCCTTCTCCTCTCTCTCCCCTGCTCTACTCCTTCTCCTCTCTCTCCCCAGCTCTACTCCTTCTCCTCTCTCTCTCCCCTGCTCTACTCCTTCTCCTCCCTCTCTCTCCCCTGCTCTACTCCTTCTGCTCTCTCTCCCCTGCTCTACTCCTTCTCCTCTCTCCCTCCCCTGCTCTACTCCTTCTCCTCTCTCTCTCCCCTGCTCTACTCCTCCTCTCTCTCTCCCCTGCTCTACTCCTTCTCCTCTCTCTCTCTCTCCCCTGCTCTACTCCTTCTCCTCTCTCTCTCCCCTGATCTACTCCTCCTCCTCTCTCTCTATCCCCTGCTCTACTCCTTCTCCTCTCTCTCTCTCCCCTGCTCTACTCCTTCTCCTCTCTCTCCCCTGCTCTACTCCTTCTCCTCTCTCTCCCCTGCTCTACTCCTTCTCCTCTCTCTCCCCTGCTCTACTCCTCCTCCTCTCTCTCTCCCCTGCTCTACTCCTTCTCCTCTCTCTCTCCCCTGATCTACTCCTCCTCCTCTCTCTCTATCCCCAGCTCTACTCCTTCTCCTCTCTCTCTCCCCTGCTCTACTCCTTCTCCTCTCTCTCCCCTGCTCTACTCCTTCTCCTCTCTCTCCCCTGCTCTACTCCTTCTCCTCTCTCTCCCCTGCTCTACTCCTTCTCCTCTCTCTCTCCTGCTCTACTCCTCCTCCTCTCTCTCCCCCCTGCTCTACTCCTTCTCCTCTCTCTCTCCCCTGATCTACTCCTCCTCCTCTCTCTCTCCCCAGCTCTACTCCTTCTGCTCTCTCTCCCCTGCTCTACTCCTTCTCCTCTCTCTCTCCCCTGCTCTACTCCTTCTGCTCTCTCTCCCCTGCTCTACTCCTTCTCCTCTCTCTCCCCTGCTCTACTCCTTCTCCTCTCTCTCCCCTGCTCTACTCCTCCTCTCTCTCTCTCCCCTGCTCTACTCCTCCTCTCTCTCTCTCCCCTGCTCTACTCCTTCTCCTCTCTCTCCCCTGCTCTACTCCTTCTCCTCTCTCTCCCCTGCTCTACTCCTTCTCCTCTATCTCTCCCCTGCTCTACTCCTCCTCTCTCTCTCTCCCCTGCTCTACTCCTTCTCCTCTCTCTCTCCCCTGCTCTACTCCTTCTCCTCTCTCTCTCCCCTGCTCTACTCCTTCTCCTCTCTCTCTCCCCTGCTCTACTCCTCCTCTCTCTCTCTCCCCTGCTCTACTCCTTCTCCTCTCTCTCTCCCCTGCTCTACTCCTTCTCCTCTCTCTCTCCCCTGCTCTACTCCTTCTCCTCTCTCTCCCCTGCTCTACTCCTTCTCCTCTCTCTCCCCTGCTCTACTCCTTCTCCTCTCTCTCTCCCCTGCTCTACTCCTTCTCCTCTCTCTCTCCCCTGCTCTACTCCTTATCCTCTCTCTCCCCTGCTCTACTCCTTCTCCTCTCTCTCCCCTGCTCTACTCCTTCTCCTCCTCCCTCTCCCCTGCTCTACTCCTCCTCCTCTCTCTCTCCCCTGCTCTACTCCTTCTCCTCTCTCTCTCCCCTGCTCTCGTCCTCCTCCTCCCTCTCTCTCCATTCTCCTCTCTCTCTCTCCCCTGCTCTCGTGTTTCTCCTCCCTCTCTCTCCCCTGTTCTCATTAATGAGTGTAGGAGACTCATGATCAGCCTTAAATGTCATTGGATCATCTCTCTGATAGAACTGTACACAGACCTGCTGTTTTTGCCACCGCATCGCCACAGGAAATGAACAAAACACAATCCTATTTTCATACACCAACACAGCGAGAAACAGCTAGAGTGGATGCGACCAAAGAATACATATAAACAGAGTTTTCAGTATTATTTTTCTGTTGAAAATAATAATAGATAACAATATTTAAAGGTCATAAGCACAGCGCGGGGCAGATATCCTGTAGCCCCAGGCAAACTCAGGACACTGTGTGGATTCAGAGAAGGACCGCAGCATACACACACACACACGCACCATCACACACACACACACACACTCACCATCACACACACACCACATTCAGAGAAGGACTTACCGCAGTACTTACAATATGCATGAAAGCTGCCTGTGTCTATGAAACATTAAAACCCGGCATCAATAGTGCCATACCTCTGATGAGTGTGTGTGTGTGTGTGTGTGTGTGTGTGTGTGTGTGTGTGTGTGTGTGTGCGTCCCTGCATGCGTGTGCTTGTGTGTGTCTGTATGTCATTCCCCTCTAAAGCTACCTTTGATGAATAAAGCTCTGGTTGATAATATCTCAATCTAATAAATCAGTACTGCACACAATAACAGTTAACCCTAAAAGCACCAACAGCGGTCAATGTGGACTGCAAGGGGTCAAAAACATTTCAAAACGCTTTTTGTGATGCTTGACTTTGTCAAGCAGCTAGTTACCGACAAAAACTTAAAAACAATTTACCGTGATTGCTGTGTTAATATGGAGGAATGAAAAATAATCTATATTTTGTCTACGTGGTATACGACTAAGCTGACATTTTGACTCAATAAAAGCATTACATTTGACACAGAGGTAGATGCATTTACCCTGAAAATATATAGATATGGAGCCACGCCAGATTTGGCCCCTAGGGTGCGTGGCATCCACTATAACTCCAAAATAACTCAACAATTTAAATACAGTGCCTTCAGAAAGTATTCATACCCCTTTACTTATTGCACATGTTGTGTTCCAGCCTGAACTCAAAATGGATTCAATATAATGTTTTCTCACCCATCTACACTCAATACCCCATAATGACAAAGTGAAAACATGTTTTCAGAAATTTTTACAAATGTATTGAAAATAAAATACAGAAATATCTCATTTACATAGGTATTCACACCCCTGAGTCAATAGTTTATAGACACACCTTTGGCAGCGATTACAGCTGTGAGTCTTTCTGGGTAAGTCTCTAAGAGCTTTTCCACACCTGGATTGTGCAAACTTAATTTTGTATTACCATAGCATTTTTGTATGTTCTCTATAGTTATGTATTTGAAAACCAATTTGGCACATTTAGGAAAACTCCTGGCAGACTTTATACAAAATATTGTGTAGTGATGTGTAAGGGTTGGTGTGAGGTGTGACCCAGGTGCGGTGCAGGATAGACAGTAGGCAGGAGGCAGAGATGGTGAAACAAGGATCTTTACTGGTGGTCCAAAAGCCAGGATACAAAACAACGGACTATACATGAAAACAAATGAGGAGCACATAGGTCTCCAAAAAACAGGCTGACAGCAAACAATACGAAATACTAACTCTGACTGGAAAAACACAATGACACAGGGAGAACACTTCTCGAGTACCTGTAACTCCGTCACGTGATCTGACACTGATGTGTACTGCTTGACATCAAGGAGCAGAGAAAACTGAGCAAGGGAACACAGGGAAGTGAGGGCATAAATACACAGGTGAATCAGATAGCCACAGGTGACACCAATAGGCAGATAATTAGTCCCGACTGTGAGTGAGGAGGTGCCTATGGTTGTCGGAGGTTGACACCTGGTGGGTCGCTCCAGAACTGCGACCCACTCCTGTAACAGTGATGTATTTCTTCACTAGATCAGTCTGAAACTTTTCACACACACTGCCTCCATCTGGTGGACAACATCTAAATTACATCTAGAATCCTACATCACTGTCTGGCTTTTCTCTTGCATTTCAAAGATGACGCAAAAATAAATAAATAAAAACTTCAAAGTGTTTCCTATCAAGAATATGCATATCCTTGCTTCAGGTCCTGAGCTACAGGCAGTTAGATTTGGGTATGTCATTTTAGGCGAAAATTGAAAGAAAGGGTCCGATCCTTAAGAGGTTTTAAACCCTGTAACTGTTTTAAAGTCACCATTGGCCTCATGGTGAAATCCCTGAGCGGTTTCCTTCCTCTCTGGCAACTAAGTTAGAAAGGACGCCTGTATCTTTTTAGTGACTGGGTGTATTGATACACCATCCAAAGTGTAATTAATAACTTAACCATGCTCAAAGGGATATTCAATGTCTGCTTTTTTATTTATTTTTAACCATCTACCAATAGGTGCACTTCTTTGCGAGGCATAGGAAAAACTATCTGGTCTTTGTGGTTGAATCTGTGTTTGAAATTCACTGCTTGACTGAGGGACCTTACAGATAATTGTATGTGTGGGGTACAGAGATGAAGTTGTCATTCAAAAATAATGTTAAACACTATTATTGTACACAGAGTGAGTCCATGCAACTTATGTGACATTTTTACACCTGAACTTATTTAGGCTTTTCATAACAAAGGGGTTGAGTACTTATTGAAATCAAGACATTTCAGCTTTTCATTTTTTATTAATTTGTAAAAATGTCTAAAAACATAAATTCACTTTGACATTATGGGTTATTGTGTTTAGGCCAGTGACAACAAATCTAAAATGAATCCATTTTAAATTCAAGCTGTAACACAACAAAATATAGAAAAGGTCAAAGGGTGTGAATACTTTCTGAAGGCACTGTACATATTTAGCTGCCAGTCAATGTATCTATACCAATTTGAGAGTGTCATATTTTAGATGCAATTGGAACTAAGTTGATAGCCCAAAGTGTTCCAAAGTTAGTGTTAAAAGTCTGATGGGACCATATCACCTATGTCGCACATATCGGCGGCCATATTAGGTCGTACCGGTATCACATTAGTTCAATCACCAATTTCTCAGTCTCTGAGTATCACGGAAACACAACACTTTGAACGAATCACAGAAACATGTTCACAACAAGTTGCTTCACTCTTAGAAAAAAGGGTTCCAGGTATAACCCTTTTGGGTTTTATGTAGAACCCTATGTGGAAAGGATTCTCAAAGCTAACATATGGAATTCTTTTAAGATGGATATACCATGGATCATTTAGCTATTTGATTTAGAATTTTAGGACCCCTTTATTTGATAACACATTCATAAATGGCAAAAAAGACAGTAAAAAAAAGTTCAAGTGTCTGTCCTGTATCTAGACATAAGAAAGATCAGGAAATATTTATGTTTTTTCAGACATATATTTAACCGATTTACATTTAGCAGATGCTCTAATCCAGAGCAATTAGGGTTAAGTGCCTTGCTCAAGGGCACATCGACAGATTTTTCACCTAGTCGGCTCGGGGATTAGAACCAGCGACCTCTACGGTTACCGGTACAATGCTCTTAACCACTAAGCTACCTAACTAACTCCTTATGCCACAAAACGACCTCCCTACTTCCATTCGTTTGTATGGGTTACCTTCAGACTAGTCCCATGACACTTGTGAGGGTCGTAGAGCAAAACGGAGAACACCATCGTGTTCTTGAGAGTCTCCCCTTTTAGGACGCTACAGACGTTTTCGTGAGAAGACCGATTTTGGGGATTTCTCCTGGTCTGACAAACACCGCTCTAGCTCTGCCACCGAAAGCTGACATAGGTGGATGAGGTGGATTGAGACGCAACCCATGCAAAAAATCTCTAGCTTAAACTGATGGATTTCGATGGGGATATTTGTGTTATGTTACTTAGATTGATGCACAGAGGTTGAATTTAATAATATGGCATACAATTAAATATAACTATATTCTGTATCTTTATACAGTAACCAGTATGCCATTTATATAATATACTATAAAATACCTATCCACGGTTGTTGTTTCTGACAGAGTCAAGACTATACTTCGTCAGTAGTTGTTTTGTTCAAATACTGTATGCCTCTGCTATTTACTATTTATTTACCCATAGCATCCGGATTATAATGTATTTATGTATCCTCCCAGGCCCATGTCTGGCTGACTGCAGAGAAAGAAAAACCTAGGGAGGGAGAACACTTTGGATGACGCACAGCACATCAGGAGGGATAAGTTATAAACTCTCCTCTCTCTCTCTCAATTTCAATTCAATTTCAATTTAAGGGCTTTATTGGCATGGGAAACGTGTGTTAACATTGCCAAAGCAAGTGAAGTAGATAGTAAACAAAAGTGAAATAAACAATAAATATTAACAGTAAACATTACACTCAGAAGTTTCAAAAGAATAAAGACATTTCAAATGTCATATTATGTATATATACAGTGTTGTAACATTGTGCAAATAGTTAAAGTATAAATGGGAAAATAAATATACATAAATATGGGTTGTATTTACAATGGTGTTTGTTCTTCACTGGTTGCCCTTTTCTTGTGGCAACAGGTCACAAATCTTGCAGCTGTGATGGCACACTGTGGTTTTTCACCCAGTAGATAAGGGAGTTTATCAAAATTGGGTTTGTTTTCGAATTCTTTGTGGATCGCTGTAATCTGAGGGAAATATGTGTCTCTAATATGGTCATACATTTGGCAGGAGGTTAGGAAGTGCAGCTCAGTTTCCACCTCATTTTGTGGGCAGTGTGCACATAGCCTGTCTTCTCTTGAGAGCCAGGTCTGCCTACGGCGGCCTTTCTCAATAGCAAGGCTATGCTCACTGAGTCTGTACATAGTCAAAGCTTTCCTTAAGTTTGGGTCAGTCACAGTGGTCAGGTATTCTGCCACTGTGTACTCTCTGTTTAGGGCCAAATAGCATTCTAGTTTGCTCTGTTTTTTTGTTTGTTCTTTCCAATGTGTCAAGTAATTCTCTTTTTGTTTTCTCATGATTTGGTTGGGTCTAATTGTGTTGTTGTTGTTGTTGTTGTTGTCCTGGGGCTGTGTGGGGTCTGTTTGTGTTTGTGAACAGAGCCCCAGGACAAGCTTGGATTTTGATAATTAGCGGGTATTGGCCTAATTCTGCTCTGCATGCATTATTTGGTGTTTTACGTTGTACATGGAGGATGTTTTTGCAGAATTCTGCATGCAGAGTCTCAATTTGGTGTTGGTCTCATTTTGTGAATTCTTGGTTGGTGAGCGGACCCCAGACCTCAGAACCATAAAGGGCAATGGGTTCTATAACTGATTCAAGTATTTTTAGCCAGATCCTAATTGGTATGTCAAATTTTATGTTCCTTTTGATGGCATAAAAGGCCCTTCTTGCCTTGTCTCTCAGATCGTTCACAGCTTTGTGGAAGTTACCTATGGCGCTGATGTTTAGGCCGAGGTATGTATAGTTTTTTGTGTGCTCTAGGGCAACGGTGTCTAGATGGAATTTGTATTTGTGGTCCTGGCAACTGGACCTTTTTTGGAACACCATTATTTTTGTCTTACTGAGATTTACTGTCAGGGCCCAGGTCTGACAGAATCTGTGCAGAAGATCTAGGTGCTGCTGTAGGCCCTCCTTGGTTGGTGACAGAAGCACCAGATCATCAGCAAACAGAAGACATTTGACTTCAGATTCTAGTAGGGTGAGGCCGGGTGCTGCATACTGTTCTAGTGCCCTCGCCAATTCGTTGATATATATGTTGAAGAGGGTGGGGCTTAAACTGCATCCCTGTCTCACCCCACGGCCCTGTGGAAAGAATGTGTGTGTTTTTTGCCAATTTTAACCGCACACTTGTTGTTTTTGTACATGGATTTTATAATGTCGTATGTTTTTCCCCCAACCCCACTTTCCATCAATTTGTATAGCAGACCCTCATGCCAAATTGAGTCAAAAGCTTTTTTGAAATCAACAAAGCATGAGAAGACTTTGCCTTTGTTTTGGTTTGTTTGTTTGTCAATTAGGGTGTGCAGGGTGAATACGTGGTCTGTCGTACGGTAATTTGGTAAAAAGCCAATTTGACATTTGCTCAGTACATTGTTTTCACTGACGAAATGAACTAGTCTGCTGTTAATGATAATGCAGAGGATTTTCCCAAGGTTGCTGTTGACGCATATCCCACGGTAGTTATTGGGGTCAAATTTGTCTCCACTTTTGTGGATTGGGGTGATCAGTCCTTGGTTCCAAATATTGGGGAAGATGCCAGAGCTAAGGATGATGTTAAAGAGTTTAAGTATAGCTAATTGAAATTTGTGGTCTGTATATTTTATAATTTCATTGAGGATACCATCAACACCACAGGACTTTTTGGGTTGGAGGGTTTGTATTTTGTCCTGTAGTTCATTCAATGTAATTGGAGAATCCAGTGGGTTCTGGTAGTCTTTAATAGTTGATTCTAAGATTTGCATTTGATCATGTATATTTTTTTGCTGTTTGTTCTCTGTTATAGGGCCAAAAAGATTGGAGAAGTGGTTTACCCATACATCTCCGTTTTGGATAGATAGCTCTTCATGTTGTTGTTTGTTTAGTGTTTTCCAATTTTCCCAGAAGTGGTTAGAGTCTATGGATTCTTCAATTACATTGAGCTGATTTCTGACATGCTGTTCCTTCTTTTTCCGTAGTGTATTTCTGTATTGTTTTAGTGATTCACCATAGTGAAGGCGTAGGCTCAGGTTATCTGGGTCTATATGTTTTTGGTTGGATAGGTTTCTCAATTTCTTTCTTAGGTTTTTGCATTCTTCATCAAACCATTTATCACTGTTATTACTTTTCTTTGGTTTTCTGTTAGAGATTTTTAGATTTGATAGGGAAGCTGAGAGGTCAAATATACTGTTTAGGTTTTCTACTGCCAAGTTTACACCTTCACTTTTACAGTGGAACTTTTTGTCCAGGAAGTTGTCTAGAATGGATTGAATTTGTTGTTTCCTAATTGTTTTTTGGTAGGTTTCAACACTACTTTCCTTCCATCTATAGCATTTCTTAATATTATTCAGTTTCTTTGGCTTTGATGCCTCATGATTGAGTATTGCTCTGTTCAAGTAGACTGTGATTTTGCTGTGGTCTGATAGGGGTGTCTGTGAATGCTCTGAGAGACTCTGGGTTGAGGTCAGTGATAAAGTAGTCTACAGTACTACTGCCAAGAGATGAGCTATAGGTGTACCTACCATAGGAGTCCCCTCGAAGCCTACCATTGACTATGTACATACCCAGTGTGCGACAGAGCTGCAGGAGTCGTGACCTGTTTTTGTTGGTTATGTTGTCGTAGTTGTGCCTAGGGGGGCAAATGGGGGAGGGAATGCTGTCACCTCCAGGTAGGTGTTTGTCTCTCTCTCTCTCTCTGCCTTCTCTCTCTCCCCCCCCCCCCCCCCCCCCCCCTCTGACTTCTCTCCTCTCTCTCTGACTTCTCTCTCTCTCTCTCTCCCCCCCCTCTCTCTCTCTCTCTCTCTCTCTCTCTCTCTCTCTCTCTCTCTCTCTCTCCTCCCTCCCTATGGGCCCGGTTCCGACCGGAGTTAACAACATGTAAATGGAACGTAATTCCCTTTTTCTGCACCTTTCTCTCTCTGTGACCTTGAATTTAAGAATGAGAAAAGCGTGCTATTTATACTTTGGGGTGGAGACCGAATAAATTATGGTGTTGTGGAGGTGTGTCTACAGATACGTCGTATCCCGTGTAGCTCAGTTGGTAGAGCATGGCGTTTGCAACGCCAGGGTTGTGTGTTCGATTCCCACGGGGTGCCAGTATGAAAAAAGGTATGCACTAACTGTAATTCGCTCTGGATAAGAGAGTCTACTAAATGACTAAAATGTAAATGTATTCTGATTACTTAATTCCCTAATAATTCCACCACGTGTGAGGAAACCATGAATAAGGTATAGCGAACCTAAGTTCCAAGTGGAAAAAGCATCTACTTTATTTTTTCAATAGAAATAACACCATTCTCCATGCGCTGTAATTTACAACTTCATAAGAACTACTGATAAGAGCTAGGTAAATTAGTAATCTGTTTGGATAAGGAAATTGTAAATATAAATGACACTTGTTTTAGATCTATTTTACCTTATGATCACTGGAGACACATGTGAAATCAGTCATATGGCAGCAAACTGAAGCATATCAAAATATACATTTTCCCACAGTATAGTTTATGAAATGCTGTTCCATTATGCAGAATTTAAATTGTACGACCTTTTTAACTTGGAGGAATGGGCACTCTGGAATATCTTTCTTCCCCGACGGCTTCCCCGACCTTCTTCGTTTCCTCTTTCTGTCATATTAAATATTAGCCACTATCAGTATGGACCATCAGTAGGCCTAATAACCACACATATTCAACTGCCAATTTACTGTTAGTTCCTTCAGTTGGTATAGCCTACATTAGAATTCCATTTAATTACATTGTTTTGTTTACCTTCATTAGCTTCCTCTGTAAATGCCATCACGGGAATGTGGTTGTTGCTGAGGATCATATAAAGAAGACATGTAGGCTTATTAAAACGTTATGGAGCAGAGCGCAGAACAAGGCTTAACAGTTTGAACCTGACACAATACTTGGCGGTGTCATCACACAGTTCCATGGTTAGTGCAGGCAATAGACGAGGGTATAGCCTACTATTGTACACTGTTCTCCCTATTATAATTATATGTACATTCATCTTCCAACATTACCATCAGTTAAAGAACTGAATGTGTCAATTTTCTGAATTAATCAAACCACCGTTTTCTTTCTTTCGTGAGTAAAGGCTCTCCAAATCTGTTTTGTATGATTCAGAAATACTTTTGTCGTATCGGGTGAATGCTGGCAATTATTGCTGATAAACAAAGGAGTCTGCTCATACTGAACTTGGATCATAAGGTTTATTCATATCACAAGCTTCAGCATAAGTGACAGATGTCATGACATCCGGAGAGCGACGGCCCGGATTGCAATGGTCGCTCTAACTTCTTCTTCGTTTTTCCCCCAGTATATATAATCTCCCCAAGATGTGGGTGGCTCCCTCTACTGTCCAATCCCCTGTCTACAACACATTTCCTGTCTGTTGTATGTGGCGTTACACTAAAACATTCCCTCTTGATACTAAAATCAACGTCCTCTCCGGTTCCACTTAAAACATTAACAACGTCATAATCTTCATATACGATATTCCCCCCTTCGAGACTAAACAGTCTCGAAAACAAACAGAATAGGATTATGACAAGTGACAATTTATCTTATTGAGTATTTTTAACCTTAAACCAAAAAAACATTATTCTCTAGAGTGTATATACCTTTCAATGAAATATGAATAACTGTTTATGAAGTGTGAATACATTACTATGAAATATGAACAAATCTTTATGGAGTGTGAGAGCGAAAAACCTGTCCGGCAACCTTCGTTCCAAATCCATCCATCCATCAATCAAGACAGTAAAATTCTCTCACGGTCCCTCTGCCCCAGGCAACCACCTAGGTACTCCCGATAAACTCATAAACAATGTAAATGCATTTGAAACTATGATGCAATTAAATACACATGTAAGCCCCTGCAAACAAAATCCTATCCAAAAAATATCCACTCTAAGGCTGGTCAACCCATTGGACCCTATAGTGGACCTCTCCCTGCCTAGACTCCCTGTCCCTAAGCATCAACGAAATAAACAAAAACATCTAAGATCCTCACATGTATTCAATAACATCAAATATCCTTCTACAAAAATTAATACCTAAGAATATGACACAATTATGTATTACACATGCAAATATGTCTATATTTCATTGCAGACACTGGAATGTAGTCCACTACACTTCATCTCCCCGTAGTCTCGACTTCCAATGGATTGTTGATGATGGAATCGGAATCTTTCCACACCCTCTTTGTTTCATCTCCTCCAGTCATTGTCCTTTCATATTGTCCCTGTTTGAGTATTTCAATCTCTACATGTTCCCCCAAATGCTTCTGGAAGAAAAGAAAAGACCAAACAGTATCTTTTGCAAAACAACACTTTCAAATTAAACATCAATATCAACTAAGAATATAAAAATGATATATAAATGATGCATGAATCAATATAAATGATAGAATAATGAACTAGGATAATTATTCATTCATACACTTCCCCCCTTTGATTCATAAAATCATACTAAAATCACCCTAATATTGAATTTTTTTTAAAAAAATGATCAAATAATCAAAAAGGATATTTATCCATTAATACTCCATCCAGACCCCCTTGTCCATCTTCATCCAGATCAGGAACAGTCAACACCGGCATCTGAGTGTTGTCTCCAGGCATCACTCTCCAACCTATCTCAATATCATAGCTTTCTCAAAGGTCAGTAACAAATTACAAACCTCACACACAGTGCTATCAAAGCTGCAACTAAAATCTGAACCATCACTGCTCCTATTGGGCCTAACTGATCTTGCAACCAAGACTTCGCTGACCATCCAGCTCCCTCAGATCTCCCAAACGCATCCCTTATATTCTTCAATGCATATATAACCCTAGTGATAATATCTGGACTATCTGGACTCAAAGTATAACTAATATTATCAATATGATCTTCCCAACTGTTACACCATACCATGGAAAAAGTCCCCCCTTCTCCCTTAGATTTATACTTCAATGATAGGCTTGAAGACTATTAAATGTAGCCATGTCTCTTTTCACCCTATTTTCAACCCTAGATTTATCTGTGTCCGGTGCTACCCCTCTTTTAATGGTAGAAACCTCATATGGAAGCTTCAACGTTGACATGTAACAACATCCTGTCCATCCATAGGGTAAGAATATATATGCTTTATCACCACAACCCCTCCAAACATCTCTAAAATTCCCCATAGTCACATTGACAGGCAAAAGCTGATCTTTCACCATCAAAGTCCTGCTCTTCTTACTACCTGGTACATAAAAAGTAACCTATTTCTCATTACTACCCTTAAGGTCATGCCTACCCAAAGTTATCATATAATCATCACAATCTGATATTCCCATAAACATACCCCTTACATCATATGTTTTATTAGAAAAAAAACAACTTTTAGCCCTCACTGCTTTCACCTCAAATGCTTCAGGGTTCGCTGTTACCTGACTTTCCTTACCGTCTAATAAATGTACATAGGGTAATTCATCTAACCAAGAACACCTAAACCTAGGCTTAAACAAATGTTTTGACAACGACATTATTTTATCTGTTACTGATTATTGTTGCTGATACCACAGTCATGACAAAGCATAAGATTGACACATACTTGATAGAGGTCGAACCCCACATGTCTGGTGCTGGAATTCTCAACAGACATGGACCCTCAAGATTCCTCACTGATATTACAGAATGAGCTGCTGGAACCAAAGATCTTACCTGCCCATCTATCTCTAATTTTCACAACAGAAGAATCAAACCACATGCATTTAGTTTCTCTCTTCCCTAACGAGCGGTACTGATCAGATACCTCTCCTTGTCTGTCATTAAAATCAAAGACCTCATCCTGTACCTTCATGATAGTATCCTTCACTATTTCAGATGAATCTATATTGTTCTCTATTACTATCTGCTGTCCTATTTTAACCCTATCCTTACTACCATTGACAGCACTCTCTATCCGTACCATAAACCCCTGAGTCTCTCTTGCTACCTCCTTTAATTTCAGGAAAGTTGTTGTCGGTGTCATACTTCCTACATTTGTTATTGCCATCGTATCATTAATCCCTTCCAAAGTTACCATTAAAGTAGTTGATTTAGTTGATGTATTAACACTCTTAACTACTTCTAGTGGGAAAGTTACCGATATCCTCTGTGTATTATCTACTGTTGGAGTGACTACTGTAACATATTCTTCCTGAACTCCTTTGGTGACTGTGGAAACTTCAACAGATTTCAAATCTTCCATCATAAGCGTTACTTTATGAATTACATAGCCTTTTAACCAATAATTCTTAACCGGAACAAATTTTAATGCTTGCACTAGATAAGTACACATATATTCTCCCTGATCTTTCTCTGTAACATTACGCAAAATAAGTGAACACTCACTCATAACCCTCTTCCACTTCATATTGTTGTACAAACTATACCTCCTTTGATTAGGTGCACCGCTTCCACATCTGGTCCTGATAACAATACTTCTTCTCCATAATTATCTCTCCATGTGGGAGGAACGTCCCCATCCTAACCCTAATAAGTATTTTCCTCTAAAATTGGTGCTGGAGCTATTGGTTCCCTTATAATCAAATGCGATATATTCATGGCTTTAATAACTATCAATGTTGAAAGAGTTAAATTGCTTCTCACTGTTGTTATAATAGACTGAAGTGTTGATGTCCTTAGTTACTTCATCCATTTTCCCCAAACTTTGAACTCTTTGCTTGTACTTCCATCTATCACCACTAGTGTCACTTTTTCCACTCTCAGTCCTACCTCTAATCCCTGACTTTCAAACTTTTGATTATAAAAATACACCTACAATTACCTTGATCTTCCTACTCTAAAATGTCCTTCACCACTGTTCTCTCTCTCTTACTACTAACTTTGAAACTTAGCTTACTGTCTTAGAGTTCCTTCAACCTAGTTCTCCTAACTTTTTTAATCTAATCTTTCCTCCTAACCTTTAAAAACCCTTTCCACTGATTTATTCACAAAATCCCTTTACCACCAATTTTTAGGATATGTGATAGGGAAGTCCCCACTTGCTTCTGACTTCTTTACACACAGACTTGGCAAACGACTAAACACCTTTTAGCCTAGCCTGAAATCCCTTGGTGTAAGAATGTAACCCAGAATAACAGTCACCCCTTTTAACTTTATTTTCCAGACAGATTGTCTAATAGGCAGTCTAATAGATTATCATCCTTCCTATGATATTATCTTTTTAAGCAAATATGATTCCCAAAAACCCTACTTTTTAAAATCTTCTACCAGACAGTCGTCTAGTGTACATCTTATTGTACAGTTCAATTTACACCATGCATCTCTTCCCAACAATGCAATAGTATATGTTCTAATATTAGTATGTCTATTTTAATTTCTCTTTGATTTTTATAGCAGAGCTCAATTGGTTCATTAAGAGTAATTAGCTGTTTTACTACCTCAAATCCCTATCCTAATTAGTTAATTTTACATAGTGAGATGTTTAACCTCTTTAGGCTCAACACAGATAAGTTTTTCCACTATTCACCATCACTTCTCATAGTCCTCTGGTTTTACTTCAATTGTTAGATATTTTCTCTTCTTCTCTAATCGGTGCTATCAGCTGACACCCCCCTTCGTATCTTCTAGGCACTCTAGAATCCTTAGGGTTCACCTGGAGAACAGGTGATCTTGACTGGCCCCTGTATCTTCCTTAAAAATGTTCTCTGTTGTTTCCTCCTGGCCCATTGCACTCACAGGTAAAGTGACCACCCTGTCCATAATTATAACAGTCTTCTGGAGATTGCTGGAAGTGTAGCTGAAATCTTCCTCCTCCTTCTAAGCCTTCTCGTCCTCTTCCTCTCCAATTCTGTGTCTGTCCAGAAACTGGCTGTGGATATGGAACACCTGGTACCCCCCTTGGTGGCTGGTACAATTGCATTTGATCTTGTTCAGTTGAAGCTGTAACAGTGATTGTTGATTTGGTTCACTCTGATTCTTCATAACCAAAGCTTCTCTTCTCCTTCTCCAGCAGTTGTATGATTGAGTTTTCTGAGAGTTTCTTGATCCCGTTCTTTCCTGCCGTCGACACATCAGGACTCTTCAAAAGCTTATATTCTAAGTTCTGTCCTCGAAATATCATCTTCCATCATCTTCTTACTATTGGCCTTTCCTTGACCTCAATGTATTATTCTTCTCCTCCAATTCTTGGGATTATTTTCTCAGCAGGTTTTCTCCTTCTGTATCTTCTCTTCTTGAGTTGTTCATCCAGTTGTGTTACTTCTTCTAAACTATTCGCTTTATCCAGGCATGATAAGCATCGGTCTATATCTTCTTCTATTTCTTCTGTGCCAGTCCTTGTAGGACAAACTCCTTTTGAATACACAGCACATTTAGTCTCCTCTTTATCGCTGTCTTCATCTGAACTCGAATCTCTTGTATCCTTCTTCCTTCAACTTCCATCAGAGATCAAATCTCTAGTATCCTTCTTTCCTCTCTTGCCAACTTCCTTCTGATCACAGAGTCATATCCACCCATGATCTCTTCTCAATCACTCTGATCTTCATCTTCATCATCTTCTTCAAGTTCCATCTTCCTTAACCTCACTCTTCTCTTCCAGACATCTCATTTTCTTCCTTCTGGAGTTTTGGATTCATCTTTCTGGTCGTTTCTGCTTGTCCTCTATCTATTATTCGTTCATCTTCCTCTCCGATGCAACAATCACCCTGCTGGATGATGACTGGAAGCTGAGGATAAGCATCCCTAAACTCTACTTCCTTCTCGTAAGGTGGGTGTCTTTTTGCTGCATCCGTATGTGAGAAAGGTGTACTAACTTCTGCCATTAGTTTTTCTGTCGCCTTTCCTTCCTTTAGCATTTTCTCTATACCTCTGTTTATCTTATCGCTGGAATCTTTTATCAGTTTTTGTTTGAGAATGAAGGGCAACTTTTGTTTCATTTGCCGGATAACCAACCCTTTTATATTCCTTTATTGTGAATTATTTTATTTTAGACTATATAGCCTATGGCTTCCCCCCTTTAATTATTAATATAAACCAAACAACCCAAAAATTTAAAAAAAAAAAAATATATATATATATCAATCAACCAAAATATGAATATGAAAAAATTCAATTTTTTTTAAATCAAAAACCATTTCTAATTAAAATTAAAATCAATTAAAAAATCAATTAAAAATTATGAATAATTAAAACCAATTTTTATTTCTATATCCTATCTTACCCATTTATCATTTAGTGGCTATCTTACCACAACCCATCAAATGCAAATAGTCAACTTCAGACTACAATCCTAAAAACAAAGCCTCTAACCTTACCATTACTACAATTCCCATAAACATCTCTATAAGCTCCTAATTATCTTAATTTTACAGAATAATGTCAGTCTTTGATTCCCAACACAACTTAAATCAAACCCAAGTGATGCACATAGCCTCCAAAATGCAATTTTTAATGAATCAGTATTTTGCCAAGCCTATGTGAAATTGTCATAACATCAGATATCCTGTAGGGGAAGATTTTGTAACCAGAACCAGCCTCAAACCCTTGACTCGATCCTCTGTCGCGTCACGTGATGTGATGTCAGCACCCCCTCTCTTTCTCTCTCTCGCTCCTGTCGTATCGTCCTATTGCTCCTCTCATATGACATACACAGAAAAGGATTTTAGTAGTTAATGCAATACTGAGTTATTTCAACCATATTCAACATTCCCCCACTCACATTCGCTTTAAGACTTAATTCAGGACTAAATAGATCGCTCAAAAACATTTTTATTTCATTTTTATTCATTTTAATCATCTTTTAATTTAATTTATTATAATTCGTCAACATATATCTAATTTATAAATTCACTACATCTCAACAAATAGTTTCATTTTCAAACACCAGCCGTTTAACGATTAGAAGATTCGTGTCCAAATCTCTCGTCTGTGGCTATTTCTCTGTCTCCCCCTGCAGCGTAACAGAAATATGACCCATTTACCCACAATCCCGTGTTGTAGGTTTAGTAAAATCCCACGCATGCGCGATACATTCAAAAATACTTTTTCACTGTGGAAGGGAGATTCTTAGATCTCTCCCCAACCCCAAATAGACGGTTAACAGTCCTGCTGTACCTCCGTTTCCCCCTCATAGTCAAACAACATTTAACAGCGCTCACAAAACCTAGAACCGAAATTCTACAGACAAACATAATTTAAGAGGCTTTCTCCCATCGCAGTGGACCTCTACGGTCACATGTTAGCATGCAGCATATTAGCATTTAGCATTAGCATTTAGCCTTAGCCTGTATGCACCATGTAGCATAAAAACAATGTACCCGACATTGCGTCTTTAATTACTTTTTCCTTTGTCCTAACTTTAGGCTGCCGTGAGTTCTGGATATTTTATGAGCGGTCCCCCCCAAGCAGATATCCCGTCGGATAGAAGATGGGCAAGCAACCCCCACTAAATCTACAACCAAACTCCAGTCCAAGACTGACTGACCTGAAACCCCTAACGCGTTACCAGGATTTTATGGCCCACCATGCGGTCGCCTCGTTCTGAGGGCTTATCAAATCCTGCAATGTCCTAACTTGTATACATATCTTGGCCCCGATTGTTCTTGACTTACTATTCAAGCAACACATCTCTATAAACAATCCATAGACTCTCTCCCGTTTTGCGCTGTTTTAAATTTTTTATAATGATTAGCCAGACCCCCCGTTTTCAGCAATAATGCCACACGAGGCACATTTCGGTCCTAATGGTACACTTCTCCAGTGCACAATCACATAGCATCCAAACTAACAAACTCCCAAAGCTTGTGAGAAAAAACTCACCCTTTTCTGGCCATGACTTCAAAACGAGTTAGCTTGGCGGCTGAATGGAGCAAAGGAGAGATGCAGACCAGTCCCATCTGGGGTGCCATTTGTCGTATCGGGTGAATGCTGGCAATTATTGCTGATAAACAAAGGAGTCTGCTCATACTGAACTTGGATCATAAGGTTTATTCATATCACAAGCTTCAGCATAAGTGACAGATGTCATGACATCCGGAGAGCGACGGCCCGGATTGCAATGGTCGCTCTAACTTCTTCTTCGTTTTTCCCCCAGTATATATAATCTCCCCAAGATGTGGGTGGCTCCCTCTACTGTCCAATCCCCTGTCTACAACACACTTCCTGTCTGTTGTATGTGGCGTTACACTAAAACATTCCCTCTTGATACTAAAATCAACGTCCTCTCCGGTTCCACTTAAAACATTAACAACGTCATAATCTTCATATACGATACTTTCCTAGCCCTAAATAATCTACAAGATCAGAGTATTTTTAAATCTACCAATTGGTCCTGAAAGGGGGACGTATATGCATATATTATATATTTAGATGGCTTTCATTGATCCATAATTTTCTGAACCCGTTCTCTCAATGTATTCTATTGAGTCTGTCGACAAAATTCAAACTGAAAGGTACACCGTATTTAAAGGGATGGCTTAAGGTAAATGTACTGAAAACCTTATTGAATGAAAACTCCACGGGATCGGTTGGCCAGCAAGTGGGAGGGTTTTCAGCAGTTTAATTACATTTATTCAGCGCGCGCAAGGGAACCACGCCTGCACAGCCTGTTATACACCTTCATAAGGTGAGTCTTAATACAAACTACTGAGAAGTGCATAGGAAAGGCATGAGTAAGAAAAGTGTCATTTCCTAAGTGCACTATATGGGGAATAGTAGGGTGTCCAATCAAAAACGCATCTTTTGACCGATGGGCAAAATATTAATTGTGTAGATAATCCTCTAAGAAAACCAATGGTCGAAACCTCATGTCTTTATCATAATCCGTTCAGAAGTTATTGGAGTTTTTACCCTTGTAGGATGGCCAGAACTAGGGTGACTAAATCAATGAACGCCAGAGGAAAAAAATTGGTCGGTCATAAATCAGGAAAATAGCATTGAGTCAGCTAGACTGGATGCTGTCCAGAGTTAACTGACAGGCTCAGCGTTCACCTCGTCAACTTTCTTCTCCAATCCGGAGCACATCAAATAATATAAAGGTAAAATAAATATAGATTTTGAGTCAGTCATGACATATTTTAGTATACTCTTAATGCAAAATTCCTGTTCTTTTTCAAAGATTTCTCACAAAAAACAAGCGTATCTCCTAGCTTCAGCTTGTTTCTTTTTGCGACCAGCGGAAACAACTTTGCAGATGACAACATGTCAACAGCTCAGTGCTTATTAGGTTACTAGGTTACTAGGTTACTAGGTTACTATGTTACGAAATCCGACTTTTTTGACATATTGTTAAGGATGTGTTAGAGAAAGATACCACTGAACGATTCAGAACATGAAGAATCATATTTGTCTTGGTGAAATGTATTTGATAACATGAGAAATTTAAATTTCATCACCAAAGCGCCTTTTCACACACTCTGGGCAGAGTGGGTGGACACCGTAGGAATAGGGTGTGCCATTTGGGATGCAAGCCATAGAGAAGTCTGGTGCCTTATTGAAGTCAAATGAAATGACAGCAGTCTGCTTGTCGTTACAGGATGATGTCCAACGACATCTGTCTGAACTGGACTGTTTGGAGCCGTATGATAAAGCGATCCAGGTGAGATGGACCCTGACAGAACACCGTGCAGCATCAATGTTTTTCCCTGATGGACAAATAAACACAGCACAGTACAAACTCAGGACTCCTGGGCTTTGTCCCAAATGACCACCTATTTCCTTTATAGGGCACTACCTATGGGCCCTTCCGGTCAAAGGTAGTGCACTACATAGGGCATAGGGGGTCATTTGGGACACATTCATGGTAAAATAAAGGTTAATACAGATACATTGATGACATCATAATCAATGTTTTTCTTCACAAATTACTACATTTACATTTACATTTAAGTCATTTAGCAGACGCTCTTATCCAGAGCGACTTACAGTTAGTGAGTGCATACATGATTTTTTATACTGGCCCCCCGTGGGAATCGAACCCACAACCCAGGCGTTGCAAACGCCATGCTCTACCAACTGAGCTACATCCCTGCCGGCCATTCCCTCCCCTACCCTGGACAACGCTGGGCCAATTGTGCGCCGCCCCATGGGTCTCCCGGTCGCGGCCGGCTATGACAGAGCCGGCCCCTGTGACAGAGTGTGTCCCCTGTACTAAACAGGGGACACGATGCGGGGGTGGGTGGTGGTGTGGTGTGTGGGGGTTAAGCATATCCAGAAACCTTCTAAGGATTGATTAGCAACAAATGAATAGACTGTGGTTTGGGGGTTGGACGTCTAACGTCTTAATCCATTCAAAACTCCTAGGCTTGTTCTGTGTTCGTCCTGTACAACCAATAACAAGAGGGCAATGACAACAACCCCCAAGTCCTGATAATTGGTCTGTAAGTAGCTGTAGAGGAGATGTAGAGGGGTGAATGGAGAGAGGCTGGGGTGTTAGGGTGTTATCTGGATGGTAGCAGAGCTCTGATTATAGCAGGGAGTCCTACAGGGGCTGGGAGACTAAATACTGATAGCACAGCACAGAGACAATAGACAGATTAGTGTGTGTGTGTGTGTGTGTGGGTGTGTGTGTGTGTGTGTGTCCTTGTGTGCCTCCTCCTCTTTGCCACAGCAAAGGACATTTGCCAATAACAACTTTATCTATCTCCTCCACCCGCCTTAGGTGGCTGGGCCTGGCCATGTTGCTCGTTGTATAACTGTGGAAATTAAAAACCTCCTTGTTTCTGCTCCAAACTGGGGTCGTTGATGCTGAGTGAATGACTGGAGGTCCATATTCAGGAAAAATCCTGTGTGCGTCCCAAATGGCACCTTTATTTACTATAGAGTGCATTACTTTTGACCGGAGCCCATAGGGAATAGGATCCCATTTGGGACACTGTGATGCGTGTGATAGAAGGAGTCAGGCGCAGGAGAGTAATATGCATCCAAAGAGTTTATTCCGTCGATAAACAGTTGCGCAAGCATGCGACAACAAAACTCAGGAACAGGGGAAATATCTACCCTGGCAAACCACAAGGTATGGGTAGCTCAACCGAGCTACACACAACTCACAACAAACAATCACCCACACAGACAAGGAAGCAGAGGGAACACTTATACAATGACTAATTGGGGATAAGGACCAGGTGTGTGTGATTAATTAGACAAGACAAGTGGAGTGATGATAAATGGATCGGCAGCAGCTAGTAAGCCGGTGACGACGAACGCCGAAACCTGGAGGGGAGGCAGCCTCGGCGGAAGTCATGACAGATACGGTCTCTGTCTAATTCTCAAAACTTTGTGTTTTTTAGGATGATTTCATTGAGAGTTTATCAGTAGATTAATCTTCCCATAACGCAGTCCTTCTTGTCTTCTTCATTGATAAAAACACATATTTGTAAGGTTCTGTATTTGTTTTCTTAGTTCACCTTGTGTTCTTGAACGTGGCCCTGTTTCTTTGTGTTCTTGAACGTAGCCCTGTTTCTTTGTGTTCTTGAACGTAGCCCTGTTTCTTTGTGTTCTTGAACGTAGCCCTGTTTCTTTGTGTTCTTGAACGTAGCCCTGTTTCTTTGTGTTCTTGAACGTAGCCCTGTTTCTTTGTGTTCTTGAACGTAGCCCTGTTTCTTTGTGTTCTTGAACGTAGCCCTGTTTCTTTGTGTTCTTGAACGTAGCCCTGTTTCTTTGTGTTCTTGAATGTAGCCCTGTTTCTTTGTGTTCTTGAACGTAGCCCTGTCTTTCATTTTTGTTCATTGATTTCACCTGTGTTAGTTACTCACCTGGTCTCATCAGCTCCTTATTTAGTTCAGTTCTTTCTGTTTGTGCCTTGTGAGGAATTGTTTGTTTTGACTCTACTAAGCCTTTTCCTAGCTCGTTTGTGAGAACCAGTTTTAGCCTTCAGTCCTATTTTTGTTTCACCTGCCTGTTTGCCTGCCTGTGTATGACCATTGCCTGCCTGTGACCACGATTCCTGCCTTCTGCGAAGGCGTAATAAACACCTGCTGCGCTCTGCGCGTGAATCTACACCTTTTTCTCCCTGAGTATTCATTACAATATTCAATCAAACATGAAGTAGACAAAGCGTTTACGATTCTGGCATGAAATATCTGATATTTTGAATAGACTACCTCTTATCTTTTCTTCCCATGTCAGCGCCTTATGATGTCATTTCCATCTGTACCATCTAGACGCTGCATTTCTGTGTGTAAATACAATAGATCAAGTCTTGAAATATAAATAAACATGGACTACGAAATGCTTATTTTTCTACACGCGTGAACACACGTTCTTTTTTACTATCCTTGTGCCACCAAACAATTGATTCCCATTCAAAATCCTATTTTCCTGAACCTTAACCCCAAACCCTAAACTTAACCCCTAACCCTAATTCTAACCCTAAAACAGCCCTTTTCCTTGTGGGGACCGGTGAAATGTCCCCACTTGTCCGAATTTACTTTGTAGTAAAACCAATCACACACACACAAACCCTCATAATGATCGCTAACATAGCCCCTTTCTCCTGTTTATTCATCAGTCTCCTTGTTAAGATGGATTCTAACTCTGAGTAATGTGGCCCCAAACACTGATTCACTGCACGAGCTAATACTTGCTTGTTAGACTTGAAGTGTACAGGAACTGTATCTTGGGATGCGTCCCAAATGGTACCCTATTCGTTATTTAGTGCACTACTTTTGACCTGGACCTATAGGCATCTGTACTAAATAAGTTCACTCTATAGGGAATAGGGTGTCATTTGGGACACGTCCTTGGAAACGTTAGATGCTTAATTGTCTCAGTTCTCCAGCAAAGTGTGCATATAGAGAGATTATGGTGACAGTTTCTAGGTGACAGTTTTCTCTTTTCTTTACAGTAGCCTGTGTATGTTCTCCTACTGTGGGCCGTGGGTGTCACGGTTTCGGCCGAGGCTGTTCCTCCTCCTGGTTCGGGCAGGCTTCGGCGGTCGTCGTCCCCGGAGTACTAGCTGCCACCGATCGATGTTTCATGTTCGTTTGGTTTTGTCTTTATGTTGTACACCTGTGTCTTGTTAGTCCTCGTTAGTGTCCTATTTAGTTCTCGTTGGTTGTGTTTGTCTTTGTGTGTGATTGCTCTTCTGTTTTCGTGTTGGAGCTACGTACTTCCCTCCAGTGTTTTGGAGAGGGTTTTCGCACATGTTAGTGCGCCGTTTGTTTGACGCCTGTGTGCGCCGTGTTTTCGCCTTCGGGCTTATTGTGCTTATTTTCTACGTGATTATTGCACTAAAGTCTTTTGGACTGAGCTTCTGCGTCCTGCGCTTGATTCATGCACCACACCCACCTTCAGCACCCCTTGACAGAATCACACACCAGAATGGAATCAGCAGGATCTGCAGTTACGCCTGAGTCGCTCGAGGAGCATGTCCGCGGCCAAGATGACCAGATACGACAACTGGGGACCGCTCTACAGGACGTCATCAACACCTTGCACCGATGGGAGGCCAGCGGGGTACCCACGCCTCCACCTACCCTGCCAACCCCATCGGCCGGTCCACCAGTCCCAGGTCCGGAACCCAGGGGGATTCGGCTCTCGTTCCCGAGGGCGTATGACGGAACAGCTGCCGGGTGTCAGGGGTTCCTCCTGCAGGTGGAGCTCTACCTGGCCACTGTACACCCGGTGCCCTCGGGACACGAGAGCGTTTCCGCCCTCATCTCCTGTCTCACGGGCAAGGCGTTGGAGTGGGCTAACGCCGAGTGGAGGAAGATGGACACCAACACCATTTCCTACGCCGAGTTCTCCCGTCGCTTCAAGGCCGTGTTCGACCATCCACCTGAGGGCAAAGCGGCGGGGGAGCGTCTAGTCCACTTGAGACAGGGGAGGAGGAGCGCACAGGCGTTTGCTCTAGAGTTCCGGACTCTAGCGGCGGACGCAGGGTGGAATGAACGGGCCCTCATCGACCATTTTCGATGTAGCCTACGGGAGGACGTTCAACGTGAGTTGGCCTGCAGGGATACCCATCTTACCTTCGACCAGTTGGTCGATATGTCCATCCGTCTGGACACCCTGCTGGCCACCCGTGGACGTCCCGAGGGGGGTCCGTCCATTCCGCCCTCCGGCACCTCCGAGCCGAGCCCTATGGAGCTCGGGGGTGCCGGCGCTAGAGAAAGGAGGAGGAGGAGCCCGAGGGGGCCTGTCTCCTGCACCAAGTGCGGTCGTGGAGGGCACACTGCGGCCAGGTGCTGGGGAGGGTTCTCCGGGGGAGAAGACAACAGGCCACGCACTGGGGGGGCCTCCCAGGTGAGTAGACGTCCCACTTACCCAGAGCTTTCTGTTGCGCACTTTTGTATACCTGTTTGTTTTCCACAGGTTGCACCTCATTCCCAGCATAAGGCGCTAGTAGATTCAGGCGCAGCTGGGAATTTTGTTGATCGGAAGTTTTCTGTAGATTTAGGGATCCCTCTCCTACCTGTTGACAAACCTTTTCCCGTTCATGCCTTAGATAGCCGCCCGTTGGGGTCGGGGTTGATTAGGGAGATCACAGCGCCACTTAGGATGTGTGCGCAGGGGGGTCATGAAGAGACTATACAGCTGTATCTGATCGACTCTCCTGCGTACCCAGTGGTGCTGGGAATCCCCTGGTTAAGCACCCATAACCCTGCTATTTCGTGGCAACAGAGGGCTCTCGATGGGTGGTCTGCTCAGTGCGAGGGGCGATGTCTGGGTGTTTCCGTGGGGGCGACTTCGGTGGAAAGTCCAAACCAAGTGCCCGCACTGCACATTCTGCCTGAATATGGGGATTTAGCTCTCGTGTTTAGTAAGACTAGGGCGACGCAGTTGCCTCCTCATAGACAGGGGGATTGTGCGATTGATCTCCAGGCAGGAGCAGCGCTCCCACGGAGCCATGTGTATCCTTTGTCTCAAGAGGAGAGAAAAGCTATGGAGACTTACATAGCCGAATCTTTGAGACAGGGATACATTCGGCCCTCCACTTCTCCCGCCTCCTCGAGCTTCTTTTTTGTGAAAAAGAAAGATGGAGGGTTGCGCCCGTGCATTGATTACCGTGGTCTCAATCAGATTACTGTGAAATACAGTTATCCACACCCTCTGATTGCGACCATGACGGAGTCATTGCATGGAGCGCGGTTTTTCACAAAACTGGATCTCAGGAGTGCGTATAACTTGGTGCGCATTAGGGAGGGCGACGAATGGAAGACAGCGTTTAGTACCACGTCAGGTCATTTCGAGTATCTTGTCATGCCATATGGGTTGATGAATGCTCCATCAGTCTTCCAATCCTTCGTAGATTACATTTTCCGGGATATGCAGGGACAAGGGGTGGTCGTGTACATTGATGATATTCTGGTGTACTCGTCTACCCGAGCCGAGCATGTAACCCTGGTGCGTCGTGTATTGAGGAGGCTGTTGGAGCACGACCTATATGTCAAGGCAGAGAAATGTCTGTTTTTCCAGGAGTCGGTCTCCTTTTTGGGTTATCGGTTGTCCGCGTCAGGGGTGAGAATGGAGGTGGATCGTGTGTCCGCTGTGCGTAATTGGCAAACCCCAACCACTGTAAAAGAGGTGCAGCAGTTCTTGGGCTTTGCGAATTACTACCGGAGGTTTATCCGGGGTTTTGGACAGGTGGCAGCTCCCATCACGTCCCTTCTGAAAGGGGGTCCGGTGCGCCTGCAGTGGTCAGCTGATGCGGACAGGGCCTTTGGGAGACTGAAGGACCTGTTTACGTCGGCTCCGGTGCTGGCGCATCCGGATCCCGCATTACCCTTTCAGGTTGAGGTGGACGCGTCTGAGGCAGGTATAGGGGCCGTTCTCTCTCAACGGTCCGGCTAGCCACCTAAACTCCGCCCCTGTGCTTTTTACTCAAAAAAGCTCAGCCCGGCGGAGCGTAACTATGACGTTGGGGACAGGGAGCTGTTAGCTGTAGTTCAAGCCCTTAAGGTGTAGAGGCATTGGCTTGAGGGGGCTCAACACCCTTTCCTCATTTTGACTGACCATCGGAACCTGGAGTACATCCGGGCAGCGAGGAGACTGAACCCTCGCCAGGCTCGATGGAGTATGTTTCTCACCAGGTTCGTATTTAAAATCACGTACATCCCTGGGTCCCAGAATGGTAAGGCAGATGCACTGTCCCGGCGGTATGACACGGAGGAGAGGTCCGTTGAGCCTACTCCCATACTACCGGAGTCTTGCCTTGTGGCACCGGTGGTGTGGGAGGTCGATGCCGAAATCGAGCGAGCGTTGCGTACCGACCCCAGCCCTCCACAGTGTCCTGAGGGTCGGAAGTACGTTCCGCTCGAGATTCGGGATCGACTCATTTACTGGGCTCACACGTCACCCTCCTCTGGACATCCGGGTATTGGCCGGACAGTGCATTGCCTTAGCACTATATACTGGTGGCCTACTTTGGCTAGGGATGTGAGGGTTTATGTCTCCTCCTGCTCGGTGTGCGCCCAGTGTAAGGCACCCCGGCATCTGCCCAGGGGTAAGTTACAACCCCTGCCCGTTCCACAACGACCATGGTCCCACCTCTCGGTGGATTTTGTGACAGACCTTCCCCTCTCTCAGGGGAATACCACCATCCTGGTCGTTGTGGACCGGTTCTCAAAGGCCTGTCGTCTTCTCCCTATGTCGGGTCTTCCTACTGCCCTACAGACCGCTGAGGCCCTATTTACCCACGTCTTCCGGCATTACGGGGTACCCGAGGATATAGTGTCTGATCGAGGCCCCCAGTTTACCTCCCGTGTTTGGAGAGTGTTCATGGAGCGTTTGGGGGTCTCGGTTAGCCTTACCTCAGGGTACCACCCGGAGAGTAACGGGCAGGTAGAATGTGTCAACCAGGATGTGGGTAGGTTTCTGAGGTCGTATTGCCAGGACCGGCCTGAGGAGTGGGCACGGTACATTCCCTGGGCCGAGATGGCCCAGAACTCTCTCCGCCACTCCTCTACCAACCTAACCCCCTTCCAATGTGTGTTAGGTTACCAGCCGGTTCTGGCACCATGGCAGCAGAGCCAGATCGAGGCCCCTGCGGTGGATGATTGGATGAGGCGCTCGGAAGAGACGTGGAACGCTGCCCACGTCCACCTGCAGCGGGCCGTCCTTCATCACAAGGCGAGTGCCGATCTCCACCGCAGTGAGGGGCCGGTGTACGCACCCGGAGATCGAGTCTGGCTCTCTACCAGAAACCTACCCCTCCGCCTGCCCTGCCGGAAGCTGGGTCGGCGGTTTGTGGGGCCCTTTAAAGTCCTGAGAAGATTGAACGAGGTGTGTTATAGGTTACATCTACCTGTTGAGTATAAGAATATTAACCCCTCGTTCCATGTGTCTCTTCTCAGGCCGGTGGTAGCTGGTCCACTCCAGGACAATGAGATAGGAGAGACTCCTCCTGGACTCCACTGGACATCGAGGGGGCTCCGGCGTACACCGTTCGGTCCATCTTGGACTCCAGACGCCGGATGGGGGGTCTCCAGTATCTCGTGGAGTGGGAGGGGTACGGCCCGGAGGAGCGGTGCTGGGTGCCGCGGAGGGACATCCTAGACCCATCTCTCCTGTCGGAGTTCCACCGGGACCATCCCGCGCGCCCTGCTCCGCGTCCTCCTGGTCGTCCCCGAGGCCGGGGTCGGCACACGGCTGGAGCCGCGCGTCAAGGGGGGGAACTGTCACGGTTTCGGCCGAGGCTGCTCCTCCTCCTGGTTCGGGCAGGCTTCGGCGGTCGTCGTCCCCGGAGTACTAGCTGCCACCGATCGATGTTTCATGTTCGTTTGGTTTTGTCTTTATGTTGTACACCTGTGTCTTGTTAGTCCTCGTTAGTGTCCTATTTAGTTCTCGTTGGTTGTGTTTGTCTTTGTGTGTGATTGCTCTTCTGTTTTCGTGTTGGAGCTACGTACTTCCCTCCAGTGTTTTGGAGAGGGTTTTCGCACATGTTAGTGCGCCGTTTGTTTGACGCCTGTGTGCGCCGTGTTTTCGCCTTCGGGCTTATTGTGCTTATTTTCTACATGATTATTGCACTAAAGTCTTTTGGACTGAGCTTCTGCGTCCTGCGCTTGATTCATGCACCACACCCACCTTCAGCACCCCTTGACAGTGGGAAACAATATCTGTCCCTCAAAAACCAATACACCTCTCTCTCTCTCTCTCTGATGTATGCATATAGCACAATTTTGTATTGCAGTGCAGTGGGCTGTTTGCTAGGCAAAACGTTGCTTTCTCTCCTTCCCTTAAAATAAGCCAATGCTCTTGACATTGCTTTGCCTCAGGGACCACCTGAGATAAAATAAAATAAAAGCTTATTGTTTATCATTACCGTTCTGTTCTTCAATAGTGTGTTTAATATGTATAGTGAGTCTGTTCTTCAATAGTGTTTCATATGTATGAAAAGCCCTTTCACTTTCTTAAACCAAAGTCTCCTCTGTTTTGTCCTTCTGTTGAACTCTCTCTGCCTGTAAGATGTGCAAACAAAGGTTTCGTTCCAAATAGCACCCTATTCTCTTTATAGAACACTACTTTTGACCAGAGGCCCATAGGGGATAAGATGCCATTTGGGACACAGAAAAAGTGACTCCGTCCCTACAGCACCTGAATACTACTAGAATCACCCTAATCATATATAACTAACTGTAAATCACTCTGGATTAGTCTCTCTAAATGACTCAAATGTAATTTCAACCTAAACAGGAAAAAATAAGCTCTTCACTTCTGTTAGTACAGTTAGTTGGGTTTAAAATCTATTTAAACGTGTTCATCATGCATGTCAAAGGGCTGAGGAGATACCAACCATGCCTCAACATTCTCTCAACACCCAGTTCGACCTAACTTTTATATTTTCTTAGCTAAAATAATTGTTCTATTTAATTGCTAGCACAGTGCTTACCCACTCTAGCCCTCTAACCCAGAGATATCAAAAGGGGAACTTATTGGACACGCCTGGAAATCTCACCCCATTTACCGTTTCCATAGAAACCATAGCAAACGGCCAGTCACTGGTGCTTTCTCCCTATTTTCCCAGGAACCAGGATGAGGTGGATTCTGCAGTGACATAGACTAAAGCATGTTATTTCCTCTATTTGTCTGTCAACCTGCCATTAGAGAGGAGTGACACAATGCTTGTTACCAGCACACACACACACACACAAACACACACACACACACACACACACACACACACACACACACACACACACACCTCCGCATTAGACGTTTAAAATGCTGCATGTTTTTTAACCTATAACACCTTACTCTTTATGGGCTGTGGTGATACTACATCTAACCACCCTTCTCTAATGTTACAATGGTAAAATGAATTTGGGTAATTAAAAAGCACTATAAAAAAGTATTTGATCCCCTGTTGATTTTGTACGTTTTCCCACTGACAAAGAAATTATCAGTCTATAATTTTAATGGTAGGTTTATTTGAACAGTGAGAGACAGAATAACAACAAAAAAATCCAGAAAAACGCATGTCAAAAATGTTATAAATTGATTTGCATTTTAATGAGGGAAATAAGTATTTGACCCCCTCTCAAGCAGAAATATTTCTGGCTCCCAAGTGTCTTCCCCTAAGTAAGCTGGTCCTGGGACTCTGTTCACAAACACAAACATACCAAAAGTACAGCAACATAATTAGACCCAACCAAATAATGATAAAAAATATATATAATTACTTGACACATTGGAAAGAATTAACAAAAGAAAAGAGCAAACTATAATGCTATTTGGTCCTAAACAGAGAGTACACATTGGCAGAATACCTGACCACTGTGACTGACCCAAAATTAAGGACTCAGTGAGCATAGCCTTGCTATTGAGAAAGGCCGCCGTAGGCAGACCTGGCTCTCAAGAGAAGACAGGCTATGTGCACACTGCCCACAAAATGAGGTGGAAACTGAGCTGCACTTCCTAACTTCCTGCCAAATGTATGACCATATTAGAGACACATACTTGCCTCAGATTACACAGATCCACAAAGAATTCAAAAACAAATCCAATTTGGATAAACTCCCATATCTATTGGGTGAAATACCACAGTGTGCCATCACAGCAGCAAGATTTGTGACCTGTTGCCACAAGAAAAGGGCAACCAGTGAAGAACAAACACCATTGTAAATACAACCTATATTTATGTTGATTTATTTTCATTTTTGTATTTTAACTACAGTGAGGGAAAAAAGTATTTGATCCCCTGCTGATTTTGTACGTTTGCCCACTGACAAAGAAATGATCAGTCTATAATTTTAATGGTAGGTTTATTTGAACAGTGAGAGACAGAATAACAACAAAAAAATCAAGAAAAACGCATGTCAAAAATGTTATAAATTGATTTGCTTTTTAATGAGGGAAATAAGTATTTGACCCCCTCTCAATCAGAAAGATTTCTGTCTCCCAGGTGTCTTTTATACAGGTAACGAGCTGAGATTAGGAGCACACTCTTAAAGGGAGTGCTCCTAATCTCAGTTTGTTACCTGTATAAAAGACACCTGTCCACAGAAGCAATCAATCAATCAGATTCCAAACTCTCCACCATGGCCAAGACCAAAGAGCTCTCCAAGGATGTCAGGGACAAGATTGTAGACCTACACAAGGCTGGAATGGGCTACAAGACCATCGCCAAGCAGCTTGGTGAGAAGGTGACAACAGTTGGTGCGATTATTCGCAAAATGAAGAAACACAAAATAACTGTCAATCTCCCTCGGCCTGGGGCTCCATATGCAAGATCTCACCTCGTGGAGTTGCAATGATCATGAGATAGGTGAGGAATCAGCCCAGAACTACATGGGAGGATGTTGTCAATGATCTCAAGGCAGCTGGGACCATAGTCACCAAGAAAACAATTGGTAACACACTACGCTGTGAAGGACTGAAATCCTGCAGCACACGCAAGGTCGACCTGCTCAAGAAAGCACATATACAGGCCCGTCTGAAGTCAACTCACCGTGTTTGGAGGAGGAGGAATGCTGCCTATGACCCCAAGAACACCATCCCCACCGTCAAACATGGAGGTGGAAACATTATGCTTTGGGGGTGTTTTTCTGCTAAGGGGACAGGATAACTTCACTGCATCAAAGGGACGATGGACGGGGCCATGTACCGTCAAATCTTGGGTGAGAACCTCCTTCCCTCAGCCAGGGCATTGAAAATGGGTCGTGGATGGGTATTCCAGCATGACAATGACCCAAAACACACAGTGGCTCAAGAAGAAGCACATTAAGGTCCTGGAGTGGCCTAGCCAGTCTCCAGACCTTAATCCCATAGAAAATCTGTGGAGGGAGCTGAAGGTTCGAGTTGCCAAACGTCAGCCTCGAAACCTTAATGACTTGGAGAAGATCTGCAAAGAGGAGTGGGACAAAATCCCTCCTGAGATGTGTGCAAACCTGGTGGCCAACTACAAGAAACGTCTGACCTCTGTGATTGCCAACAAGGGTTTTGCCACCAAGTACTAAGTCATGTTTTGCAGAGGGGTCAAATACTTATTTCCCTCATTAAAATGCAAATCAATTCATAACATTTTTGCCATGTGTTTTTCTAGATGTTTTGGTTGTTATTCTGTCTCTCACTGTTCAAATAAACCTACCATTAAAATTATAGACTGATCATGTCTTTGTCAGTGGGCAAACGTACAAAATCAGCAGGGGATCAAATAATTTTTTCCCTCACTGTAAGTCCCATGCATTATTATTATTATTTTTATTACTATCGGTATATACCACCACCCTGCTAGCTAATGGTGGTTTTAACTTCCATTAAACCAACTTCAATTTCCTTCAAATACAACGTTGCCATTCCTTCATCTCAGAGTTGCTAGCTAAATGACCTGAGGTGCAGATAGACAGACTAAATGGAATGATGGATGTTGCTAATCCATTACTCTTTTAAGCTCTTTGATGTTTCCATTATATAGAAGAAGAAGAAGAAGAAGAAGAAGAAGAAGAAGAAGAAGAAGAAGAAGAAGAAGAAGAAGAGAGAGAGAAGGAGAGGGAGAGAGAGAGACAGACAGAGAGAGGGGAGGGAGAGAGAGAGAGAGAGAGAGAGAGAGAGAGAGAGAGAGAGAGAGAGAGAGAGAGAGAGAGAGAGAGAGAGAGAGAGAGACAGAGGAAGGACTTACACCCTGCCACAATCCATAGAATAAACGCCAGCCTCTCCAGGGACTGTGCCCTGCGACCCAATGTACACCTGGCCCACCATCCCACCCTCGATCTGGACTGTCTCTATGACCATGTTCACCTGTACAGGGAGACAGTCCCCATTCTTGCTAAGACTCTCAAGGACGTCGCTTTAAACCGCATCCCGACCTCTCCACCCAGGAGCAGCGGAGCAATCTCCACCCCCCCGAGATCACAGAGACAACACCCCGGACCAACACCCTGGACCCCACAGCCACGACCACAGCACCACCAACCTCAATGCCCACCACATCCAGCGCAGCACAGACCACCCCAGCCCAGCTTCAGACCCACCCAGACAAGGCCTAAGAATGCTAAAATGGTATAAATCTGAACTAACTAATTCAATCGAATTGATCAAAACAGGAGAATTCTTTATCTGGCTTAAAATCAACAAGAAGGCTATCTTAACAGATAAAAACGTCTTCCTCTGTGCCACATACATTCCCCCTCAGAGTCACCCTACTTCAATGAAGAGAGTTTCTCCATTCTAGAGGGGGAGATTAGTCACTTTCAGGCCCAAGGCAATGTGCTGGTCTGTGGAGACCTGAATGCTAGAACAGCAGAAGAACTAGACACTATTAACAGTCATGGGGACAAACACCTACCGGGAAGCAACAACCTTTCCCTCCCCCCCACATACCCCCCCACATACCCCTCCAGAAACAACTATGACAAAGTGAAAAACAAAAATGGAGTACAGCTCCTGAAGCTCTGTCGAACACTGGGTCTGTACATAGTTAATGGATGTAGCTCAGTTGGGAGAGCATGGCGTTTGCAACGCCAGGGTTGTGGGTTCGATTCCCACGGGGGGCCAGTATGAAAAAAACAAAAAACATAATGTATGCACTAACTGTAAGTTGCTCTGGATAAGAGCGTCTGCTAAATGACAAAAATTTAAATGTAGGCTAAGAGGGGACTCTTTTGGTAGGTACACCTACAGCTCATCCCTTGGCAGCAGTACTGTAGACTACTTCATCACCGACCTCAACCCAGAGTCTCTCAGAGCCTTCACAGTCAGCCCACTAACACCTCTCTCAGACCACAGTAAAATCACAGTGTATCTGAGAAGAGCAGAACCAAACCATGAAGCATCACGGCCCAATAAATTACATGGTACTAAACAGACCTATAGATGGAGGCAAACAGTACAGAAATCTACCAAAAAGCAATTAGTAGCCAGAAAATACAATCTCTCCTGGACAACTTTTTAGCCTTAACATTCTCCTACAGCAATGAAGGTGTAAATTTGGCCGTTTGGAACATAAACGTTATATTTGACAAATTAGCCTCCTTGGCTAATCTAAAGAAACATAAGAGCAAACCAAAAGGAATAGATCATGAAAAATGGTTTGATAATGATTGCAAAAATCTAAGAAAGTCATTGAGAAATATATCTAATCAAAAACACAGAGACCCAGACAACATAAATATACGCCTTCAATATGGGGAAACACTGAAGCAATACAAACACACCCTAAGAACAAAAAAGGAACAGCACATTAGAAATCAGCTGGATGTAATTGAGGAATTGTCACGATCGTCATAATGAATGGACCAAGGCGCAGCGTGATATGCGTACATCTTTTTAATAGTGTACTTAGCAACACGATATAACAACAAAAACAACAAAACGAAACGTGAAGTCCTCGGTCATACACAAACCTACACGGAACAAGATCCCACAATACAAAAGTGCCAACAGGCTGCCTAAGTATGGTGCCCAATCAGAGACAACAAGAATCAGCTGCCTCTGATTGGGAACCACCCTGGCCAACATAGAAATACAACGATCTAGAACAGAAACCTAGAAAACTATAACATAGAACCTACACACCCTGGCTCAACCTAAAAGAGTCCCCAGAGCCAGGGCGTGACAGTACCCCCCCCCCCCCCAAACGCGCGGACTGCGACCGCGCCAACATAAACCCAACAGGGGAGGGGCCGGGTGGGCATTCCACCTCGGAGGAGGATCCGGCTCCGGGCGTGACCACCACCCTCTAACAACCCCCAAGTATCGCCCCTGGTCTGGTCCCGCTGGC
Organism: Coregonus lavaretus; assembly: GCF_964263955.1. NCBI lineage: Eukaryota > Metazoa > Chordata > Actinopteri > Salmoniformes > Salmonidae > Coregonus > Coregonus lavaretus. The sequence continues at coordinate 5,827,198 of NC_140016.1, forward strand.
TGGAGCTGGACTGGACATCGGTGGAGCGGATTGCTTAGGCTCCGGTGTGGAGCAGCTGACCGGTACCTGACCAGGCACGGGCTGTGCCGGACTGACGACGCGCACCACAGGCTTGGTGCGGGGAGCAGGAATGGGCCGGACCGGGCTGACGACGCGCACCACTGGCTTGGTGCGGGGAGCAGGAACGGGCCGGACCGTGCTGACGATGCGCACCACAGGCTTGGTGCGGGGAGCAGGAATGGGCCGGACCGGGCTGACGACTCGCACCACTGGCTTGGTGCGGGGAGCAGGAACGGGCCGGACTGGGCTGACGATGCGCACCACTGGCTTGTTGCGGGGAGCAGGAACGGGCCGGGCTGACGACGCGCACCACAGGCTTGGTGCGGGGAGCAGGAACAGGCCGGGCCGGGCTGGCGACGCGCACCATTGGCTTGGTGCGAGGGGCAGGAACAGGCGGGGCCGGGCTGGCGACGCGCACCATTGGCTTGGTGCGGGGAGCAGGAACAGGCCGGGCCGGGCTGGCGACGCGCACCATTGGCTTGGTGCGAGGGGCAGGAACAGGCCGGGCCGGGCTGGTGACGCGCACCCCAGGCTTGGTGCGAGGGGCAGGAACAGGCCGGGCCGGGCTGGCGACGCGCACCCCAGGCTTGGTGCGAGGGGCAGGAACAGGCCGGGCCGGGCTGGCGACGCGCACCACAGGCTTGGTGCGAGGGGCAGGAACAGGCCGGGCCGGGCTGGCGATGCGCACCACAGGCTTGGTGCGAGGAGCAGGAACAGGCCGGGCCGGGCTGGCGACGCGCACCACAGGCTTGGTGCGAGGGGCAGGAACAGGCCGGGCCGGGCTGGCGACGCGCACCACAGGCTTGGTGCGAGGGGCAGGAACAGGCCGGGCCGGGCTGGCGACGCGCACCACAGGCTTGGTGCGAGGGACAGGAACAGGCCGGACCGTACTGGAACACACACCACTGGCCTTGTGCGGGGATCAGGAACGGGCCGGACCGGACTGGTAACACACCCCAGTACCTCTCGCCGTGCCTCTACACTCTCCTTCCCTCTAATGACCAATGGCCCCCGTAACCTGGTGGCCTTCTCTCCTAGTCCACAATCTCGCCCTGTAGCTGCCTCCAGCAGCCCCGTCGTCCATGCCGTGTGCCCCCCCCCCAAAAATGTATTGGGGTTGCCTCTCGCCTGTCCGACGACGGCCCGGTTGGCGCCGCTTCTCCTCTCCTGCCTGGGTCTCCCCCTTCATCACCCTCCGGTAACGGACGGCCTCCTCCTCCGTTATCCTCCCCCAACCGAGGAGGACATCTACCAACGTTACCTCCGGCGTTTGCTCCTGGAAACGCTGCTTGGTCCTGTTTTGGTGGGATTTTCTGTCACGATCGTCATAATGAATGGACCAAGGCACAGCGTGATATGCGTACATCTTTTTAATAGTGTACTTAGCAACATGATATAACAACAAAAACAACTAAACGAAACGTGAAGTCCTCGGTCATACACAAACCTACACGGAACAAGATCCCACAATACAAAAGTGCCAACAGGCTGCCTAAGAATGGTTCCCAATCAGAGACAACGAGAATCAGCTGCCTCTGATTGGGAACCACCCTGGCCAACATAGAAATACAACGATCTAGAACAGAAACCTAGAAAACTATAACATAGAACCTACACACCCTGGCTCAACCTAAAAGAGTCCCCAGAGCCAGGGCGTGACAGGAATCCATAGAATCAAACCACTTCTGGGAGAATTGGAATAAATTAAACAAACCTCATAATGAGGAATTGGCTATCCAAAATGGGGATATGTGGAGAAATCACTTTGCAAACCTCTACAGCAATATAACAAAAAGTCCAGAACAACAAGAAATACAAGAAAAATTACAAATCCTTGAATCAGCAGTCAAAGACTATCAGAATCCTGTGGATACCCCAATTACAGAACAATAATTATTGGAAAAACTTTGCACTCTCCAACCCAAAAAGGCCTGTGGTGCTGATGGTATTTTAAATGAAATGATCAAATATACAGACCACAAATTCAAATTGGCTATACTCAAACTCTTCAACATTATCCTAACTGCAGGTATTTCCCCCGATATTTGGAACCAAGGATTGATCACACCAATTTATAAAAATGGAGACAAATTTGACCCAAATAATTACAGAGGATTTTGCGTTAACAGCAACTTGGGGAAAATTCTCTGCAGTCTCATAAACAGCAGATTATATAATTTCCTTGATGAACACAACGTTGGATTTGTAAAAAATTATCGTACAACAGACCACATTTAGGCTCTCCACACTCTAATTGACAAACAAGTAAAACAAAACAAAGGCAAAATCTACTCGTGCTTTGTAGACTTCAAGAAAGCATTTGATTCAATTTGGCACAAAGGTCTTTTTTACAAACTAATAGAAAGTGGTATTGGAGGGAAAACATATGATGTTATTAAATCAATGTACACTAAAAACAAATGTGCGATTAAAATCGGCAACAAGCAAACAGACTTCTTCTCTCAGGGACGTGGAGTGAAACAGGGCTGCCCAAAAAGTCCAACACTATTTAACATCTATGTTAATGAATTGGCAAAAACATTAGAAGAATCGGCAGCACCTGGTCTCACCCTACACAACACTGAAATCAAGTGTCTGCTGTACGCAGATGACCTGGTGCTACTGTCTCCCACTAAGGAGGGGTTACAGCAGCATCTAGATCATCTGCACAGGTTCTGTCATACCTGGGCCCTGACCGTTAATCTAAAAAAAACGAATATAATGACATTCCAAAAAAGGTCCGGAAATCAGAATGACAAAAATAAATTCTATTTGGACACAGTTCTATTAGAACACACCAAAAATTACACGTATCTAGGACTAAATATCAGCAACACAGGTAGCTTTCACATGGCTGTGAATGAGCTGAGAGACAAAGCAAGAAGAGCATTCTATGCCATTAAAAGGAATATTAAAATCGAAATTCCAATTAGAATCTGGCTCAAAATTTTCCAATCAGTTATAGAACCAATTGCTCTATATGGCAGCGAAGTACGGGGTCCGCTCTCTAATACTGAATTTACCAAATGGGACAAACATCCAATCGAAATACTGCATGCAGAGTTTTGCAAGACTGTATTGCAAGTGCAAAGAAAAACTCAAAATAACGCATGTAGAGCAGAATTGGGCCAATACCCCCTCCTTATTTGAATAGAAAAAAGAGCCATCAAATTTTACAACCATGTAAAAACAAGTGACCCCAAAACATTCCATCACACAGCTCTACTATGTCAAGAGATGAAACAAGAGAAGAGTCCCCTCAGCCAGCTGGTTCTGAGGCTCAGTTCACTAACCAAAACCAACCTCATAGAGCCTCAGGACAGCACTCAGAAAATCTGGCCCAACCAAATCATCACAAAGCAAAAAGATAAATACATCACATATTGGAAAGATACCACAAAAAATCTAAGTAAACTTCAATGCTATTTGGCTCTAAACAGACAGTACATGGTGGCAGACTATCTGACCACCGTGACTGATAGAAAACTAAAGAAAACAATGACTAGGTACAGAGTCAGTGAGCACAGTCTGGCTATAGAGACCGGTCATTACAGGCAAACCTGGCTGCCCAGAGAGGACAGGCTGTGCTCACTCTGCTCCCGGGGAGAGGTAGAGACAGAGCTGCATTTCCTATTACACTGTGACAAATACTCAGACCTAAGAGAATCTTTCTTTCCCAAAATGATCATTCAGTACAAAGAATTTGAAACTATAAAAGATGAAGAAAAAATCCAACATTTATTGGGTGAAAAGCCAAAATGTGCAAGTTTGGCAGCCAAATATGTGTCCTCCTGCCACAACCTGAGGGACAGCCAGTGAAAAGTGTAATGTAATGTCAATATTTCCTGTTTTGTTTTGGCTTTCATACCATGTAATGTGTCTTCTCAGTCATGTTGAGACTGGTCGACTACTATTGCTTTAATGTATTGTTATTCTCATTAATATTGTTGTTGTAGTTGCTGTTAATGGTAATCCCATTTCCACTACTACTATTATTATTGCTGTTGGTCCCACCATTTTTGTTATATGTATACTTTGACAATGTAAGTAATTTAACCTGCCATGTCAATAAAGTCTATTGAATTGAATTGAATTGAATTGACAGACAGAGAGAGAGAGAAGGGGAGGGAGAGAGAGAGAGAGAGAGAGACCGAGAGAGTGGAGAGAGAGAGAGAGAGAGTGGTGAGAGAGAGAGAGAGAGAGAGAGAGAGAGACAGAGAGAAAGAGAGAGAGAGAGAGAGAGAGAGAGAGAGAGAGAGAGAGAGAGAGAGAGAGAGAGAGAGAGAGAAACAGAGAGAGAGAGAGAAACAGAGAGAGAAGGGGAGGGAGAGAGAGAGACAGACAGAGAGAGGAGTGAAAAAGCAGAGAGAGAGAGAGAGAGAGACAGAGAGAGCGAGAGAAAGAGAGAAAGAGAGAGAGTGCGTACTCAGGTCATAACATTCTCTCTGGATGATCTTATATTCAGTAGGTAATCTCGGTTAACTCAGAACTAAAGTGTTGTGTAATTGGTCAGATGATTCATTAAGTTCTGGGTTCATACGTGTTAAGAGGAGAGATAGCCTGTGGGCCAAATGTCCCCTCCCCTTCCAAAATTCAAAAGATGGTAACACCTGAGATATGGTGATTTGTCCAAAGCTACTCATTATGTCATGCATCCTGTTGTATCAGGACAGATCTACAGTACCGTTGTATCAGGACAGATCTACACTACCATTTATGTTGACACAGTCTGTCCACAAGATATTATGCAGTAGGTGACACTGGGGCTGTGGCGGTCATGAAATATCATCAGCCGGTGATTATCAAGCAAATAACTGTCAGTCTCACGGTAATTGACTGTAATTAACATAAACACATTTAGCATCTCCTGGATTCCACACATAGCCTACAAGCCATTTTAAAAAGTCTAATAAATCCATGTAATACAACCTTTTCTGTGTTGAGCGGTTAACAAATAAATAGGTACTCCTATAATTTAGAGTTATTAATGTAACTTTAGTTGTTCTACAAATGTTGGTCTATACAGTGAGGGAAAAAAGTATTTGATCCCCTGCTGATTTTGTATGTTTGCGCACTGACAAAGACATGATCAGTCTATAATTTTAATGGTAGATTTATTTGAACAGTGAGAGACAGAATAACAATACAAAAATCCAGAAAAACACATGTCAAAAATGTTATAAATTGATTTGCATTTTAATGAGGGAAATAAGTATTTGACCCCCTCTCAAGCAGAAAGATTTCTGGCTCCCAGGTGTCTTTTATACAGGTAACGAGCTGAGATTAGGAACACACTCTTAAATGGAGTGCTCCTAATCTCAGTTTGTTACCTGTATAAAAGACACCTGTCCACAGAAGCAATCAATCAATCAGATTCCAAACTCTCCACCATGGCCAAGACCAAAGAGCTCTCCAAGGATGTCAGGGACAAGATTGTAGACCTACACAAGGCTGGAATGGGCTACAAGACCATCGCCAAGCAGCTTGGTGAGAAGGTGACAACAGTTGGTGCGATTATACGCAAATGGAAGAAACACAAAAGAACTGTCAATCTCCCTCGGCCTGGGGCTCCATGCAAGATCTCACCTCGTGGAGTTGCAATGATCATGAGAATGGTGAGGAATCAGCCCAGAACTACACGGGAGGATCTTGTCAATGATCTCAAGGCAGCTGGGACCATAGTCACCAAGAAAACAATTGGTAACACACTACGCCGTGAAGGACTGAAATCCTGCTGCGCCCGCAAGGTCCCCCTGCTCAAGAAAGCACAAATACAGGCCCGTCTGAAGTTTGCCAATGAACATCTGAATGATTCAGAGGAGAACTGGGTGAAAGTGTTGTGGTCAGATGAGACCAAAATCGAGCTCTTTGGCATCAACTCAACTCGCCGTGTTTGGAGGAGGAGGAATGCTGCCTATGACCCCAAGAACACCATCCCCACCGTCAAACATGGAGGTGGAAACATTATGCTTTGGGGGTGTTTTTCTGCTAAGGGGACAGGCCACTTCACCGCATCAAAGGGACGATGGATGGCGCCATGTACCATCAAATCTTGAGTGAGAACCTCCTTCCCTCAGCCAGGGCATTGAAAATGGGTCGTGGATGGGTATTCCAGCATGACAATGACCCAAAACACACGGCCAAGGCAACAAAGGAGTGGCTCAAGAAGAAGCACATTAAGGTCCTGGAGTGGCCTAGCCAGTCTCCAGACCTTAATCCCATAGAAAATCTGTGGAGGGAGCTGAAGGTTCGAGTTGCCAAACATCAGTCTCGAAACCTTAATGACTTGGAGAAGATCTGCAAAGAGGAGTGTCTCTCACTGTTCAAATAAACCTACCATTAAAATTATCTTGTCTTTGTCAGTGGGCAAACGTACAAAATTAGCAGGGGATCAAATACTTTTTTCCCTCACTGTATACGAACGGCTGTAAGCTAGCCCGCTAGCACAAGGCAAGTACTTTTCCAGACCGGCATGTAGAAAATGTGCCGCACCGGAACCTGGCTAGTCAAATCTTATATTTTCAAATATCACACGGCACAGATTTAGGCTCTTCTGCCAGTAGAATGTCACTCAGGTATAGTACTCTCACAACTAACAATCACCCACAAGGACAAGGAGGGGAGGCAGCCTCGGCCGAAGTCGTGACACTAGTATACGTTGTGTTCTACTAGCCCGGCTGGCCAGTACCCAAAATCCTTCAGTTTCAGCTCTGCACATACAGTAACTCTACTTTAAGGGAAGAGTGTGCAGGCCTGTTTATGTGAAAGGCCACATGGAAATCGCAAGCTAATAAAGTATTTGATTATTTCCAGGAGCCAAGGAGTGTAAGAGATATGATATCACTGTGGGGAGACCCAGTGTTGAGGAGTATAAGAGATATGATATCACCTTGGGGAGATCCACTGTTTAGGAGTATAAGAGATATGATATGACCTTGGGGAGATCCAGTGTTGAGGAGTATAAGAGATATGATAACACCTTGGGGAGATCCAGTGTTGAGGAGTATAAGAGATATGATATCACCTTGGGGAGATCCAGTGTTGAGGAGTGTAAGATATATGATATGACCTTGGGGAGACCCAGTGTTCAGGAGTATAAGAGATATGATGGTGGTGTAGTCCCAGGAAGGATCAGCTCCAGGGAGGGTGTGCTTTCTGCTGGGGCGTCCAAGAATACACACACACCACACACACACACACACACACACACACACAGTACAGTAGTTTGCCACCACCCTCAGTTTCTGAGAAAACTTCTGAAAGAACACAGCTCCTATTGTGATGCAACCATTACTCCCTCTGTGTAGATAAGGGCTACATCCATTACTCCCTCTGTGTAGATAAGGGCTACATCCATTACTCCCTCTGTGTAGATAAGGGCTACATCCATTACTCCCTCTGTGTAGATAAGGGCTGCATCCATTACTCCCTATGTGTAGATAAGGGCTACATCCATTACTCCCTCTGTGTAGATAAGGGCTACATCCATTACTCCCTCTGTGTAGATAAGGGCTACATCCATTACTCCCTCTGTGTAGATAAGGGGCTACATCCCAAATTGCACCTTATTCCCTGGTAGTGCACTACATTTGACCAGGGTCCATAGGCAATGTTCCCTCTAATAGTTTTAACAGTGGCCAAGTAGGCTACTGTGGCTATTTGATCATAATGTAGGACTACCAGAGTGGCCTACCATCAAAACAAGGGAGAGAATGCATCCCATAACATTTTAACATGGAAACAGCTATTATATAATTCAGCCTACAGTAGCAGCCAATGTGTGGTGTTCAATGTTGGCCTACATTCCATGAGACTTTTGAAGAAAAACATGCAGGGCTTGACATTAACCTCTATATCGACTTGTCCTTCAGACAAGGAGGTGACTGAAAATGTTGATGTGTTGTTTGATGGAAGAAACAGTTAAAGCATTGCCCCAGACGAAATTTCCCGCTTGACCAAGTTTAATATTTACCATGCAATTGGCTTAACAGGTTTTTAAAGTTTCAACAGACATGACTTGTTGGCTTGCTGGACAAATGCATATCATAGGCTACACTACCGTTTACTAGCTATGTCTTCCTTAGAGTGGACATTCAGGCTGTGTCCCAAAATGGCACCCTATTCCCTATATAGTGCACTACTTTTGAAGCCGTGTGGACCCTGGTCAAAAGTAGTGCACTACATAGGGAATAGGGTTGCCATTTGGGAGGCAAGTCTCCCATCTGTATTTCATGTGAGTCACCAACAGATTAAATGGTAGAAAAAGCTTGATAAAGTCCTCGCAGTTTGAAGGCTGTACTTGTAATGCACGACATAGATCTGATGGTACGTACACCTGACACTGCAAAATTAGACTTTCACTTGCCTCTCAACCAAAATGTGTGTGTGTGTGTGTGTTTGTGTGTGTGTGCATACGTTCTTGTGTATGTGTGAGTGTGTGTATGTTCCTGAATATGTGTATGTGTGTGTGTGTGTGTGTGCGTGTGCGTATGTTCTGACATGCATATGTATGTTCACCATTGCACAGACATGATCCTAGTCCTCCAGATTCACCAATCCCCAAAAGGACACATTTGTTGAATTAATTGTCAGCATGCTTTCTCCCGGTGATGAAGGGAATTCAATTGTCACACGCACCACGCTAGCTATCTCAAATGTGTCTTCTTCCGACCGTATTGATTTGGGATTGTAACATGAGAGACACTGTAGCAGATTGTGTCTCTAAGCGTCAAACAAACATCAGCCATCTTAATACCCCCATTATGTCCCCCTTCCTGGAAGGAAATACACCTGGTTTATAGCACAGCATTTTTGTTATTTAATCACCTGGTTTACAGCTAATTCTGATGTTTAACCTTTACTCAGAAACACATAATTGTCTCTGATGAGAGGTTGGAGTGAATATTGAAAACTATCTTGAACTAAAATAAACAATGTCCTATCTGGTGATCTAGTAGAATGTGGAGTCCTGACATCATCTCTGTTAATAATAGGACGATATGGCATCACACCCTAATCACCAAGCCACCAAGCCACCAAGGGAATCTGTAGGGACTTGTAGGCACGGCCCTGTTTTGCCCAGTGTTGGTTAGTATTTGCATATAAACTAGTAAATTCATTCACACAGCTGAGGTTGCTTGTTGGGGAATTACTTGATGATAAATTGAAAGAAATTAAAGAAAATACTTGAACACTGGGCCTCACTGTATGGGACTCTCTCTCTCTCTCTCTCTCTCTCTCTCTCTCTCTTCTCTCTCTCTCTCTCTCTCTCTCTCTCTCTCTCTCTCTCTCTCTCGCTCTCTCTCTCTCTCACACACTCTCGCTCTCTCACTCTCTCTCTCTCTCTCTCTCTCTCTCTCTCTCACACACTCTCTCTCTCTCTCTCTCTTTCTCACTCACTCTCTCTATATTTTAGCAAGTGCAACACATTTCTTAATGTGACGGCGGTGCATTCTACACGTGTCAGCATTAACCATTCACATTTGCAACACTCAGCTATAAATAGTGTCCAGGGAGTGGACTGGTGTCCTGCCAGAGTATGTGTGCCTGTGTCTCTCCTAGCTGAGAGAGTGTGTGTGTGTGTGTGTGTGTGTGTGTGGTGTGTGTGTGTGTGTGTGTGTGTGTGTGCCTGTGTCTCTCCTAGCTGACGGCTTCTCCGTTGTCGAGTGTGTAATCAGCAGACAGTGTGTGTCTGAACTAGCCCCCTATTTAGTGCACTACTTTTGGAGTGGCCAGTCTGGGTCTCCTCCCTACTCCCTCGTTTCTTCCCTGTCCTCTCCTGTCTTTCTCGCCCCCTCTCCCCGTCTCCCCCTCTCCCTTCTCCCCCTCTCCCTGTCTTCACCCCCCAGCTCCCTGCTGTCTGTCTGGGAAGTGAAGCAGAGTGAAAGCAACAGAATAAACCATGGGGATATCAGTTAGATCCTGTAAATCTAACGACCTTTCTAATGGTATCAGCCTCCTCTCCTTCCTGTTATGAATATCAACACTGGTATCTTTCAACGACAATGTTTAGAAGGGCTGCGTCACAAATGGCACCCTATTCCCTTTGTAGTGCACTACTTTAGACCAGAGACAATAGGGCCCTGGGTCAAACCAGTACTGCACTATATAGGGAACGGAGTTGACAGGACTGGAGAGACACTCAAAACACCAATCTGCCCCATCCTAGTGGTGTCTTTGACCACTCAGTGTGTTCATAGTAAATCTATGCTGTACATACGAAAACTATTGATACATTTCTATACATTAGTTGTAGGCTACTCGATAGCATCTAAAATGTCAATTCTAATGCACTGGTGAAGTCATAATGCACTGTGTTAGATGCCTCTGTTTACGGTTACAGATGTTAGATGCCTCTGTTTACGGTTACAGATGTTATATGCCTCTGTTTACGGCTACAGATGTTATTTGCCTCTGTTTACGGTTACAGATGCCTCTGTTTACGTTACAGATGTTATATGCCTCTGTTTACGGTTACAGTTGTTATATGCCTCTGTTACGGTTACAGTTGTTATATGCTTCTGTTTACGGTTACAGATGTTATATGCCTCTGTTTACAGTTACAGATGTTATATGCCTCTGTTTATGGTTTCATATGCCTCTGTTTACGTTACAGATGTTATATGCCTCTGTTTACGGTTGCAGTTGTTATATGCCTCTGTTTACAGTTACATATGCCTCTGTTTACATTACAGATGTTATATGCCTCTGTTTACAGTTACAGATGCCTCTGTTCACTGTTACAGATGTTATATGCCTCTGTTTACGTTACACATGTTATATGCCTCTGTTTACAGTACAGATGTTATATGCCTCTGTTTATGGTTACAGATGCACCCTTGAGAGCATCCTGTCGGGCTGTGTCACCGCCTGGTGCAGGGCTCCCCAGAGGGTTGTGCGGTCTGCCCAACGTTTCACCAGGGGCACACTGCCTCCACTCCAGGACATCTACGGCATCCGGTGTCACAAATGAAGGCCAAGAAGATCATCAATGAGCACGGCCCGTTCAGAACGCTATCATCCAGAAGTCGAGGTCATGGTCATTGAACACTGGTCACTTTAATAATGTTTACATACTGTTTACCCACTTCATATCTATATACTGTATTCTAGTCAAAGCTCATCCTACATAACTACTACTGTCCATACTGTCTATACACACCATCATATACATATTTATATATTTATATTCTGCACTGTTGGATCTAGAAACATAAGCATTTTGCTACACCCGCGATAACATCTGCATAATATGTGCACGCGAACAATAAAATGTGATTTGATTTATGGTCATTTTCAATCATCAGCCAAATCACAGCATCACTTACTCCAACCAGAAATCCTCCTCATTACACCAACAATAACTCCCCATTATGAGAAAACTGTGTAACAACTGCTATTCTTCCCAACTACATAAACAAGCCTGAAGCTTTAGAAGCTGTCATAAATTAAAGGTCCAGTGGTGTGGATGAATGCCCTGTGAACACCCACGACGACAGGACACACACACACACACACACACACACACACACACACAGACACACACACACACGGCTTGTGTGTGTTGGTAGATGGATCAGGTGATGGTTAACCATTCTTCAGTGTCTACATCTATAAGAGAACATGCCATTAACACCACAGAGAGGTTCAATGCGGCTGGTTCCAATCATGAACAGATCAATAAAACAGGATTCAGCTTACATGCTACCCGAGATAGAAAACCTGAACAAAAAGGGTTGAAGACAAATACCCAAGAACGATGTGACATATTACCTTAACCCTATGAGGTGGTGAGCTAAGAGTAATGATGACCATATGCAGTGGGGAAAAAAAGTATTTAGTCAGCCACCAATTGTGCAAGTTCTCCCACTTAAAAAGATGAGAGAGGCCTGTAATTTTCATCATAGGTACAGCTCAACTATGACAGACAAATTGAGAGAAAGAAATTCCAGAAAATCACATTGTAGGATTTTTTATGAATTTATATGCAAATTATGGTGTAAAATAAGTATTTGGTCACCTACAAACAAGCAAGATTTCTGGCTCTCACAGACCTGTAAATTCTTCTTTAAGAGGCTCCTCTGTCCTCCACTCGTTACCTGTATTAATGGCACCTGTTTGAACTTGTTATCAGTATAAAAGACACCTGTCCACAACCTCAAACAGTCACACTCCAAACTCCACTATGGCCAAGACCAAAGAGCTGTCAAAGGACACCAGAAACAAAATTGTAGACCTGCACCAGGCTGGGAAGACTGAATCTGTAATATGTAAGCAGCTTGGTTTGAAGAAATCAACTGTGGGAGCAATTATTAGGAAATGGAAGACATACAAGACCACTGATAATCTCCCTTGATCTGGGGCTCCACGCAAGATCTCACCACGTGGGGTCAAAATGATCACAAGAACGGTGAGCAAAAATCCCAGAACCACATGGAGGGACCTAGTGAATGACCTGCAGAGAGCTGGGACCAAAGTAACAAAGCCTACCATCAGTAACACACTACGCCGCCAGGGACTCAAATCCTGCAGTGCCAGACGTGTCCACCTGCTTAAGCCAGTACATGTCCAGGCCCGTCTGAAGTTTGCTAGAGTGCATTTGGATGATCCAGAAGAGGATTGGGAGAATGTCATATGGTCAGATGAAACCAAAATATAACTTTTTGGTAAAAACTCAACTCGTCATGTTTGGAGGACAAAGAATGCTGAGTTGCATCCAAAGAACACCATACCTACTGTGAAGCATGGGGGTGGAAACATCATGCTTTGGGGCTGTTTTTCTGCAAAGGGACCAGGACGACTGATCCGTGGAAAGGAAAGAATGAATGGGGCCATGTATTCTGAGATTTTGAGTGAAAACCTCCTTCCATCAGCAAGGGCATTGAAGATGAAACATGGCTGGGTCTTTCAGCATGACAATGATCCCAAACACACCGCCCGGGCAACGAAGGAGTGTCTTCGTAAGAAGCATTTCAAGGTCCTGGAGTGGCCTAGCCAGTCTCCAGATCTCAACCCCATAGAAAATCGTTGGAGGGAGTTGAAAGTCTGTGTTGCCCAGCGACAGCCCCAAAACATCACTGCTCTAGAGGAGATCTGCATGGAGGAATGGGCCAAAATACCAGCAACAGTGTGTGAAAACCTTGTGAAGACTTACAGAAAACGTTTGACCTGTGTCATTGCCAACAAAGGGTATATAACAAAGTATTGAGAAACTTTTGTTATTGACCAAATACTTATTATCCACCATAATTTGCAAATAAATTCATTAAAAATCCTACAATGTGATTTTCTGGATTTTTCTTTCTCATTTTGTCTGTCATAGTTGACGTGTACCTATGATGAAAATTACAGGCCTCTCTCATCTTTTTAAGTGGGAGAACTTGCACAATTGGTGGCTGACTAAATACTTTTTCCCCCACTGTAGGAGATCATTAAATGACCATGTAAACAATTACCATTGTATGATTACTAGGCCAAGCTACAGTTAAACAGCTCACCTCCTGATAACATGATCATTAGGCCAAGCTACAGTTAAACAGCTCACCTCCTGATAACATGGTCATTAGGCCAAGCTACAGTTAAACAGCTCACCTCCTGATAACATGGTCATTAGGCCAAGCTACAGTTAAACAGCTCACCTCCTGATAACATGGTCATTAGGCCAAGCTACAGTTAAACAGCTCACCTCCTGATAACATGGTCATTAGGCCAAGCTACAGTTAAACAGCTCACCTCCTGATAACATGGCAGAAGCTTTTTATTCTATGTCTTATTGTGTGACTGAGGACTATAGGATAAGCCATTCACAGAAGAAGGCTAGAAGGATGTGTTATCCTTGTGTGTATTTCTCGTTAGCTGTGGAGAGAAGAGGGGAGGAGAGGAGGGGAGGAGAGGACGGGAGGAGAGGAGAGGAGGGGAGGAGAGGACGGGAGGAGAGGAGAGGAGAGGAGGAGAGGAGAGGAGGGGAGGAGAGGAGAGGAGAGGAGAGGAGAGGAGAGGAGAGGAGAGGAGAGGAGAGGAGAGGAGAGGAGAGGAGAGGAGAGGAGAGGAGAGGAGAGGAGAGGAGAGGAGAGGAGGAAGGGAGGAGGGGAGGAGAGGAGAGGAGGAAGGGAGGAGGGATGGAGGAGGGATGGAGGAGGTGGGATGAATGGGTGAGAAGGAGGGAGGAGGAGGGGGAGGATGGGGTGAGGAGGGGTGAGACGTTAGAAACTCTTCCTGTCCAGGACAGAACAGATTCCAATTATAGATCTATGTGTTTGCCCCTCTCAATCTAGGCTGTGTCCCAAATTTCACCCGATTCCCTATTTAGTGCACTACTTTTGACTAGGGCCCATAGGGGTCTGGTAAAAAGTAGTAAACTATGTAGGTAATAGGGGGCATTTGGGACGAAACCCTTTTCTCCCTCAGATCACATTATTCAGGACAAAGCATCCTCTCTCCCTCTCTCTCACTCTCCTTGAGCAAAACACACACAGAATACATTCACATTCTAAACACACAGAATGCATTCACATTCTAAACACACATAATGAATTTACATTCTAAACACACAGAATGAATTCACATTCTAAACACACAGAATGCATTCACATTCTAAACTGTTTCCTTATTTTGGTGGAGCGAAAGAGGGGAGGAGGTGAGGAGAGATGAGAATAGGGGAGAGGATGGAGAGGAAAGAGGAGGGGGTGAGAAGGAGAGGAGCGAGGGGGAGGAGAGGGGGAGAGCAGAGGGGGAGGGGGAGAGGGGGAGGAGAGGGGGAGGAGAGGGGGAGAGGAGAGGAGAGGGGGAGGGGAGAGGGGGAGGGGGGGAGAGGGGGAGGAGAGGGGGAGGAGAGGAGAGGAGAGGGGGAGAGTGAGATGAGAGGGAGGAGAGGGGGAGAAGAGGGGGAGAGGAGAGGAGAGGGGGAGAGTGAGATGAGAAGGAGAGGAGAGAGGGAGAGGGGGGAGGAGAGGGGGGAGGAGAGGGGGAGAGGAAAGGGTGCATTATAAATGGTAAGGGAGAATGTTGGAGTTGTTGGAGTTGGTGTTTCTACCCAGAGCCGAGCAAAAGAGGAGGCTGTGCTGTAAACAGGAAGTGCATCAAAGTGAATAACTGTATGCTAGGAGACATCTGTCCATCTGCTGTTCTGAGCCATCTGTCCATCTGCTGCTCTGAGCCATCTGTCTATCTGCTGCTCTGAGACATCAGTCTATCTGCTGCTCTGAGACATCTGTCTATCTGCTGCTCTGAGACATCTGTCTATCTGCTGCTCTGAGCCATCTGTCTCTCTGCTGCTCTGAGACATCTGTGTATCTGCTGCTCTGAGACATCCGTCTATCTGCTGCTTTGAGCCATCTGTCCATCTGCTGCTCTGAGTATTATGTCCATCTGCTGCTCTGAGTATTATGTCCATCTGCTGCTCTGAGCCATCTGTCTATATAATGCTCTGAGACATCTGTCTATCTGCTGCTCTGAGACGTCTGTTTATCTGCTGCTCTGAGACATCTGTTTATCTGCTGCTCTGAGACATCAGTCTATATGCTGCTCTGATACATCTGTCTATCTGCTGCTCTGAGCCATCTGTCTCTCTGCTGCTCTGAGCCATCTGTCTATCTACTGCTCTGAGACATCCGTCTATCTGCTGCTCTGAGACATCTGTCTATCTGCTGCTCTGAGACATCTGTCTATCTGCTGCTCTGAGACATCTGTCTATCTGCTGCTCTGAGACATCTGTCTCTCTGCTGCTCTGAGACATCTGTCTCTCTGCTGCTCTGAGTCATCTGTCTCTCTGCTGCTCTGAGCCATCTGTCTATCTGCTGCTCTGAGCCATCTGTCTATCTGCTGCTCTGAGCCATCTGTCTATCTGCTGCTCTGAGACATCAGTCTATTTGCTGCTCTGAGACGTCTGTTTATCTGCTGCTCTGAGACATCTGTGTATCTGCTGCTCTGAGACATCCGTCTATCTGCTGCTTTGAGCCATCTGTCCATCTGCTGCTCTGAGTATTATGTCCATCTGCTGCTCTGAGTATTATGTCCATCTGCTGCTCTGAGCCATCTGTCTATATAATGCTCTGAGACATCTGTCTATCTGCTGCTCTGAGACGTCTGTTTATCTGCTGCTCTGAGACATCTGTTTATCTGCTGCTCTGAGACATCAGTCTATATGCTGCTCTGATACATCTGTCTATCTGCTGCTCTGAGCCATCTGTCTCTCTGCTGCTCTGAGCCATCTGTCTATCTACTGCTCTGAGACATCCGTCTATCTGCTGCTCTGAGACATCTGTCTATCTGCTGCTCTGAGACATCTGTCTATCTGCTGCTCTGAGACATCTGTCTATCTGCTGCTCTGAGCCATCTGTCTCTCTGCTGCTCTGAGACATCTGTCTCTCTGCTGCTCTGAGCCATCTGTCTATCTGCTGCTCTGAGCCATCTGTCTATCTGCTGCTCTGAGCCATCTGTCTATCTGCTGCTCTGAGCCATCTGTCTATCTGCTGCTCTGAGACATCAGTCTATCTGCTGCTCTGAGACGTCTGTTTATCTGCTGCTCTGAGACATCAGTCTATCTGCTGCTCTGAGACATCTGTCTATCTACTGCTCTGAGCCATCTGTCTATCTGCTGCTCTGAGCCATCTGTCTATCTGCTGCTCTGAGCCATCTGTCTATCTACTGATCTAAGACATCTGTCTATCTACTGATCTAAGACATCTGTCTATCTGCTGCTCTGAGCCATCTGTCTATCTGCTGCTCTGAGCCATCTGTCTATCTGCTGCTCTGAGCCATCTGTCTATCTGCTGCTCTGAGCCATCTGTATATCTGCTGCTCTGAGACATCCGTCTATCTGCTGCTCTGAGCCATCTGTCTATCTGCTGCTCTGATCCATCTGTCTATCTGCTGCTCTGAGACATCAGTCTATCTGCTGCTCTGAGACGTCTGTTTATCTGCTGCTCTGAGACATCAGTCTATCTGCTGCTCTGTTACATCTGTCTATCTGCTGCTCTGAGACATCTGTCTATCTGCTGCTCTGAGCCATCTGTTTATCTGCTGCTCTGAGACATCTGTCTATCTGCTGCTCTGAGACATCTGTCTATCTGCTGCTCTGAGACATCTGTCTATCTGCTGCTCTGAGACATCTGTCTATCTGCTGCTCTGAGCCATCTGTTTATCTGCTGCTCTGAGACATCAGTCTATCTGCTGCTCTGAGACATCTGTCTATCTGCTGCTCTGAGACATCTGTCTATCTGCTGCTCTGAGACATCTGTCTATCTGCTGCTCTGAGCCATCTGTTTATCTGCTGCTCTGAGACATCAGTCTATCTGCTGCTCTGAGACATCTGTCTATCTGCTGCTCTGAGACATCTGTCTATCTGCTGCTCTGAGACGTCTGTTTATCTGCTGCTTTGAGACATCAGTCTATCTGTCTATCTGCTACTCTGAGACTGAGACTTACAGTTGAAGTAGGAAGTTTACATACACTTAGGTTGGCGTTATTAAAACTCATTTTTCAACCACTCCACAAATGTCTTGTTAACAAACTATAGTTTTGCGCAAGACACAAGTAATTTTTCCAACAATTGTTTACAGACAGATTATTTCACTTATAATTCACTGTATCACAATTCCAGTGGGTCAGAAGTTTACATACACTAAGTTGACTGAGCCTTTAAACAGCTTGGAAAATTCCAGAAAATTATGTCATGGCTTTAGAAGCTTATGATAGGCTAATTGACATAATTTGAGTCAATTGGAGGTGTACCTGTGGATGTATTTCAAGGCCTACCTTCAAACTCAGTGCCTCTTTACTTGACATCATGGGAAAATCAAAAGAAATCAGCCAATACCTCAGAAAAAATTGTAGACCTCCACAAGTCTGGTTCATCCTTGGGAGCCATTTCCAAACGCCTGAAGGTACCACGTTCATCTGTACAAACAATAGTACGCAAGTATAAACACCATGGGACCATACAGCCGTCATACCGCTCAGGAAGGAGATTCGTTCTGTCTCCTAGAGATGAATGTGCATTGGTGCGAAAAGTGCAAATCAATCCCAGAACAACAGCAAAGGACCTTGTGAAGATGCTGGAGGGAACAGGTACAAAAGTATGTATATCCAGAGTAAAACGAGTCCTATATCGACATAACCTGAAAGGCCGCTCAGCAAGGAAGAAGCCACGGCTCCAAAACCGTCATAAAAAAGCCAGACTACGGTTTGCAACTGCACATGGGGACAAAGATCGTACTTTTTGGAGAAATGTCCTCTGGTCTGATGAAACAAAAACAGAACTGTTTGGCCATAATGACTATCGTTATGTTTGGAGGAAAAAGGGGGTGGCTTGCAAGCCGAAGAACACCATCCCAACCATGAAGCAAGGGGGTGGCAGCATCATGCTGTGGGGGTGCTTTGCTGCAGGAGGGACTGGTGCACTTCACAAAATAGATGGCATCATGAGGAAGGAAAATTATGTGGATATATTGAAGCAACATCTCAAGACATCAGTCAGGAAGTTAAAGCTTGGTCGCAAATGGGTCTTCCAAATGGACAATGACCCCAAGCATACTTCCAAAGTTGTGGCAAAATGGCTTAAGGACAACAAAGTCAAGGTATTGGAGTGGCCATCACAAAGCCCTGACCTCAATCCTATAGAAAATGTGTGGGCAGAACTGAAAAAGTGTGTGCGAGCAAGGAGGCCTACAAACCTGACTCAGTTACACCAGCTCTGTCAGGAGGAATGGGCCAAAATTCACCCAACTTATTGCGGGAGGCTTGTGGAAGGCTACCCGAAATGGTTGACCCAAGTTAAACAATTTAAAAGCAATGCTGCCAAATACTAATTGAGTGTATGTAAACTTCTGACCCACTGGGAATGTGATGAAAGAAATAAAAGCTGAAATAAATAATTATCTCTACTATTATTCAGACATTTCACATTCTTAAAATAAAGTGGTGATCCTAACTGACCTAAGGCAGGGATTTTTTACAAGGATTAAATGTCAGGAATTGTGAAAAACTGAGTTTAAATATATTTGGCTAAAGTATTATTAAACTTCCGACACTATCTGTACTTATCTCAAAATAGAGCACATTTTTGGGGTTGTAAACCTTGTTTTATTTCTCTCATTCGTTTAATTATTTGTGAATAATGACTCAATTCATAAATGTGGTTTCATGCACTCTAGTACAAGACAAGAATCACATTTATTGGAAGTATAATATTAAATACACCGCATACCAGTAGCTGTGGTAAAATCACTGGGGAAGCCAGAAAAAATGCCATATTACAACCTACAGTGGGGTTAAAAAGTATTTAGTCAGCCACCAATTGTGCAAGTTCTCCCACTTAAAAAGATGAGAGAGGCCTGTAATTTTCATCATAGGTACACGTCAACTATGACAGACAAAATGAGAAAAAAAATCCAGAAAATCACATTGTAGGATTTTTAATGAATTTATTACCAAATTATGGTGGAAAATAAGTATTTGGTCAATAACAAAAGTTTCTCAATACTTTGTTATATACCCTTTGTTGGCAATGACACAGGTCAAACGTTTTCTGTAAGTCTTCACAAGGTTTTCACACACTGTTGCTGGTATTTTGGCCCATTCCTCCATGCAGATCTCCTCTAGAGCAGTGATGTTTTGGGGCTGTCGCTGGGCAACACAGACTTTCAACTCCCACCAAACATTTTCTATGGGGTTGAGATCTGGAGACTGGCTAGGCCACACCAGGACCTTGAAATGCTTCTTACGAAGCCACTCCTTCGTTGCCCGGGCGGTGTGTTTGGGATCATTGTCATGCTGAAAGACCCAGCCACGTTTCATCTTCAATGCCCTTGCTGATGGAAGGAGGTTTTCACTCAAAATCTCACTATACATGGCCCCATTCATTCTTTCCTTTACACGGATCAGTCGTCCTGGTCCCTTTGCAGAAAAACAGCCCCAAAGCATGATGTTTCCACCCCCATGCTTCACAGTAGGTATGGTGTTCTTTGGATGCAAGCATTCTTTGTCCTCCAAACACGACGAGTTGAGTTTTTACCAAAAAGTTCTATTTTGGTTTCATCTGACCATATGACATTCTCCCAATCCTCTTCTGGATCATCCAAATGCACTCTAGCAAACTTCAGACGGGCCTGGACATGTACTGGCTTAAGCAGGAGGACACATCTCGCACTGCAGGATTTGAGTCCCTGGCGGCGTAGTGTGTTACTGATGGTAGGCTTTGTTAATTTGGTCCCAGCTCTCTGCAGGTCATTCACTAGGTCCCCCCCGTGTGGTTCTGGGATTTTTGCTCACCGTTCTTGTGATCATTTTGACCCCACGGGGTGAGATCTTGCGTGGAGCCCCAGATCGAGGGAGATTATCAGTGGTCTTGTATGTCTTCCATTTCCTAATAATTGCTCCCACAGTTGATGTCTTCAAACCAAGCTGCTTACCTATTGCAGATTCAGTCTTCCCAGCCTGGTGCAGGTCTACAATTTTGTTTCTGGTGTCCTTTGACAGCTCTTTGGTCTTGACCATAGTGGAGTTTGGAGTGTGACTGTTTGAGGTTGTGGACAGGTGTCTTTTATACTGATAACAAGTTCAAACAGGTGCCATTAATACAGGTAACGAGTGGAGGACAGAGGAGCCTCTTAAAGAAGAAGTTACAGGTCTGTGAGAGCCAGAAATCTTGCTTGTTTGTAGGTGACCAAATATTATATTCCACCATAATTTGCAAATAAATTCATAAAAATCCTACAATGTGATTTTCTCAATTTGTCTGTCATAGTTGACGTGTACCTATGATGAAAATTACAGGCCTCTCTCATCTTTTTAAGTGGGAGAACTTGCACAATTGGTGGCTGACTAAAATACTTTTTTTCCCCACTGTATGTGTTGTGATAATTGCGTTGTTTGCTCTATATTAACCTGTTAGTTCACATGCCTTGCCACCGTGATAAATAGGCTTAAAGGCTGAGACAATAAGAAGACTCAGTGGCAGAATAAATTCAACCACACCTTTGTTTCATCACAAAACTGGAGAACAACCACTGTCTGGTGAAGTCCACAAAGCATATTGCATGTAACAGACAGTTAGATGACCTACAGCATGGTCAAGCAAGTTAATGTTCCAACATTTTTGGACCAGTAAACAACTATTGATTTAGAACCACAGGGAGTTACCTCAAGACGCAAAGAAAACAGGAGCTGCATCTATGCTTAGTCTAATACAGTGACAACTAAATGATACCAGAAACAATTTAGTCCAAGCAACGTAAGCTAAAGATGATGTGGCTGTCCATGGTTCTGATTTCTGTGTGGGTGTGTGTGTGTTCGAGCAAATAGAAAAAACATGTTGACTCATCCTACTTGTAGAGAAAAGCCAATGCCATCCTTCTCTCTTTCATGGTGACGAAACGGTCTATCACTCTGTCATACAGTACACACTTTTATTTTTGTTGTCCTAGGCTAC